>NC_136497.1:29668100-29685600 GCF_053919585.1 Euprymna scolopes
GGAGTAATAATTCTATCATTCAGGAAAGTGAATTCGAATACAGCGGCGGCGTTCCCACGCTGCTACTATCGTTAATAAAAAAACAATAAAATAACTCAACGTGTTTCGTTATAACTAACAACATTCGAAATCGAGATCTGAGTGACAGACATCCGGCGTTCTATCTACCAAGCTACGAACCTTATAACGGTAGTGGGAGACATTGTATAATAAATGATGTTATTTATTTAAGGTTTTATTTACGATACTTATAATTGAAAGCATTCAATTGTATTACGGAAAATGATTACTTCCTTCAATAGTGTTCACATTCGTTATTTATTTAGAAATATTACTAAATGCAAATGACATTAGTCTCTACATAAATACGGATAAGACAAAGTTTATGACTTTCAATATGAAGGGAGAGATCAGGGTTTTGGTTGGATCAACACTGAAAGAAGTCGTTGAGTTTACGTATCTGGGCAGCAACATAGTTTCCACAAAGAGACATATCGGAATTCGCATTTCAAAAGCATAGACCGCATTGGATGGGTTACATTCAGTATGGATTTCGAGACTGGCTGACAAACTGAAAAGGCAGTTCTTCAGGGCAGTGGTAGAATCTGTCCTTGTTTACGGTGTTACAACCTGGACACTCACTAAAAGATTGGAAAGAAAACTAGTCGGCACATACACCCGTATGCTAAGAACAATATTAAATATATCTTGACAAAATCATCCCACGAAGCAGCAACTTTATGGCAACCTACCTGCCAGAACTAATACCATCAGAGAAAAGATGCCTACGATTTGCCGGTTATTGTCTGAGGAGCAAGCATGAATTGGTGAGTGATGTATTGCTATGGACTCCACGACACGGACGCGCAAGCAGAGGACGACCTAGATCCACGTATATCCAACAAATAGCACACGACGCCAACTGTGAACCTGAAGGTCTGAGGCAACTGATGGAAGACAGGAAAGAGTCACATTGGTCCGGGCAAAGAGCCCGTCATGATGATGATGATGATGATGATGATTCATATCAAATACTAAACTGTAGATAGCGACAATAGCTTTCTAAGAAAAATTAAATTTATCATCATTCTGTTAATAAACTTCTAGCAATTGTTTGACAGATATTCTGTCACATTATGGTAATATTATGGTAACATTATGGTAACATTATGTGATTGATTTACATATTGTTGTGAATAATTTATTAGCGTATTTTTTTCTCATTTCAGGGCGACCAGAAATAATAGTTTATTTTTTACTTTACAATGAGATGTTCAAAACCACCGAAAAAGAAAAAGAAATTATAATAAAAGAAATTATAATAAATGAAATTATAATAAAAGAAATTATAATAAAAGAAATTATAATAAAAGAAATTATAATAAAAGAAATTATAATAAAAGAAATTATAATAAATGAAATTATTATAAATGAAATTATGATAAAAGAAATTATAATAAAAGAAATTATAATAAATGAAATTATGATAAAGATATTATAATAAAAGAAATCATAATAAAAGAAATTATAATAAAAGAAATTATAATAAATGAAATTATAATAAATGAAATTATAATAAAAGAAATTATAATAAATAATATTATAATAAAAGAAATTATAATAAATGAAATTATAATAAAAGAAATTATAATAAAAGAAATTATAATAAAAGAAATTATAATAAATGAAATTATAATAAATGAAATTATAATAAATGAAATTATAATAAAAGAAATTATAATAAATGAAATTATGATAAAAAAGTTATCATAAATAAAATTATAATAAATGAAATTATAATAAATGAAATTATAATAAATGAAATTATAATAAATGAAATTCTAATAAAAGAAATTATAATAAAAGATATTATAACAAATGTAATTATAATAACTGAAATTATAATAAATGAAATTATAATAAAAGATATTATAATAAATTAAATAAATGAAATGAAATTATAATAAATGAAATTATCATAAATGAAAAAAATTAAATGAAATTATAATAAATGAAATTATAATATATAAAATTATAATAAATGAAATTATAATAAACGTAATTATGATAAATAAAATTATAATAAACGAAATTATAATAAAAGAAATTATAATAAATGAAATGAAATTATAATAAATGAAATTATAATCAAAGAAATTATAATAAAAGAAATGATAATAGATGAAATTATAATGAATGAAAATATAATAAAAGAAATTATAATAACTGAAATTATAATAAATGAAATTATAATAAAAGAAATTATAATAAATGAAATTATAATAAATGAAATGAAATTATAATAAAAGAAATTATAATAAATGAAATAAATTAAATGAAATTATAATAAATGAAATTATAATAAATGAAATTATAATAAATGAAATTATAATAAATGAAATTATAATAAATGAAATGAAATCATAATAAATGAAATTATAATCAAAGAAATTATAATAAAAGAAATGATAATAGATGAAATTATAATGAATGAAAATATAATAAAAGAAATTATAATAACTGAAATTATAATAAATGAAATTATAATAAAAGAAATTATAATAAAAGAAATTATAATAAATGAAATGAAATTATAATAAATGAAATTATAATAAATGAAATAAATTAAATGAAATTATAATAAATGAAATTATAATAAATGAAATTATAATAAATGAAATTATAATAAATGTAATTATAATAAATGAAATTATAATAAAAGAAATTATAATAAAAGAAATTATAACAAATGTAATTATAATAACTGAAATTATAATAAATGAAATTATAATAAAAGAAATTATAATAAATTAAATAAATGAAATGAAATTATAATAAATGAAATTATCATAAATGAAATAAATTAAATGAAATTATAATAAATGAAATTATAATATATAAAATAATAATAAATTAAATTATAATAAACGTAATTATGATAAATGAAATTATAATAAATGAAATTATAATAAAAGAAATTATAATAAATGAAATGAAATTATAATAAATGAAATTATAATCAAAGAAATTATAATAAATGAAATTATAATAAATGAAATGAAATTATGATAAATGAAATTATCATAAATGAAATAAATTAAATGAAATTATAATAAATGAAATTATAATAAATGAAATTATAATAAATGTAATTATGATAAATGAAATTATAATAAAAGAAATTATAATAAAAGAAATTATAATAAATGAAATGAAATTATAATAAATGAAATTATAATCAAAGAAATTATGATAAAAGAAATTATAATAAATGAAATGAAAATATAATAAATGAAATTATAATAAAAGAAATTATAATAAAAGACATTATAATAAATGAAATTAAAATAAATGAAATTATAATAAATGAAACTATGATAAATGAAATTATAATAAAAGAAATTATAATAAATGAAATGAAATTATAATAAATGAAATTAAAATAAATGAAATTATAATAAATGAAACTATGATAAATGAAATTATAATAAAAGTAATTATAATAAATGAAATGAAATTATAATAAATGAAATTATAATAAAACGAATTATAATAAATGAAATAAATGAAATGAAATTATAATAAACGAAATTATAATAAATGAAATTATAATAAAAGAAATTATAATAAATGAAATTATAATAAAAAAAATTATAATAAATGAAATTATAATAAATGAAATTATGATAAAAGAAATTATAATAAATGAAATTATAATAAAACGAATTATAATAAATGAAATAAATGAAATGAAATTATAATCAAAGAAATTATAATAAAAGAAATTATAATAAAAGAAATTATAATAAATAAAATTATAATAAATGAAATTATAATAAATGTAATTATAATAAATGAAATTATAATAAATGAAATTATAATAAAAGAAATTATAATAAATGAAATTATAATAAATGAAATTATAATAAAAGAAATTATAATAAATGAAACGTCTAAAACGTGTTATTACTCCCAAAATAAATCGTCATTCGGTTACTGTAAAAAGATTTGTAAAGGACCCTTCCCCGTGGATAAAATAATCAGATTATGGAATATCCAAGATTGTCACTAACGTCGATTTGAGAATGTCGGTCGTCAACTACGTAGAAAACTTGGAAAATCAAATACATCTACTTTCACAGTAGGTGAGCGTCCTAACTTACCAAAATCCACAAGAAATGCAATTCTCCAAAAAATCGATTTTTTTTTACAAAGGAGTCACCATTGATCGGAAGCCACTCGAGTATAAGGTTGGTTGGTTGTTTTTGCTTTACGGCATATCAACTCTTTTCAGATTATTTAATGCCGAATCCAGTGACTTTGAAGAACAATTTTTTAATAGAGTATATTTATTTTTTTTAAGTCGGTTTCTATTCAACCCATAGTTAGGACCCTAACAGGTACTACCACTCCGAGTTAGAGTGGACCTGGGGGCAATGGCAATTAAAGGGTGGCTCCACACTCCCCAAAGCCCGCAAGCTGCTGCCTCACCATCGTATATAGTTTAAGGACATATCCAGGACCCGAGTATAAGGATTTACGAGTGTAAAGTGGTCAGTAAGACAATAGCTCAGTGTTTTTTTATGGTGGTATTGGCCAAAATTGGACTATTTAAGAGAACTGGTTGATGCCGCATACATTTCTTGTGAAAAAAATATCTTCTATATCTAAAATTTACACCCGCTCTTAAGACAAAAAAAAAACAATATCTTATAATAAAGATCGGTGCGTATTTATTTGCATATAAATATACGTACTTCCATTCCGTCATGAAAGAGTGTTTTGGACTGGTAAGATCTCTGAAGAACGACACAACTCGGTATTTAGTAGAAACAAATACAACAAACAAAGAGTGTGGTTACATGTCAGTCCGACCGCCAATGGTGCATAATGCCGAGAAGCATATTTTTTTAATCTTTAGCGAGTAAAACACGCACCATTTTCTCGTCTTCAGACGAGATCATTTCAAGTGAAGAAAAAATAACTAGAATTCAAATAGCAAATCAGAGAACCACCCCAAACTTACCTGAAACAAATTCAATAAGAAATCGTTCACTTTATAACAAAATGTTAACGGTGAGTATATTTTATCAGGTCATCAGAAATTATAATAACTAGCGGGACCTGTGGAAATTCCACAGCGGACTCATTCATATGTAATATATTAATGTTGGCATTCTGTAGATATTCAGTGTAAATGGAGACGCTGTGTCATTATTGTAGATTTTTTTGTTAAAATTGCAAAATATTTATCCAAGCTAACACGAACGCCCTGTAAAGCCCGGTCGTAAAGTACGCTTAAATATGATATTTTAACTCTTGCAGATTTCGTATATATTATTATAAACTTAATGTTCTATTGATTTTATATGTTATAAAGTTGTGATTTCAAAAAGAAAAAATATATCCATATGACTTGGCTGCATTAGCTTGAATCGAAACCGAAATAAAAATTTATGATATATATATATATATATATATATATATATATATATATATACATATATATATATATATAAAACTTGAGTTCCTTCAGCCATAAGCGATACCGAAACCAAAATTTATGAATAATTCTTGGTAAAATTATTTATGACAAGAAATAGAAGAACACAACTATTAAACAACTCGAATGTAAGCGTGACACACATAAGAACACACACGCTATCGTATTAATATATAGATTTATACATGAAAACTTCAATTACTAATGTAACACTACTTTACGAAAAGCGATAACAGCTTTCTAACAAAAGTTATTTTTCGATTTTCTTTCACTCAATTTCGGAAATTTGTTCACAGATAATCTAGCACTGTTATTAATGCGTTGCTGAAAATAGCACAACATATAGCTAGTTTTTGAAAGACATCCCTCTTTTGTAGAGCAATATTTATGTCATCTAGCCAAAGCATTAGATATTCCCCCAAGAGATTACAATACGAAATAGATGCCATTTCCCCCCTTATGATACTCTTATAGCACCAACAAGTCCATCTCCAATGATACCTTCCTGTAGAGGAAGAAGTTTCATGCGATCCCTAGTCGCATGTATATCCCCATTAGGGGAGATGACGACGTTAGGGTTTTACAACTCTTGCAGGGAAATGTCGACGTCCTCTTCAGCGCCAGGACTTCCCAAATTGGTAACCCGTCTGGTACTGACCAGGTTCAACGTTGCTTAACTTCGGAGATCTAACGGGAACCGGTGTGTCAACGTGATTATGCCGTTCAGAAGAAGAAATCAGTTTTTTTATTATTTATTTTGTCGGGTGAAAGATTAGAACTTCGGTCACTATAAATATTGACGTTTTATTTAGCGAGTCATCACACTTAGTCCACATTCAGTTGCTATGCATAAATGCGTAAAGCTTAGTATAATCTCGCTTATGCGTCATTGAAATAACTCATTTATTGACAAAAAAAAAAAACTGACATTGGAATTTCCCCATTAATTTATTACTAGCAGGTCTCGTGTACTGGCGTTGCCCGGTGGGAGTACGGTTGCTAGTGGGAGCTAGTACCGGCCCAGTAAAATATCAGGCACTGACGGATGTAGACAAAATGAATGTACCGCACCGAAGTAATAACCCATTTTTAACATGGGGTTTTGATTATGTGCTGTGAGTATTCTGTGCTTTTACCTAACGTGTCAAATAAAAGTAGGGTAGTGCGGCCTATTAGATAGCAGTTGTTACCGTTCGCCTGTAATGTATAATAAAAATAAAAGAATTAACTAAAAATGAAATTATAACCTAGTGCATTTATTCTGGAGGGGGAAAGAAACAACCAAAAAACACTTCGGACCTGAACAATGATTCCCGTGGCCTTTAAAATTTTCCTTTTAACTTTGTCGTAATTTTTTCCGGCGATTATCATCGAGTACAGGCTTAATTTTCAGATAAAAAAAAGGAAATTTATGGTAATATTTTTAATACTTTGCCACGTCAATTGTTAATGCTGTCCCCAGCCGCTAAATATTTCCCTTTTCTGTTGGTAAGGTGTATAAATTTTTTTCAATGTGTTTTGATAATGTGAAAGCTAAGCATGTAATCTATGATAAACGCTGTAGAAATGTGAGAAAACTTGAAAAGGAAAAATCTAAATGCATTAACGCTCGGAGTGTCCAAAAGTGGGTGTTAAATGGAGTAGAACATTATAATTCCAAATTTTAAGCACTGATAATAGCCTGAAAAATGTACAAATAAGGGAAAAAAATTTTTAAAAATAATAAACGGTAGGGTCAGCATTGTTCAGGTCCACTAATTCTTTCTTTCTTTTTTTTTTTTAAGTATTTTGCAATCTGAAAGTTATTTGTGTTTTAAAGATTCTAAAAGAGTAAACGTATCTAATAGCTGACTCTAATTGGATTGTACTACACTACTAAATATTTGAAGCCAAATCTTTCAGAAAAAAAAGGCCAAAAAAGGTCAAACCACAGCCAGATTTCCACAAACAAAAAGCCAAATTGAAAAAACAAAAAGTGTGCGCGTAAATATATAAACATTTATGTATTTTATACGCCATTATTGTTATTTTTTGTGCGCTTGTGTAGAGTGGTGATGTTTTAAACCGACGCATTTCATATATATTTTATATTGAAGAGTACCGCTTTCAAACAATCGCGTCTTTTTTATTACGATTTGTTCCGGAAAAAAATACGGAATTTTATTAAAAGAAATATGTTGTGGAAATAAAATTGACAAAAAATAAGTTCGTTTTATTTCGTTAAATAAACTTCCGTATTTTTTTTTTCGATACAATAATAAAAACGCAAAACTTTGGATGCTAACCTCTTCAATCTAGTCTAGAGTTAACATCTTCAATATAGCCATATTCTCTATATAGCATTAATAAGGTAATTTCCAATGTTCAAAAAATTAAATTGGTTGTTTTTCACCGCATTTTACATTCACCTTAATTTTACGAAATTTGTAATTGAAATTTGTAGATTTTAAAGTAATCTGTAAACGAATAACACTTGTAAAATTGTCGCTGACAAATAGTCTCGTCATTAGCCAAACAACGCGCGCACGTGCGTTGTTTGGCTGGCCGTCAGAAAGCCTAACGTTATTACATAAAAACTATTTGTTGTCGACAATTTTACATGCAATATTCATAATCATAATACCGGAAAACCTATATATGTCGTCAAATCGCACGAAAAAGATAAAAGAATTAACAAATAAACTTCCATATTAAAAAAAATGTTTTTGTTTCACTTGACGCCAGGCAAAATAATATGTTCCTTAGTGGTGCCATATTTTAATGTTAGTAAGCACTTGTTTATAAAGCGAGGTCTGGATTCCTAAATATGAAAATTTTAAGAGCTCAGCCAATCAGAATGGATGAACTTTGGTGAGGGAGCTTTTATTATTTCTCAATCGGGAACGTGAAAGATTATTTTAGGTTTATGTATATATGAGCCAGTTACGGTCGGTGTAATCACAGAATCTGTGGAATGTGTAGAATTCGCCTCGCTGACAACTGGTAGCAAGGGTAGGACTAAATATTTAGAGAGAAAAATAGGGAATCCTTTCTCTAAAGACGTTGCGATTGTGATAGTGTTGCTCGTAGGATGCAATGTAGCATTTTTTTATTACGACTGAATGTATCTAAAATGGTGTTTGAAAGCTACGTAAAATAGTGGCTATTAGCCTAGATGTATTTAATTTATATGTGGTAACTTTGGTCCAGAGGGGAACTTTTGCAGTCCTTATATATATATATATATATATATATATATATATATATATTCTCTCGAAAACAATTAAACCAATACTTGGAATAATAACAATTTTTGCCCCTTCCCACCAAAAAATAAAGAAAAATACTTTCGGGACTTCCGTTGAGAAGGTGCCGTGCAGAAATAATAACGTTATTATTTAGAAATCACTCCTTACCATTAAGAAGAGATGGTGTTTTATAACTATTCTATACTTTCACCTAACAATTTAAAGATATGGTAAAACGAAGTTCACTTAAAAAATACTATCAAGAAAATAGCATGTTTCCAACTTAGCATAAGCACCGCAATGGTGATGTTTTGCAAATAATATCAGTTTTAAAAATTAATCAGCGATTGGATAGCAGTGGATAAAACATGCACACACAAACACACACAAACACATACAAACGAGGGACGTTTAAAAAATAACACCTCTTATTTTTTTTTATTCCGTCAGAATAGATTAGATAGGATTGAAAATAGGGTACTCTTGCAGAATTTGACCTGGATCCTCTGGATTTGCCGTAAATTATGGTTCGGACTCGACCGGCAGTCACCGGATTAAGCTGGGCAAAGTAACAGACGCAAACGAATTTCAAAACAAACAAACCAGAAAAAATAGAAATACGATAAATAAAAAAATAACAAAAACCTACTGTAAATTTATTGAATATAGATTTTTTTTTCAAGAAAAGTTGCATTTTGTATTTACTTGTATTATTTTCTATTGCAATTTTTTATCAACAAAAGTTGAGTTTTTTTTTTCAAGAAAAGATGGATGTTTTTAACCGTGAATTACTTATTCAAGAAAACTTAAATTTTTGTTGTGTTTTTTAAAAAAATTGGAAATAAATGTTGTTTTTTTTTTTAAACAGAAGTTTTTTGGGTTATTTTTAGATGAATGATTTTTCTGAAAACCGTAAATTGTTAGATAATAGTACAGAAAAGGTTTTCAAGAAAATTTACAAATTATTTTGTCAGCAAATGTTAAAAAAATTAACAGAAAGAAACACCCTCCATCACCTAAAAAATAATTTAAAAAGTACATTTTTTTATACAAAACTCACACAAAAAATGTCGATTTAACGTTTCAGCATTTGAACAACGCTCGACTTAATCCGGTGATTGCTGGTCGAGCACAAGCCATAATTGACTGAAAATCCCGAGGATCCAGGTTAAATTCTGCAAGAGTACCGAAAATTACATTGTTATGATGACTGAACTTATGCATCTATGACCTGAAAATTTCATCTCTGATGCAGATATACATGACAATGTAAGACTCTAAGAAAGCAACACCTGTCATGTGCGTCAGAAGCAGAGATGCGTATTGCAGGAAGAAAAATTGACCCGATCAACATTCATCGGCGCCTGTTGAACGTTTACTAAGCCGATGCAGAGATGTCAACACAGTTAGGAAATGTGTTCGTCGATTTCAGAGTGGCGACGTGAGTGACAAAGCTAGCTCCAGACATTTACGACCTAGGCACCCAAAAGGACAAGCAAATGAGCATTGATAATGTTGGTGACTATGTAGAAAATTTAATTCTGAGGCACTAAAGGTCGCTCATTTTAATGTTATCACTGTTGTTTTGGTAGCTCTTTAATGTCTTAGTTTTTGAGTTAAAAATATAAGAAGACTTACTTTGGAAAGACACTCGGACAAACATGTATACCAAAATTTAACAAGATATGTAGAATGCAGATTAAAGGAATATGAAGAGAAACGATATTCAAGGTACGATAGAATTATAGGTTAATAAATGTTATGGGGACTTACGCATTCACTGATGATGGAATCTTCTAACCATTATAAAACCACGAGAGTATTGACTCTCGTGAGGAAATATCGCGACCTATCACGAGACTGCAGACTGTCTAAGTTAACAGTCGGAAATACAGACAACCGTTCTTTGTAATCACTTTCTTGTATTATATATTCTTTCTATTTAACCTGTTGTTCGTGCCTTTATGACCCTTTCATTGGGCCACAACAATAAATTAAGGGGTCATTCGTATTATTTGGATTCTTCGAACTGCTGTTCTCATATTAAGTGTCATTTTCACAACGTTTCGGTTGATGTGATCTCCGAGCTTCTTTGGGTGAATATTATCGAACTCGGGAATCTTTCTGTCGACGATCATCTACTAAGCAGACCTCGAATAATATTTAACACAACCTGGCAATCAATAATAATAATAATAATAATAATAATAATAATATATATATATATATATATATATATATAAAAGCTATATGTTTGTCTGTCTATCTGTCTGTCTGTCTGTTTGTCTCCATATTTTGAAACTCTATCACTTCCGAAACTGGTCCTGGATATGACCTTAAACTATATCCAGTGGTGAGGTCCCAGCTTGCGGGCTTTGGGGAGTGTGGAGTCACCCTATAATTACCATTGCTCCCAGGTCCACTCTGACCCGGAGTGGTAGTACCTGTTAGGGTCCCAACTATGGGTTAAATAGAAACCTACTTGAAAACAACAAATATATTCTATTAAAAAATGTTTCTTCAAAATCTTTGGATTCGGCATTAAATAACCCGAAAAGGATTGATATGCCGTAAAACAAAAACAACCAACCAACCAATCTTCCGAAACTAAAAGTTGCAAAGCGGCACCAGGGACCTCAAATTGATTGAATATGCTTTATGGGCCATTCTTTTATGAGTCTTTATTTAGTTTTTAAGTGTTAAAAAGGGAGTCAAAATCGAAAAAAATCGTTATACATTTTGTACATTAATCTTAGTTTATATTTAATCAGTTCATATGCATGTCACGTTGGTACAGTGGTAACGTCACCAGCTTTGAATGCTATAGTTTTGCTTTCGATTTCGATTGTAGCTGATGGCACTCAAATACTTTTTTCAACTTTTGAAATCACGACTCTATAATAATATATATGAAATCGGGAGAAATTAAAATATCATATTTAAACATATTTTACGCCCCTCCCCCCGCTAGTAAATACTAAATACACACACATACATATACATATAGTCATAATATATAGTCATAAATACTGATATATAATGATGAGCGGTAAAATAGTACATCATTCATACTAGAATTGTCCGCAACAATTCGTGACTGAGTAGATAACTTATTTGACAAAATTCAGTTGGAGGTTGAAGGTTTAATTCTCAGTGTGGGCCAGACAAAAATTGCAAATTACTTAGAAATTCAACCAATCATAACTGACGGATGATGCTACTCCAGTGGATGAAATAAAAGGTTACGTTCGAAATTACGTACAGATCCTCGAGTTCGACACTCAATACAAATAATACAAATAATCAATTCTCATCTAAATAATTCCGAAACATTTAAACTTATTGTTACTAACAAGTTTTTTTTTTTTAGTTTATGCCGCAGTTCATAGATTCTGTTAACGTTTGGTATATGATTTTGCATGCGCACGTATTTTTATATATATAGTCTAAAAAAGCTTGGAGTATTTTATTTTTGAAATGCAGTTTAAATTCTTAAGAAGGTTCAACATATCACACACGTTCTCATTTAAAGAAACTTCAATGGCTACTAGACATGGGTGTGTTCGGTCTCTCTGTACAGGTTTTTTTTAATGATGTGCTGTCTCCGCAAGACTTTCAGCACGCCCCTTCCTATCTATTAATAGAGTGCAGATTTATTATAAAAAATAAAAAGTCGAAGACAATGAAGAACTCATAAAAATATATTTGAATAAGAGCAAAAATATATACAGGCAGGCCGGTACCCAGGATAAAAAAATGACCGAAAAAGGTAAACAATGGTGTAAACCTTCCTATCTCTGACACTCCAACCATTGCAGACGCCAATCAGGGTCAGGTTTCAGGCCTTAATAAAAAAGGACCCGAGCCCCCTATCTTCATCATATGTAGAAACGAAAAGAAAAATGAAATAAAACGCTTAAAAGCACGGCCATGATCTATTGCATAAAGGAAGTTTTGTTAACATTACTCCAAGTTATGAGTAAGTAGAGCAAGACATCAAACGAAATCCTAGTCGAGAAGCAAAGCACTCGGGTAAACTGACTTACATATTGATTACTTATATATATATATATATATATATATATATATATATATATATATATATATATATATATATATATATATATATATATATATATATAAACTTACATGCATTACTTATATATATGTATATATGTGTGTGTATTGTTTTGTGCCCAGCTATTCAATTCTGATTTTGTTTGAAACTGATATATAAAATTATTTTCCCTTAAATTCCCGGTGCTTGTGAAGTATAGTTTTTTTTACACACACACACACACACACACACACACACACACACACACACACACACACACACACACACACACACACACACACAGATATATATATATATATATCTATATATATATATATTTGTTTTTTTACATAAACAGTAATATGTTGCTACACAGTCATGAGCATGATTCGGTCCGCTAGTTACCAGTTACTACGGACTTCTTCAGGCGCTACAGCTTATACGAAAGCAAACTTTGCAATGGAAATATCAGGTCTTCCTCATCAGGGAGTTAATATCAGGAGGTTCTGTTAGATGTTGTGAAAAATAAGATTTGGTTGTATGTAAAGAAGACCGAATAGGGGTGCAGATATGAGTCTGTGTTAGGATATAAGAATGGATGGGAAATGATGGGGTTTAACGATCGAGTATAGGTAATGGAAGAGTAGAAAGAATAGTATGCGTATGCGTGTGTGATGGCCGCACTAAATCTTAAACATACTAGTGCGTATAGGTTCAGTCAGCAGGGGAATGTGAATTTGACATATCTATGTTAAAAGGGGTTGCAGATTTAATCGGGGGTATTCAGTTATAAAAATGCTTTTAATTTGATTAGAATCTTAACGAGGTCAGAAAATGCTTGTTGTCCTCTTATATTTCCCTGCCCCATTATTATCATCTCTACACATATTACTGAAGAGGTCAAGAGATAAGGAAGAAAAAGAAAAGACGTAAGGGAGAAAGGAAGAAAAGAAAAAAGAAAGAAATGAAGAATAGAAAGAAGGGAAATAGAAAGAATGAAAATGGGAAACCATAAATAATTAGATCCCACCCCCTCACTGTAGAGATCCCTAGATATAAAAGATCTTTTTACTCCAATAGTTTCTTCCCCAGAACCGCAAGACTCTGGAATTCCATTCCAGGTCCCTGCTTCCCCAACAGTACTGACGTGCAGAAGTTCAAGTGTAACGTGAACCGACACCTTGCTGCCCAAATCCCTACATAGTACCCCAGTAGTTGTTTCCCCTGATAGTATCCCCCTACACCAAAGTGGCAATTTGCCTTGTTTGGGGTGAAAATGTAATAAAAAAAAATAAATAAATAAATAATTTATTGGTGTTGATTCTAAGGCATGTCTTTCTCCTTCCTATTCGTCCCCCATCCCCTTTCACTCTCCCACCCACACTCCCATTTCTCATCATAGCTTTTTTACTTATATATATATATATATATATATCTATATATATATTGTGTCAGAGATAGGAAGGTTTATAAAATATATAAATACAGTGATAACATATTTTTACTATTTGTTGAAGATTGCTAATGAAACCGATCTATAAACATATCCTCTTATGAGAAAATAAAAGATAATGATTTATGTGTCTCATTCCGCAAGCATATATGTGTGTGTGTGTGTGTGTGTGTGTGTGTGCGCGCGCGTGCGTGCGTGTGTGAATAAAAATACATGGAAATCAAGCAACACTGAGTATTTCGCGTCTCATCTCTGTAGGGAATCGCAAGGCTTAACTAGTATAAATATATTTTCATAACTTATTATGTATTTTACTGGGAGGGGGCCATTGCTTATCAAGGCCACTCGAGGATAAGGGTTAATTGAAGTTAATTGGAAAGACAACGCCGTGATGATCGGTAATTGTAGAACGGTGGTAATGTTTGATTTTTTAAGAGGATTAAGATCATTTCAGAGGACTCCTCAACAAGAACTTGTTTGCATTAGACTTGAAAACACCCACGTTAGAATCAGCTGAAAAGCAGTCCAGTCGTATTCTGTTCCAGAGTCATGTAGTTCTAGTAAAGAATGTTTGTGCACTTTTCAATGATAACCCTCTAGTCTATGTAATTCTTTTAGTTCGAGCGTAAAGTACGTGCATATATATATATATATATATATATATATATATATATATATATATATATATAAAATACCGCCTTTACAAAAATAAGTTGACAAGTTGTTTATACAAAACTTCGTTTATTTTACAACACGACTGCGTGTGTGGGTGTATATATATATATATATATATATATATATATATATATATATATATATATATATACTAGCAAAAGTACCCGTCGTTGATTGGGTTCAAAAACAGCCTACAGAAAATGGACTCTGATTTATGAAGTGTGATAGGTTATGAAAAAGAAGGGTTGTAAAGAAATAGTGTCGAATTTGGGGGTATCAAAACCAAAGCAAAATATGATGAAAGTAAAAATAAAATAGATAAAACCCCATAATTTATCATACCATACCTGTTCACACTGAAACACTTATTACAATATTCTGTGGATCTATATTAAAAAAACCTTATTAAACTTTGTGACATATTTCCATTCTATGGAGGTCAAGTGCGAACGAACACCCCATAATTTTATTATACCATATTTCTTCAAACTGAAACATAATTATCAAAGTATACTTACGCAGATAGATATGAAAACTCTTTATCAAAGTGTGTGCCTATTTCCATTACATGGAGGCTAGGCGCGAACGCAGACCCCACAATTCTATTATACCATCCCTATTTAAGTTAAAACATACTTATCAAAGTATTCTTATGTACATCTATATTAAAAACACTTGTAAACTTTTTTTTCATTTTTAAATATTTTATTTCCATACTTTGTGAACCAGGCGCGAACGCAGACCCCACAATTTTAATGAACCACCGTTCTGCCAGATCAAACATACCCATTCCTGTGTCTCGATACATCTTCTATCATTATATGGAATCAGTTTTTTTAAATAGTCAACCATATAGGAGCCTATTCGTGGCCACACACACACGCGCGCGCGCAGACATTCAGCTTTATATTATATATATTATTATAGCTTTTTCTCGTTCTCCTTCGTTCTGATCTCTTTGCCCTGCTTTGCATTTGTTTATATTGACAATTTACCAGTCAGGAATTCGTTCGATCTTCCCAGCCGAGACTAAAACATTATGATTATTGATTATTTCAAATATTAATCAGTGTCGAGAATTTTGATTTTACAATGTTTGCACATTCTTCCTGCATTTTAACTCTGATTGGAATGTCTCCTAAGAATCCACTGCGTGTGTGCACAACCAGTAAAATAATTCCGGCGTTGCCAAGCTCAATATGCAATATAGGCACGGATAGAAAATAATGAAAATAATTCACAGTTGTGGTAGCTAAGCAAATGTCTGCTATGAATGTGCTGCGGTGATAGATGTAAAGGTAGGAGCTCAGTCGAGCACCTGCCATGAAGATAACTATCAAGCAAAGGTTGACTAGCAACGTCTCTTCTGTGAGAAAGAGGAAGTGGGGGGGGAGAAAAGGGTATAGCCTACTAGATTTCGAAGCCGGTTATGCCAAGTTATAAAAATATATTTATGGCAATTAATATGCACAGGGGCTTCCTTTCGCGTTTCATTCACGGGGGGGGGGGGTCATTTAAAACGCGGAAACATCTGTATAGCTAAATTATCATACATATATTTTCATAACTTGTTACCTAGCTCTGCTTACGCATTGATCACTGTTGAAGTAAATACTAAAATCAATAGATAATTGATACATCGGTGGGAGATGTCCTTTTCTCTTCGCTGCAACCTCTATCTCACAGAAGAGATGTTGCGAGTTTGTGTCTGATGTATCGTTATTTTCATGGAAAGTGTTCAACTGAGCATCAATCTATGGTCCCCCCTCGCCAAACTTTCACAAGAAACACTAGACTAGCTGAAAACATTATCAATAATTTTCCCCACTCTTTATCTGTACCTAAACCTAAACATAGATTCCATGATCAAAGCTTCTTTCTTAGAACTGCACGCCTGTGGAATTGTCTTCCGTTTACCTGCTCTCCAGCTGTCTATAATATGGTTGTCTTCAAGTCCAACGTGAACAAGTTTCTGATGAGCCGTTCCACTTAAGTTAACAAATTTACCGAACTTCCATTACTATCGATTACTATATTGTCCTTTTGACTACTCTACACTCTTTAACCCTTATCCTTGAGTGGCCTATCGGCCTTGATAAGTGGTTACGCCCATGTAAAAAAAAAACAAAAAAAAAACATCGTTTTATAAAAATTTGTGTGGATATATGAAATAATAAAATTATCTCATTACTATTTCATATATTATTATTATTATCATTATCATTATTATTATTATTATCATTATCATTATTATTATCATTATTATTATTATTATTATGATATATTATCAACCTCTTATCATATTGACCTACAAATCTATTTTCATTATTATGTATCATTACTCTTATTTACAGTTTTAGATAAAAATCAGTACAAATTTCTCTTGCATATAATTTTATATTAATCATAATTCGATTTATGCTTTATATTCCTTGGAAGTAATCAAGCTCTTTCTTAATAATGTCTTATGTTAAAAGTTTATAGTAGCCACGTGTTGATGTAGTTAACCTCTTTTTGTCCTCTTAGCATTAGAAGGGAAGTCGGGATTTTCAACTTTTTCGTGGGTGTTTATGTAGTCCTATACC
>NC_136497.1:29690600-29728100 GCF_053919585.1 Euprymna scolopes
TATGTATTTCTGTTTGTTTGAACTAGACTTTTAAATTTGCAGTACGCATGCTACCTCTGCGCTATGGCAGCTGCACAAGTAGAAGTGAACCATTGGGGAGAGTGGGGTTTGCTATAGAATTTGCGCGTGGGAACATGCGCTTCAGTTGCCGCTCTGAGCCATTCAGTGGTCTCATTTGCGCAATGTTCAGCAGGAAGTGAAAAGATATTTTGCCATGGAGCGTCCCTGATAAGGTCCCTGATGGCTTCCCAGTCAGCCTTTTCATAATATCTCGCTGTTTTGAGCAGTGGCTCTTCAGTTTTGGCTCTAGAGTTTATGGCGATTTCAACCATTACCACTGCATGATCGGCGTTCCCAAGAGGGCTGCGGGCATTCATTACACAGTCATCGGGAACTGTGGTCAGAAACAGATCTAGAAGTGATGCATGTTATTCTTGCTGGTCTGGGAAACGGGTTGGAAACGTAACCATCTGTGATAGGGAATGAGATATAGAGAAGTTACGTGTTGTGGTACCAGCTGCGTCTGTGTAAGTAGAAAATTCAAGCCAGTTCCTGTAGTGGACATGGAAGTCACCAAATACATGCACTTGTGCGCTAGTGTTGAGGGAAAGTGCTGTATCTATGCTGTCAGAGACTTTGTTTATTACGGTACAGTCCTGGGTCGAGGGAGAGCGGTAGAGAAAATAAAAGTAGCTAATGTTATGTTGCATGTTAAGTCTAAAGCACATAAAGGCTTGATCGTCCGATTCTAGTTTAGTTTCTCTAGTCAAGGGGAGGGTGTTTCGGATATAGACTCCAAGGTTTTTTTTTTTGTTTTTTTTTTTTTACACAGTGATCACCACTTATCAAGGCCCGGAAGCCAATCAGGGATAAGGGTTATTGCAAGTACATTACGTTAGTGTGAAGATTTGATGAAGTGTTTACTTAAGGGGGCGGGTTATTAGGAATTTGTTAACATTGGACTTGAAGACATCCAAGTTGTAGTCCGGTGGGAAGCAGGCAGACGGATGTCTGTCAGAGTCCTTACGGCAGAGTGGGAGGTATCCAGGCATGTTAAAGTAGTTAGAGGGGATGGAGGAGTGTAGGTTATCTTAGTGCTAAGATATCCGGGGTGTTTGTTAGGAGAAATGCTTCAACATCATTTAAATTAGTTCTAAGCCTACGGATGTTCTTAAATGCAAGCCTCAATAGAGAAGGCAGATTGGTTTTGTTTAAGTTTTGGCCTGGTTTTTGCGTAATTTTTTAATGTACGGTAATTTTTATTTGTAAGAGTTTCAGTTTAGGTGCTGAGCAAGTGGTTATGCAGAATGCAAAACATGCAACACAGGCAGACCATCAGCTGTCCCCCCATCTACTAGGGTTATGGCCTCAGGATAGCCCACCGGGGATGCGTGCAGGGTCACTTTCCATGCGCGACATGGCACTACAAAAATCCCGATATTATACAACTGTTGATGGAGCAGCCGCTCTAAGCGCTACCAAAGAGTTAGGACCTCTGTACTACCAGTCCGGAACAGCAGCCAGGAACTGTCTATCCGGTACTCTCAACCCATCAGATGATGGTCAACCCAATCTGCTTGCACTGGCATTACGGTATTCAAGCACTCAAGTGCCCAGTTTAAGTAATGGGATGTTTCGGGAGTGGGAAAAATGGCGTTCATTGCCCTAGTCAGGAAACAAGATCGACCACCGAGTGTTAAAAAGCATGCCAGTCGTCTAAATTAAAATTGGTTGCTTCTTGCCGTTACCATATTTAAATAATAAAGAATCCCAATTCCAATTTTTACTAAATATGTGCGACTAAAAATGGTGTACGATCATTATACGACTAAATTGCAACTGCTGCTGATTAAATCAACCTTAACACAGTCGATCAGCAGTGTCCGTCAGCGTAAAATATCGTAAAACAATCTTGTAATAAACAATAAAACAAATTTACTCAGAAGTTTCGAGAGATTATTTTTTTAGTAATTATCTTTTTAAGTCCATATCTATAAAGATATTTACTAAAGAAAACTCCCAATTTTGATTTAAATATTCCCTATTACACGAGCGATATTGTCCGTCAGCGCAAAAAATGTTATTAAAATAAACAATAAAAACGACTTAGTCACAGTCGCGATTATCTTTGGCAAATTCTTAAAGATTGAGACATTTTTCAACCCAGTGCGACACTTTTTAATCTTTGTAAAATAAATAAATAAATAAACAAGTTTATTTCTTTATTATTGAAATAAAAACAAAACAAATTTAGCCATGTGGGGGTCGCCAGGCCTTTTTTGGGGAACTGACTTCCTCCACAAATAATAAAAATGAAAATAAGAAATCTTATGTGCAACACAAACGGAGGTTTATTTCCGGAATAGAAATAACAAACAATAACAAGCAAAACATAGTTCTCAATATTTAAGAGTTCCTTTTTTTTGAGTTCATATGAAAGATGGAGAGTCTCTTTTTTTGTGTTCTTTGAATGTTCAAATATGTAACAGAGACAATATTAATGTTCGTCTGTTAAAAGAGAGTATTAATGCGCGGAGCAGTGGAAATGAAATAATTGATGTTTGTACGCGTGGCAAGTCCTAATGAGAAAGCGTTGAATGAGTCGGAAGAGTTTAAAGAGACGAAAGAATGCTCGAAAGGCTAAGAGACTAAAGAGATAGATTTTGTGTTTGCGCATGTTTATATATGATTTGATCGGCTCCAAATGAGCTCTAGAAAATCAGTTTTAAAATATGTCCTAGGAGGAATTCCATTGGACAGAAGACATCACATGGGGTGCTTTCAACTACGTCCGCACCTTTGGTATATAAAGGTCACGCCGGAATTTGCGTGGGTGTCATTTTTCATTTTTTTAACGCGCCGAAACAATCAATTGCACTGCGCGCCTAAATTGTATTTAACGATTTTAAATTTGAATATTAAACTGTGCCAACTGGCACACCAGTCACAACTTTCAGCCGAGAGTTTTTTTGTGTTTTCTCCCCAATTAAATTTTACAAGTGACCTTTTTTTTTTAATTTGAATTTTGTAACACAATAGCAATGTAATACTAGAAAATCTTTTTAAAAAGTAGAATAAATCCCTAAAGAGTAAGCAATGTTTTCAATCCCGTGTGCCTATTTTAGGGGAACTAGTTTTCTTCACATTTAAAACATTAGTGTCCAACTGCTCTCATGGGGAGGAAATTAAATAACTATCTTTTTTTTTCAGTTTATTATTATTATTATTATTTTAATAATATTGAATAAAGTTCCGTTTTATGATAACGTGACTCTGATTCATTTCTAAAAAAATAAAAAATAAATAAATAAAAGCAAAAAGGGGTCAATGTGCACTGCTTGTCCAACCTGTAAAGGGTGTTTATTTCGAAAGTCGTGGGGGGTTGAAAATAAGAAAATGCCTTTCAGAATTACCACCCCAACTTCCCATGTTAAGAACGGCTTTCGGAATAAACACCCTTTACAAGTTGGACAAGCAGCGCACATTGACAAAAAATAAACAAAACAAAAAAACAAAGGAAATAAATTTTACGTTTTCTCAAGCATTTTTTTTTTATATTATCGACTACTGCTAGTTTTTTATTTTTATTTATTTATTTATTTTTTTGTTTAATTAAACTGGAGTAAAACGGTTCAAACTAAATCTTAAATAAACCGAAGTGACTAAGTTGATTTCTTTTAACACAAACTATCTTCTAAAACTTTGGAACGTAAATTTATAACAAAATTTGAAATATCTCGCAACACATAAAAAGTTGTATTTCTATTTTGTTTACTTTCTGGCGTAAGAGAGAATAGTACTTTTTTTTTTTAATTAAAAAAAAAACCCCGGAATAAATATAGCACACAGAATTGGAAAAAATGATATTAAAAAGAACATATAAATAATTTTTATATGAATCTAAAAATATATTTACCAAAACTAACCTCCAGATTAAAATTTGTGAGTAAATTAATTTTATGGTTTGTTTTAATAATACAAGAGAGTTTTACGATATTTTGCGCTGACAGAACCCAATAGCAAGTGCGTGTAAAAGTTGCTTTAATGGTAAAACAGCAGCAGGAGCAAATAATAGTACAATTTAGTCGTACAATTTTAGTAAACCCCCTTATGTACGATAAAAACCCGGCACAACTAAACGCCCGATTCGGCTGCTGCTGATTCAAGCAACTTTCTAATGACAAATAGCGGGGAACAGTCAGTCGTGCAATAATCGGGAATAATTTGGTCGTACATACTTAATAAAACTGGTATCCTAGATTGTCTGAATGACGTGCCTAAATATTATACAAGTAGAGAATCAGCAGGAGGAAACCCTGTAAATGTGGTGATAATTCTCCATAGTGATGTTAGGTGTGGCGAGTTGCTCTGTCTTGTTGAAGTTATTTATCTTCCTCCCACAGCGGAAAAATGTAACACAAGGGTCGGAAAATTGGATTGAAGGACTAGAGGAAAAGCACTCTGGCTTGCAAAATAAAAAAAAATGAAATAAATGCCTAGACAGCCCTGACGCTATTCTTTGGTAAGAGCGCCTCAGATAATCTATCTATACATCTATAAAAATGAGAATGTGTGTGTGTGTGTGTGTGTGTGTGTGTGTGTGTGTGTGTGTGTGTGTGTGTGTGTGCGAGTATGTGCGAGGACACTTCTCAACCTATATGCTCAACAATCTTTTTACCTACATACTTGAAATTTGGTATATAGCTTATTCAGATATGGGGAAAACTTTTCCATCCGTTTCCATCCGGAAAAAAAAAAGATTGCTAAGGGTCAAAATTGAAACATTTGCACGTCGTGGTCATCGGATTTTTTTTTCTGTTTGTTAACTGTTTTACAAATTTGCATACATGAATCTTTCACTTAACAGATTCCTTATGTTAAGAATAATGAGGTGGAAAATACTTTTTAAAGATCGTCAAGTTGGCCTAATGGTTATCATCCTTGATTTACTGTCTTTAGGTTTTGGTTCCGATCTCAGCTCAAGTGTTTTTTGTTGTTTTTTTTTACTTCCAAAAATGGACTGTTTCGAAAAAACATTATACTCGAATGCACATGCCTCAGTTTCTGTATGAATAAAAATATAATATTTATGTGTTTTTACGACCGGGCAACGATGGGAGTCCTGCTAATCTATATATCTATAAAAGTGGGAATGTGTGTGTTCGTGATGACACTTCTCAACCTATATACTCAACAGATTTTTTATCTACAGACTTGAAATTTGGTATACAGTGTATTCAAATATGTGGAAAAATTTTAATCGGTTTTCATCCGGAAAAGGGCTGCTAAGGAGTGAAAATTGAAAAATTGGTACGTGGGATCGTCAGATTTTTATCTGCTTGCCAACTGTTTCACAAATGCGCATGTGTGAATCGTTCACATGACAGATTACTTATGTTAAAAATAAGTAAGTTGGAAAACACATTTCGAACGTGTCAAGCTGGCCTAATGGTTATCGTACTTGACTGATTGTATTTAGGTTTTGATTTCGATCTCAGCTTGAGTTTTTTTGGGTTTTTTTACTTACAAAATGTGAACTGTTTAGAAAAAAACATAATACTCGACTGAGCATATCTTAGTTTCTGTATGAATTAAAATATAATATTTATGCATATTTTACGACCGGGCAACGCCGGGCGCCTGCTAGTTAGCAATAAACTAAGCTCTTCTCAAAGGGAAAAGGCAAAAACTTGGAAGGTGAAACTGCATACGGCAAACGAGCGCAATCAACAGGTAAAGCCATTTCAGAAACGGCATACATTTTATTGGCTTTGGTGCCTAGGGAGAAAATCTTGTCTTGTTGAAATCTTTGTCCCTCTCAACGGATGCCATGGAAAGCATCAAGTGCTTTCCAAAATGTGTTAAGCAACACAAGCTTTTTTATTTGCTGCAACTTTACTGCAACCTCATTCCCAAACCAAAACGCACATTTCGAGATGGTCATCCACGCGGTGCAGTCCACAGAGTTCATTTGGCGTCTGAAGAACTTTATCTAGTACTTGAGGTCACCAAGGTGGAAAAGAGATTTTGGATGCATCATTGGATCACAGATTCTGGAGAAAATCTGACAGGATTTTGACACTTTATTCCATTTTCTATTAATATTCAGCCATCGAATTCGTATGAACCTGATGTGTCTATTGTTGGCATTGGTTTCCCCGATATCTTTATTATTAGAATTCTTTCTAGAAAGACATCCGGTATTTACAGGACAGGCAGCGTGAAGGTTAGAAACAAATAATAACTGTGGAACGAACTGGATTTGAACTTGGAACACCTCCCTCTATAAACCATGAAATGTACATAACATCATCATTAATATTGGCAATGTTATTAACCACCAAATGGATCATATTTATACTGACAAACTTTGTATCTGTCTTTAACACCTCAGTAATCACGCATAATACTGTAGCGTATATTTTGTTTCTATGTTATATAGACGACAGTCCAATTTTTGTATAAAAGAGGGATAAAGAGAAATAAACATATCTCTGGTTGAGGTCCGGCCAATCAGGAGATTTTTCTTTGTTTGAAAGTTTTTAAAAAGCTTTTTTGAACGAAGAATCATGCTGGGACGAATCCAATGAAGAAAAAAATGTTCTTAGATAGGCTCCAAAGAAAGCCCTTTGATTTGATACTGTCTAGCCGTTATCGTTAGTAGATATCCCGAGTGGTCATCTTCTGGGTGGGTGAATGGTGATCACTAACAAAGCCCAGAATCGGTAAAAATGAAAGATAATTTACTAATAAAATCATACAACATTAATATTTAATTAGCGGGATTTGTCGAAGTTTCACAGTGGCATCTTTCATATGTTATATATTGTTGCTGGTCATTCTGTGGACGTTAAGCGTGACTGGAGACCCCACAATAGTATTGTCGCCCTTTTGTTAAAACAATAAATTTTAGTTTTAGTTTTTACTAGCAGTTCAGTCCGGCTTTGCTCGGGACCTATTTACTGTTCATAATTTTATGTGCATATATATATATATATATATATATATATATATATATATATATATATATATATATATATATATATATATATATATATATATAAGTTTGACTCATGTCCAGGTAACCTACATTTTCAAGTGCTTAGATCCAAAATTGGCTGAGGAATTTAGTAGAGTCTGCAAAGGTCAACTCTTTCAACTTTGACCTCTTGGCAGCCAAATTTTCGCCCAAAACTGATTAAAAAGCTTGCTGCATGTCTGAATATCCTTTAGTAAAATTTCAAATGTTTAGACCAAAAATAAGCTGAATAGTTTGCTCGAGACCGCAAAGGTTAAATCCTCCCAACTTTGACCCCTTGGCAGACAAATTTTCGGCCAAAAACCGATTCAAAATCTTGTCCTATGTCTGGATACACTTTATGTAAAATTTCAAATGCTTAGAATAAAAATTAGCTGAGAGGTCAATTTTTTTTTAACTTTGACCCCAATTTTTACCGCTTAACATTTATTGTTTTGGGCTAAAAAGTTTGATCAATGTCCAAGTAACCTATATCTAAAATTTCAAGTATTTAGACCCCAAATTAGCAGGGGAGTTTAGTAGATTTTTCAAAGGTCAAATCGTTGAACTTTGACCTCTTGACAGCTAAATTTCTGGTCGAAAACCGATTAAAAATTCCCAAATCTCAATACCCTTATGTCAAATCTCGTGTCTGTAGACTGAAAATTGACAGAGTAGTTTGGTAGGTAAATGTACACACACAGACGCAGACACAGACACAGACACACACACAGAGACAATTTCACTTTTATAGATATATAGATATTTTACATTGTATCTTCAATGATCGGGAGATCCTATTTATTAAAAAGGGGGATAGAAGGTGACAACATACTAAGACCATTAAATTTAGGTATCTATATACTAATTTAATGCTCGTAGTAGGTTATCACTTTCTATTTTCCTTTTTAATAAATAGGATCCCCCGATCGAATAATTTATAATCTGGAAACATGTTTGATGCAAGGCGTGGTTATTGAGAAAAATGCGAACAAACGAACGAAGAACGGGAGTGAATTACTTGGTCCAGACCCTCCTTTATCAGGGGATCAATAAAAATGAATGTAAAAAATTCTTACTAGATCCTTTTTTTTTTTTTTTTTTTTAATGACGACTGAAAATTTGAATTGTTTGCGTGAATCACACCACTGTTCTCATCTTGGGCGTTATTTTCACAACGTTTCGGCCGACGTAACCAACCATTTTTCAGGTGCAACTTGTCGAACTCAGTCATCTTTATGTCGAACTCGGAAATCTAAACGGAATTTTGAACAAAACATGTTATTTAATCCACGAGGTAGATTGTGCTCGTTCCGTTAGCCACGAGCACATAGAAGTTTTATGTATATTTAAATTTGTAAATATATTTATCTTGGTCTGTGTGTCCGTCTGTCTGTTCAATTTTTTTCTCAGAAACTACTAGCTGAGATTTTGTATAGACCCTTGCTATTATAAGGTGCAGCGAATTGAGTATTATTGTATCCGTTCAATGCACGTTTAGGGATTAATAAGGATTAGTATTTAACGCAAACATGGACACAAATTTAACCATATTGAAGCATCAATATGGCATAAAGCACTCATTTTAAGTCAACGGGCCATAACTTTTGCTCAGAGAGTTTGAACCCTCTACCGTTTGAATGCATGAAATGATATAACCTTTACTATTCTTTAAATTTTATAACATCAATTTTTGAACTGAGCTCGAGAAATGCCCAAAACATTGATAAGCCACACACTATAGGTGTAAGTTAATAAATAGAACGTGATAAAAGACCATGTTTCCTTTTTATGGATGTCAAGCGATAACGTAGACTCGCGATACCCCCCTCCCTTTAATCGATATCAAATATATTTATCAGAAAGGAGGACAAACAAACGAACAAACAGGAAGTACAACTTCATATATAGCTATTTCATTGATTGATCCGATTATTATTACGTAATCTAATATGTCGGTTAAGCTTATGTTGTGGAAAATGTTTATAGCAGTCACGTGATCAGAATCATGAATAATAAAATCAATAGTTGGCTGGTACTTTATGCTTGTTTACATCCATTAGTAGGTGCGTATATATATATATATATATATATATATATATATATATATATATATATATATATATATATACATATATATATATATATATATATATATATATATGTATATATATAAGTAGTCTACCGTTGTGATGGAAATACACACACACATAAACACACACACGTATGTGTGTGTGTTTATGTGTGTGTGTGTGTGTGTGTGTGTGTGTGTGTGTGTGTGTGTGTGTGTGTGTGTGTGTGTGTGTGTGTGTGTGTGTGTGTGTGTGTGTTTGGATTGTGTCGTTTTATTTTTTATCTTTATCTGATTTTATATATTCAGCTTTTTTCTGATTCAAACAAATGAGTTACAATGAGTTACAATGAGTGACTAATTCAATAGTGCGCACACATATGCATATTGAAAATAAGGTCTCATGTATGATATGAAAAGAAACTGGAATCTTAAGGGGATATCAATCATACCAGTTATTATAGGTGCCACAGGGCTTATGAAGAAGAAGAACCTTAAGTCCTACCTAACTAATATTCCTGGTGAACCAAGTGCAAAAGAGATCCAGACAATTGCATTTAAGGGAACAGCGAGGATACTAAAAAGAGCTTTTGGTTGATTTCAATAAAAAAAAAACAGGGCAATGTTGATAGCTGGTTTGGCTGCCCCATACCCAGCATTACAATCTTCAAATGGAAAAAAAGTTTTTAAAAAATGCCTACTGAAAGATTTTGAATGCGAAGGCGCACTGGGGAGAATGGGAGGGGAGATGTCGAAAATTGAAAATCTTGAAAATTTATTTTGAAAATATATATATCTTTTTATTATTAAATTTTTTTTTACAAACGTTTACTTCCCAACTAGGGAAGATTAAAGAAAAGGCCTGTTACAGCTACACAAAAAGGTTCACCATGAATCGGGACGAAAATAAAAATTACCTCAGTCTGGAATGAATTCCTCTTCACTTAGAGATAATATATTGACAAACAAATAAAAAAAAACGTAGAAAAGTTTTAACTTTTTAAAAACTTAATGTTATGTTTTTTTTTGTTTGTTTGTTTTTTTTTTAAGAAAATCAATGTAAAATATGCACCCCCCCCCCTTTGGGAAGCAAATAAATAGGGACATGGCGTCTATTTTTATGCCCCTTTTCTTAAAGCAAATAAATAGGGACATGGTCTCTATTTTATTATACACCTATTTTATTATACACATAAATAGTGATTTTATCTCTAGTCTTATACACCATTTTCTTAATGCACATAAATAGGGACATGCTCCCTATTTTTTATAAACCATTTATTAAAGTACATGAATAGTGACCTGGTCCTTATTTTGTATACTCCTTTTTCTTAAAGCACATAACTAGTGACATGGTCTCTATTTTTTATACACTTTTTCTTAAGGTAAATAAATAGTGACATGGTCTCTATTTTTTATACACCTTTCATCAAAGCAAATAAATAGGGACTTGATTTCTATTTTTTATACACCTTTTTCATAAAGCACATAAATGGATACATGGTTTCTCTATCTTTACACACCTTTTTTTTAAGTACATAAATGGGGACACGGTCTTTCTTTTTATAAACCTTTTTCTTATAGCACATAAATAGGGACATGCTCTCTATTTTTATACACCTTGTTCTTAAAGCACATAAATGGGGATATGGTCTCTATTTTTATACACCTTTTTCTTAAAGTAAATAAATAGGGACATGGTCTCTATTTTTATACACTTTTTTCTTAAAGCACATAAATGGGGACATGGTCTCTAGTTTTTTATACGCCTTTTTCTTAAAATAAATAGGGACATGGTCTCTATTTTCCATACCCCTTTTTCTTAAAACACATAAATAGGGACATGGTCTCCATTTTTTATACATCTTTTTCTTAAAGCAAATATGAACATCGAAACAACTCAGAATAATTTTAATAATAAAAAAAAACTGGCTTTACAGGAAAAATTGTGTGCGATTCATTTCTTTTTTTTTTTTTTTTTTTTTTACAAAATATCCTCATTTATCGAGGCCCGTAAGCTGCTCGAGAAAAGGGTTAATGAATGCACGGTAGTCAATGGAAAAAAATCGTAGTATGTTGTGGAAATTTGGTAAATTGAATGACTTCAAGGGACAGCTCATCAGGACTTGTTCTCGTTGGCGACCATAGTAGTCAACGGGAAAGCAGAAACCTGGAAGATAGTTCCACAGACATGTGTAGCAACCGCTATGCCCGGCAGGAACAAATCCTCAACAGGAACATTTCATAGCGATTACCACTTTAACGCTACGCGTATAAAGAACACGTAAGAACACGACGTTGTGATGCGACCATCGCACACATAAAACAAAAGGAACTATGTTACGCTTCCTTGTAGAAATACAATAAACAGGCTGGAACGTTCGAGAATGCCTTATATAAATATTTGCCAGCGAAAAATCAAATCAGTTTTTCCTCTTGATTTCTCAAGAACAGCACGTGTTCAGAATAGCTCCGTCACTGGGAGACGTTAAAATCCCCCGACCTGAATTTACGCGCAATTCATGAAATTTAATTCCCATCATGAAACGTTACCATATCGAACGAGAATTTAAATGTCCTTTTAAACAATTTTATTTAGAACTACTATCTTACGATATGAACATACACTCACGCATTCGCTTATATGACTTGTGGACTGTTTTTTTTTTTTCTCTCAGAAAATTGTCACATTAACCGTAAGCTTCGTGTGACACTCTGATCATAAAAAAATTAGTAATTTCAAACCGCGTGCTATTCTCATAAAAATCCAAATTTCATTAACCCTTCGTTACGAACATTCAACACAAGAAAACAATTACGTTGGAACAATTTAAACTAAATTAATACAAAGATTTCGTCTTCTCTGTCAAGTGTCGTTATTTTCTGTGGTTTACTTTTTATGTAAGGATGTGGATTGATGAAACCTTTTCTATCAATCGGCGATCCCGTTAAACTTACCTTTAATGATCCCGTGGAAATTACTGATATATATATATATATATATATATATATATATATATATATATATATATATATATATATATATATATATATATATATATATATATTAATGATTTGGAATTCATTCCATTTGCACTTTTTTTCAAGGAACTCTGCCTTTTGGATGATTTTGGACCATTTGGAATTTACCCAGTGGATTGAAATTTTAAATTCGACCGTTTTGGATTTTACCATTTTTGGATTTTTACCCTTCACCGGACTATCCATTCATGTGAAATCTTTTTATTATTTTTCTTTTGCCTTCTGTTCCCCTTACCTCACCCTTTTTTTAACCAAGTAAGATCTGTGACTTACTTGTAGTTTCATTAAATACTTTTATATGCAAAATCCGATCCTGCATTTTGCTAATTCCTGCCCTCTGATGAGAAAGAGAGTATTTCTTCGAAACTCCGCGGATTAAGGACTATCCACTTATCTTGTGCTTCCTTTTTTAAAATTAAATATGTTTTTAACTCTTTTTCAGGATGTCTTTTAACATATTTTATTAATCATTTGTTCATATTATAAGCTCTATTTCCTTTTCGGTTTTATTGAGCTTTTTATATCTGGCTGAGTTTATTTTACTTGTAAATATTAACTCTTTAATATTTATAATATATTTTAAGTTTACCATTTTGATTACCTTAGTAAACTTATTGTAACTTTTATTTTATATATATATATATATATATATATATATATATATATATATATATATATAATTGATAAATACCCCTCCCCAAGAAAATAGATTAAGTAAAATAATTAATAAGCACTCAGTAAAACTTTCATTCTCAATCGCTGCCAATCTAGGCGATATTATACTAGGTTCTAATAATGGGAAACTAGTGAATAATAATAGGATTGAATCAGGTGAACTAAATTTGGAGAGAAAATGTAACTGTATAATACCTAACGAATGTCCATTGGGTTAGGGAACTAAGTAGGAAAAAAAAAGATTTTGAATTAAAATGGTCAATGGCAGATACCAGTCATGAAATTCGAACCCAGCCACCAGATACCGGTCATGAAATTGCCATTGACCATTTTAATTCAATATATATATATATATATATATATATATATATATATATATATATATATATATATATATATATATATATATATATATATATATATATATATATGAGAGAGAGAAAGAGAGAGAGAAAGAGAGGGAGGAAAAGGTGGCTTCGTGGCTGGGTTTGAATCTCATGACTGGCAGGAATTGTCACCCTTACACTGATGAGTGGGTAAGCATGAAAGACTAATGTCTGTAGGTATAAAGAATAATGAATATTTAATTATAATTAATATTAAAAATACTTAAGGATAGGCACTGTCTGCGGAATTATAACTAAGGCAATCAACTAGCATTTATGCAATCTTCATGACTTCCGTTCGTGCGAACACTCTAGATTGACATATATATATATATGGAGGGAAAGGTGGCTTCGTGGCTGGGTTCGAATCTCATGACTGGCAGGAATTGTCACCCTTACACTGATATATATATAGTAAGTTATAAAATATATAATTGCCATATATATTTTATAACTTACTACCTAGCTCTACCTACGTATTGAGCGCTGTTGGAGTAAATACTTTACGTTTAAGTTTACGCATAAATTTATACTTTCGTATATTAATTTATGTGATTAAATGACGTAGTAACACACACACACACACACACATGTCATGTTGTTAGACAAAGCAAGATTATCCACACTGAGAATCGAAACCTTAATGCCAAATCACTTTCAACTTTAATTAGTGTTGTCGTGCACCTTTCTTATGTGTTAAGAAACCAGTTGCTAAGAGTGCAGTCTTTCCATGTATCTCGTCTGGATAATCTTTACGTCCGTTCTTAATTATCCTGAAAGAGCCAATTACTTCAAGAATTATATCTCCGTATTCACCACATGGTGCCGCCGATTCTCATATTAAGTTCTTTGTATCTGGATAACACCGCAGGCATATATTACAACTTGCTGCGTCCATGCCCCTGAATAGGCGTCTCTTTTTTTCTTTAGTTTTTTAATTATACTGTTTGGATGGTTTAAAGTCTGCGTTCTCCTTCTTCTTCCTGTCTCGAGAAACGTGTGATACTCTTTTAAAGGGTTCCAGTACGATGAGGAGTTGATTATGAAACAAGTAGTACGCGAACCAAAAACTCACTTTTTCATACTAGACATTGTTTTAATCCAGTGCAAAAGAGAAATCGGGATCAATTGGAAGTAATATCGGGATGGGCGAAAACACAGATATTAGAATGCTTCAAGCATTTTTTCTTTTTTTTAAATTTTCACCCCAAACAAGGCATATTGTCACTTTGGTGTAGGGGGTTACTATCAGGGACATGAGCTACTGGGATACTATGTAGGGAGTTGGGCAGCAAGATATCGGTTCACGTTACACTTGAACTTCTGCATGTCAGTAAAGTTGGGGAAGCAGGGACCCGGAAGGGAATTCCAAAGTCTAGCGATTCTCGGAAAGAAACTACTGGAGTAGAAAGCTCTCTTATATCTAGGGATCTCTACTATGTAGGGGTGGGATTTAGCTGCTTGTCGGGTTTGTCGGGGGTATTTACGTCGTGGGGACACAAGTGCTTGCAGTTCGTCAAAGCATTCACCATTAAAATACTTGTAGAACGGGCAGAGGGATGCAACATTTCGTCGATGGGACAGGTTGGCGACTCTCTTTTGGACCTTGCCTAGGAGCGAGAGACTAGTAGCAGATGCACCAACCCAAATATGACAACAATACTCCATACATGGGCGAATGGTGGCCTTATAGAGGTACAGGATACTTTCGGGCGTTAGTAGCTTTCTAGCACGGTAGAGAAAGCCTACCTTCCTCGCAGCGGTCCTGGCAATGCTTTCAGTGTAATTGTTCCAACTCATGTTTCCTGTGAACGTTAGGCCAAGGAGTTTAAAAGAAGTACTTTTAGTTAATGAATCTTTGGCCATTGCTATTGGTGGTAGAGAAGTTTTCTTGTAATTATTGAAGGAAACAAGTTTAGTCTAGGCAGCATTGAATGTGACCATCCACTACAGATTGGAGGTCATCCTCTAGTGTTTCTGCCATTTACCTACATATGTATTCATTTGTTTTCCTGTCGTGCCTGTTATAGAGCGTAGTATCATCAGCATAGATACCCATCTCAGAGGCAATTTTGTCGGGGAGGTCATTTATGAATATTAGGAATAATAAAAATCCAAGGATAGACCCCTGAGGAACTCCCGCATTTATATCATATTGTTTAGATGTACGACCGTCGAGGACAACCTGAATTTTACAAAATTAAATGCTCTACCCCTAAATATGAGCGATTGAATCAACATAGAGTGAGAGAGGCGAGAATATACATAGACAGCTAAGACAGAAATAAGTGGTAAATTTTCAGTTATATTTTAGCGTGTGATATCAAGAAAATGACTTCTTTCACCACCAACACTCGGGTCCTCACTATTCTCCAATTGAAATAAATGATTCTCTTGTTGATAAAGTATCTTAATCTAATAAGCTTCTGGGACTGACCTTCACCTCAAGGCGAAAAATAGAACAATTACATCAAATCGGTTACCAAAGCTGCTGGAACATTCTAGCGTTCCAAAAGATATCTCACACCTGATGCAATCCTCTACCTTTATATAAGTATCAAATATGAGCTAAGATTGAGCACTGTTGACATATCTGGAGAGATGATACTTAGAGCACCCTTTCCTGATTTGATAATGTACAAAACTGACTTCGAAATGTAGTAAGGAATTTCTTGTTCTCGTCCTGCAGCCACTTTGTTGTAGAAGATAGGTTGCTAATTTTCCTTTTCTGTATCGTTATTTTCGTGGCAGGTGCTTCACTGCGCTCCAATATACGGTTTCTCTGTAAGTCATTTGCAAGGAAACTTCGTCTAGCTACAACTCTTTCTTCCTCTATGTGCCTAAAACTGCAAGAAGTTTCATGAGCATATGTTCCTTCCTAGAACTACTTTTCTGTGAAACACAATACTGCCGGCCTGCTCCCCAACTGATTATCACATGGTCGTATGTAAGTCGGGTGTAAATAAATTCTTGTTTAGCCATTACCTTAAAAATTCTGGTCAGGTTTAGCCATCGTTGCCAATTATCATGATGTTGTCTCACTGTCCATCTAAGTCATTAATCCTTATCCTGAAATGGCTTCTGTGTCTTGATAACCTGGTAACTCATTAATATAATAATCTCTATAATTATAGAGATTATTACATATAATAATAAATGCAGCTTTGTTTGTGTGTGTGGGGGGGGTCGTTCCTTATAGACTCCAAAATAGCTCAACAGATTTTCTTTAAAATTTACAGAACTTTAATGTATAATCTGGGGGGATCTTAGTTAATTTTTGTCTCAGAATACCCCCGATAATTACCGATAATCGAAACCGTTATGCTAATTCATCTATTATCGGTAAAGCCATTTTTCCATGTCGTTGCTTAGCAACTATGATAAAACAATGGACCGGGAAAAATTCTAATGTGGGTAAGTTAATAGCGTGTTTTTTGTTTGTTGTTTTATGGTTTTTTTTGTTTGTTTTTTGTTTTTTACATGACATGGTCACGTAGGTTCGAACTCCGCACATATTTTTGTTTTCATTAACCGGAAAGAGGTTTATAAGATTGGAACATTTACGTATGCAGGAAGAATAGCTGCTAAGGGGACAAATCAAAGAAATTGGATTGTTGCTGGCACGTTGCATCCACTGTCAATATAACCGAAATTTACTAAAATAATTTTAGGATTACAAAAAAAGAAGAAAATATTGGAATTACCGAAGATACAGTTCAAAAGCATAAGCAACCCCCGAGCCAAGCCGCTAGTAATAGTAGTAGTAGTAGTAGTAGTAGTAATAGTAGTAGTAGTAGTAATTATTGTTGTTGTTGTTGTTATTATCATTATTATTTTCGATTTATTTCTTTTTTGTATTTTCAAATCCAATTTACCATTCTTCGCGTGTATATATATATATAGCATCAGAAACGATTAACCACAGTGAACGTTTGAAACGATTAGGTTCAAGTCCATTGCACTACCTACTTGGCCTCCAAACAGTGAAAACATTGTAAGATAAGGCGTAGAAATAGAGAAGAAGAAGAAGAAGAAGAAGAAGAAGAAGAAGAAAGCAGGATACGTTCAAAAATAACCATTCCAATAATAATGCCTTAGAAACTTTCATGCTTCACAGACATGGAATTGTACCTGTGTCGAGTGGCAAGATATGCAAGGCCACTTGTGTGTACGATTCTGACAGTAAGGCTAAATTTGAAGACACAAGTTACAGGATGAACATATTCGTTGTTTGCTTATCTCTCACGTGAAAACTTCGTTGTTTTTTCCTAACTTTATCTCAAACTGAATGTTCGAAATATATCAAGGAGTTTCCTACATATGTGTATTGTGTATGTGTCAGCTACTTCTTATCATCAATACATGGGTATGCTGGCGTTGGATGCAGTTATGTTTGTAGTACTTGGAATTACGTTATAAGGATCGAGTTTTCATAGCTCAGCAGCGTATCACGGGCTACAAACAATGCGGTTGTGGACCCAAATCTTCCCATAGTCAGTCACCTCCCTAAAAAGAACTACAAAAATAGAACGTCGTTATCTACCCTAACCGAACGTCGTTATCTCCCTATATATATATATATATATATATATATATATATATATATATATATATATATATATATATATATATAGATTCAGCCACTCTGATGAGTCGTGGACGACGAAACACGTGTCAGTGGATAATTATATTTTAAAAATAATATATATATCGCTCCCCATTAAAAGAGGGTACCAGATTGGTCAATGGTAAAATTATTCCCAACAAGCATTTAAGTAAAAATGCACTTTCGTATAAATACTTGAATTCATTTAAGAAAGTATCGCTAACAAAAACAAATAAAAACATATATATATATATATATATATATATATATATATATATATATATATATATATATGTATATATAAAGAGAGAAAGAGAGAGAGAGAGATGAGAGGATCATCAAAGAAACACTCTTAGCTGTATCACAGCTTCGCAGTGTAGCTAGATAAGCAAGTGCCTAAAGCTAGAATTAAAACTCGATCATCTGGGAGACGATTTTAACAATTTAGCTATTATCTAGTATTTGAGATAAAGCGAAATCTCAATGATAAACATTGTCGATTGCCTATATATATACACGCACGAGCGGGTGCACACACACACACACACACACACACACACACACACACACACACACACACATATATATATATATATATATATATATATATATATATATATATATATATATGATGGACTCCCGTCGATTTCGAAGTATGAGCTTCCGCCACATCACCTATGTTGCTCGGAAATCCACACAGATGATTTGTTTATAGTCGTGGTATTACTGCTAACCTTTGTCGGTGCAGATTACTGCCACAAGACAACGTATACTGTAAACCACAGTTTTTTACATCAGAGTTACCTTCTAGATGCATTTCTTGACGAAGACTTAGGGCGCATCTCTCCCAGTGAATTAATGCGCCTGCAGATACCAACCTGGAAATTTCTACGACTCGGCGCTGATATATATATATATATATATATATATATATATATATATATATATATATATATATATATATATATATATATATATATATATACTCGGCGCAGTGTATATATATATATATATTATACATATATATATATTCATAACTTAGTATATATATTTATATATATATATACATGTGTGTGTGTGTTCGCGCGTGTGTAATTACTTTTGTAGAACAAAATTTTAATATGTCTATATAAAGACCGTACTTATTTTAAACATAATAAATGAAAAGTAAAACGACTCAAAGGGCTAGCTAACCGGTTTCAATCTTACTTAACAGCTAAATCGAGGTTTAGATTACGATTAAGAAAAGGATATTATTGAATGGAGATGATCGCAAGGGAAAGGGGGAATAAACGAATCAAACATAAACTATATTAAGTCTACGGGAATTTTCTTTTTGTTTACAAAGAGAAGTGTGGCGGGTCTCCTGTGCTCAGGTCAACAACTGGCCTTTAATTTCTTCGGAAGTTTCTCGTGATGTCAAGTCTACCGGGAGTCCTTCACGTGGATTCTCAACGTCTCTGTGTTGAATTCTGCTGAAAAGCAAAAGCAAAGCTTGCATGCGCGCCGAAATGACAAGACAGACAACTCAGGGTTTCCTAACTACGAAAAATTAATTTCACAAAAGTTACAGATTTTTTTTTTTACATATGTACATCATTCAGTTCACCAAAACATTTTAAGTCTCATAAATCTGTTTCTTCACAATTGGATGGCTGGTAAAGATAGGCGGAGAGGTCCAAAAGAAGTCTGAAGCATACCATGCTTTTTTGTGGCATTTTTTCCAAGTTTAAAACAGAATTTATTGTATGTCGCTATTCTAAAGTGTCCTTACGTCTAGATTGCATACTTGAAAATCATCAGCTGTGACAATCAAGCTTTAGTAGGGTGTATTCCAATTCCTACTGTAGCTGTTCAGTTGAACCTAAAATCATAAAAAATTGGTCAGTCATCTCATAAAATGTATAGCAATAATATACTGAATTTTCAATGCATGTAAAAAAAAAACCCTGGAAACTTATTGAAGGCGGTTCGTACTTTTTGATTTATCTCATTTCGGTCAGTTCTATATTTAAAATACAATGGATACTAGTTAATATAAACTCATAGTTACTACGTGTTATTGTTTTTCTGTCAAAAAAACTAATTGTTTGTGCTATCTAGAAAAATACCAGCTTTATTAAAACATATTTATTGATTAAATATATTTCTTATTCCGTAGAATTTCAACGGGTTCTGCGAGCAAATTATTTTCGAATAAACTTATTTTAAATTAAACCCCTTTACAAACATTTACGCTTAACCATTAACTACCGTGTGGGGGGGGGTAACTCATTATGCCATCTTATTAGAGATTAAAGGTTTCCGTAACTGAAATAAAAAAAGAGCTTTTAGGTGGTTAGCCAGCAAGGGAGATAATTTAAACATTATACAGATGAGCCAATCGAATTCTAGAAGCAGTTAATTTAATTAGTGTAAAGAAGGCGGCTAGCTGATATTTCTGATAAGCTGGATATGACTGATCCAAATTGTATGGAAATAAAAGCGGGCATAAACGAAAGAAATGGCAAAAAAAAGAACAAGAAGAAAAAATGAAGAAAAATGGAAAGAAATTAAAGGAGAAAAGCAAAAGAAATAGAAAATTCGTTGAGTGAAGGAATCCTTTGTGAATTACAAGAGGTCAAGAAGAAAATGTGTCAGGAAAACGGATAGAGATAGGTTAGGGATGTGGGATTGAAATAGGAGAGGAGTAACAGATAAATAGGAGAGAGGAGGAGGGAGAGAAAAAGAGTAATAAAAGAGAAGTGGGGAGATAAACATAAAAATGGGCAAGGTCGGTTGGAAGAGACGGAAAGATTAAAAGGGTAAGATAGATAAATAACGAAAAATAAAAACACAGAAAAGAGTGTTGGGGCGAGGAGAGGCATAGAGATAAAGGGCCAAAGTAAAGAAATAAGACACATAGAGATTAAGCGTCAAGATAGAGAGATGGTGAAAACAGAGAAAGAGATAAAGGGACAAGATAGATTACGAAACAGAAACGGAGAGAGGGGTGGAGAGGGGTGGGAGAGGAGAGATAAAGTGATAACATATTAGAAATACTCAAAAACACTTTTCCGCCGGTATTTATTTTTATTTGATATCTAGTAGCCATTATGTGAGTTAATCAATGTTTGTTTCCTTAAGCCTTTTTTAAATTATGTATTTTTACAACACAAAGTACGTGCTAAAATATTCGTCAGGTCTGGACATGAACTATGTTTGATAAATATTTGCTTTACTTTTAATTCGTCTAATTATCCGCAATGTATTAACTGGGCAATTCTCTCTCTCTCTCTCTCTCTCTCTCTCTCTCTCTCTCTCTCTCTCTCTCTCTCTCTCTCTCTCTCTCTCTCTCTCTCTATCTATCTATCTATCTATCTATATCTCTCTCCCTTCCTCTAAGCTTTACATGTTTTTCTCTCATCCCTCTCACACTGTTAATCCAATCACAATCCTATATCATATGCTGTTTGTTCCTTCCTTTGTTAGTATGTACGTTTAACTTTGAAACAAAAGACAAATATCATTTTTGTAGGGCAAACTGCTTTTAAAAAAAAAAGGCCAACTTCGCGACATTTGGCTTAGCAAAAATTAAATCTAGCAACCCTGAACAAGAATATAAGAGTTATCTCCCTTTGATGTAGTTTCGTTTTCGAATATCATTATAATACATGATCATTGTTGTAATGGTGCGAGAAAGAAACTCGTAGTAATTTCAACATGCAGCATTTCTCCACCGAAGAAAGAAGTCCATGAAACATTACGTGAAAAAAAAAGAAGGAAACATTCGAAATAAACAGAGAAAAAAATGAAAAACATTGTCTGTTAGATTGAAGGAGTCAAAACATATTTGGTGATTAAATATATTTCTCACTCGGTGAAATTTTCACGGGTCCTGCTAGTATTTTTTAATCTCTGTGATAAGCATTGATAAACATGAATTGTTTTTATTAACTACTTGCAGCTCTTGTTAACCGGCGTTGCCCGATGGAAGCATGCCACCCCGCCTCGTAAAAATAAACTCCAGCTGTTGTTGGTGGCCAATTCCAAAGTTCTAATGTTAAGAACGGGTTTCGGAATAGACACCCCTAACCTCCTCATGTTAAGAACGTCGTATGGAATAGATACGACCAACCTCGCCATAGTAAGAACGACTTTCGGTATAGACACCCCATTTTATAAGTAGGGGGATTGTTAAAGTATTTGCCCCAAATTCAACCTTCATACATGTCAGCATACCCACCCGCAAAGACTATACCCCCCTTCCAAAAAAGTGGGGTAGGTGGCACTGTTGTGCGGACAGAAGTACACTTTTTTATCGCGTGGATGTTGAACAGTGAATTACAGTGCATAATGCATGTCATTATAACTCGAAAACTACTTGTCTCCGCCAAAGTTACAATATATTGTCTTATTCAGCATAGTCTAAAACCTATTTAAGTCGTCAGTAAAAAGGAAATGGTGTAGTTGGTACTAAGGTAAAAAAAAAAAGTACCTAAAAAAACAAAAAGTTAATGTCTGAGCAGTGTGGAAATAATTCCTGAAAAGAGAACTAAACAAAAAACAACTATAACAAATAAGTATATCCGTAGGTAATCTAACAAAGAGGAATTTGTACTTTTTATGGTCGTCAATTATTTGAGAGATAACGAAATAGAAAAAACAGGCGTTAATGTAATAAAATACAAATTAAATGAAAAGTAATAAAAATGACGTAATTCAGGCTTAGAGTGTAAAAATGTTTTATATAAAAAGAAATAGTTTTTATGATTTCGAAAGTGAAATATATATATATATATATATATATTTTTTTTTTTTTTTTTTTGCCTAATCATCCCAATGTAGGCTCTGTGCCACTTTGATGTAGGGGGTTACTACAACTCTCTTTTGTTAAGAGAATCGGCGAACGTTTATGAAATTGCCCCCTCTAAATTCCACAATTTAAATTTTTTTTCTCTTTTTTCACGTTAATCTCATCGAGTACACAGTTTACTTTCAGATTAAAAAAAAAATAAAATTGAAAAAAAATATATCAATTATTATCGGGGATCATTTTTTAATTGTCGCAATATTTTTCTCGGTGACGGTCACTAAGTACGATGGTCACAAAGTACGATGGTCACAAAGGACTTAAATATTGAAAACTGATACTGGACGATAAAAGTCATAAGAAATTTTTAAATCTAAAAGGTAAGTTTGTAATCGATGAGATTAATGTGAATAAAGTGTAAATTGTGGAATTTAGAGAGGGAGGGGGGTCAATTTCCTAAACGTCCGCCAGAGATTCGTTCATATTATCATCTCATAAGTTTTGACGCGTGCTCGAAATATATATTTTATTAAATCATTAAAGGAAGAAAGCTAGGACGATTTTTTTTATAGTTGTTTTTTTTTTATGTGGAATGTAAAGGTTTAAGAAACGTCACTATAATTGAAAATAATAACATGTAATGTTATAAAGAAAAACATGATATAGTTAACGGTAAACATCACGAGGTAGCTGCGCCGACTTATTTATACGAAAGTTACGACTATTTCGTTTGTGTAGCTGTAAGCTAAATGCTATGGTTAATTTTTGTAAACAATAGTCTTTAAAGTAGAGGAAAAGCGACGATAAGAAAGTGTAAATTATTTAAAACAATGCGTGGCGATTTAGCGGCGGTAATGATTAAGGGCTGACGTGTTCGTTTTTTTTTTGTTTTTTGTTTTTTTGTTTTTTTGTTTTTTTGTAATTGTGTATAATCCGGCATAATAGAATGTCATGATCGCAGCCAAAGAGAATATGCGGAATATAAGTGGGGAGAAATCATTATTTTCGAATAATGAAGTGTAATGGTAGTTGTGTGTGTATGAGTGCATAATCCAGTTAATAAGGGTGTCAGGTCAATATGGTTATAATTGACTGGGAGAGTAGAAGGACTTTTCAGGTAGAGAGGAAAATACGAACTACTTCATCTACAGATCTTGGCTATCATGATGATGTAGCTCGTAGGAAATAAGATAGGATTTTATTCTAACGAATAAATGTGCGTGTTTAAAAGTTACATAAGATGGTAGGTAAAAGTTTGGACATAATAAATTTGTATGTGACATCTGTTATTGCAAATCTACCTTAATTTGGTCCAGAGGAATTTCTGCAATCAAAATATTATATACAGAATTAAATACTTGAAACACATAATTTGAGGAAGGGTTGAAAGCTAGGCTCAGACAGATGTACAACAATAAAAAATAAACCTTCATCAGTAATTTTACCAACATTGTAAGCGTTTTAGGCAGATGCAAATTATTACTGTAACTTGTTCCTAAAATGCACACAATAGGAGCTTCACTAAATAAATTACTTAATAAAGATAAATTCTCTGTATGGAAAATAGCATTCAAAGAAATGATTAAAGCTTTGCCATCTAAATTATCTCTCGCACATTATACTCCTAATAAGACTAAATACGTTATAATTCTAATAATGATAAATACATTGCCATTAATCATAGTAAGTTGGAACGAGGGGCAATTTTAATAGACAACGAAGATAACAGAAACCAGACATCAAAAAATCAGCCAAACAGCAAACAAAATATCACGTTAATATGCAGTAAAATATTTCATAATCTTTTACAAGATTTGGTACTTATGCAGTATAAGGACCGTCCTATCGTCGAAATCGTCTGTTCAGTTTACGGAAAACGCCGGAAGACGCCGAAACGCCGAACCAATAAAATCGCAGCAATCAACGAAACTATTAGCCAATTTTAATCGACTGAATTTTAATTTTCTTAAAGTTTCGTAAAATTGGCTCATAATTATTTTATTCTATTTTCTTCGTAACAGCAAAAGAATATTGTTTTTATTATTTGGTTAATTTTTCATTGAATTATCTTCATAATAACAAGAATAATATATTTTTCATTGAAAATTTTTTTAATTAATTTTTCATTGAATTATCTTTGCACTAAAAATAAAATACGGTTGCCAACTACTTAAAACTTCTACCTAGTCATGGCTGACGGAATGAGCATGCTACCTCTGTGGATCAAATAAAACGTTCCGTTTGAAATTCCATGAGGATTCCCGAGTTCGATAAGAAGATTGGACGTTACATTAACCGACACGTTGTGTGAATAACACTTAAGATGAGAACATTAGTCTGAAGAATACAAATACGTATTTATTGCAGATTAATTCTTTGGTTGTAAATTGAGCTCCATTATCAGACACTTCTAAACTAAACATGAACATTCTACGTTCAACTTATATGGCAAAGTGACCTTTCGTGCTAAAGTTTAAATTATTTTACCAATTTTGGTAAATTTTCTGACAATTGTTCATGGTTGGTTAGTTCTTTTGCTGCTTAGTACTGCTTCCGCTTGTCTCCATAAAAGATCATATTATTTAATATATGTTTTTGGACAATGACTTCTTGGTTTGTTTTGTAGGCGAATATTTTGTAAGCAAAGAGTCACTAAACGATAGATTCTATTTACTCATATATGGAATTCTAGCAGATATTAATATTCACAGTCAGATTCTAAATTCAAAAGCAATGGTATCTAAGATGCAACCCTAATCTCCCCTAAAGCTGCTAAATTGGAGCCTCGCCATCGGGCATAGTTTTGTGTTGCCTCCTACTAGTTTTAAGTGATAGTTGTTTTCAATTTACTTACCGGGTTCTACCAGATCAGGCTGTCTTAAGATATTGGCTTCCTGAAATTGGTGCTTTTTGTTTTTCTACTTCTTTTTGCAAAACTTAATTATGTTCTGCAAAACCCAAAACAAAAACAACCCACATTTATCCCCCTTTTCCTTCTTCCCGTTTCCCTTTTTTCTTTCTATCACCCCACTTTCATGACTGGTTGCCTAACTTAAAATGTACCAAACATTAATACTGTAACGCTTTTCCTTCTCCTATTGCAAAACTGATTCATGTTCTGCAGGGCAGGGAACAAAAATGTTAAAATTCACTATAAAAAAAACAAAAACAAACCAAACATTACAAACTAGCAATTGAAGTTACAAAGAACTTGGAAAATAAAAACCTACAAAATAACTGAATGCAACATGAATACTATTTTAAAAATAACTGGATTCGGCATTAAATAATCAGAAAAGGGTTGATATGACGTAAAACAAAACAACCAAACCATTTAGTTACACTTTTAAACTGCTACAGAATATACTGTCTGGCAGGATTAGAGGGTTGAATTACTGATAAACGTAGAAACTCATATAATAAACGGATAGCGAGTGAGGAATGACGGTGTCGGAGAAGGAAGAAAAGATTTGTTAAACGATACTTTTAGTCACATTAACTTTGATGTCGTATGGGAAAGACACGAATATGGTTTGTTAGAATAGAACAAGTAAAGATATATCGTTATCTCTTCCACTTCTCGTTGTTGGTTATAATGGTCTTGACTGGGAGAGTAGGAGGACTTTTCAGGTAGAGAGGAAAATACGAACTACTTCCTCAAGTGAAATACCAACTGTCTAACTCCTAAAAAGATAGCAGTTGATCTTCATTTCAGCCACGGTTGAATTTTATTCAGCTGAAAAGAGTTTGTTGCTAATGAGCTTGGTTTTGGCTTCTCCATGTTCCTAAATGTCGATTGCTCAAATAGTTTCTTTCCCCTTGAACTGCTAGATTTTGGAATTCCCGTCCTCTTTCATGCTTCTCCGACATGCAGAAATTTAAATGTGGCCTAGGCAGACAGCTCGCAGCTCAACTCCCAAAATAGTGCCTCTGTAGGCATTGTCCCACATAGAATCCCCTTACGTCCAACTAGTAATATGCTTGATCTGGGGTGAACGAGAATGGATGAAGAAGGAATGAAAGAATATGATGAAATGGCATATGTTAGGAGGGTGTGTCATCATATAGATTTATAAGAGGTTAATGTAGTTTGCTTCAAGCATTGTTTAGAGTTTATATAAACGTAATTTATAGAAAACAATACAATGTAAAGGTGTAACGAATAGACACACCCTATCATCATACTAGACATTTGAAACTATGGCCATCACAAACAGAATGAGTAGAAATTAAGTTATGAAGTCTCAAATCGATTACAACTACAGCCATTATCCAACACTCTCATTTCTTTCTATTCATATTTCTTTCTTCTTTTTTTTACAAAGGAATTACACCACTTATCAATGCCCGGGGGGCATTCGAGGATAAGAGTTAATGAGTGTACAGTAGTCAATGGTAAAATGCTGTAGTAATCATTAGTAGTGGAAATTTGGTAAATTGAATTACTTAAGGGGATGGCTCATCAAGAACTTGTTTACATTGGACTTGAAGAAGACCATATTGTAGCCAGTTGGAAAGAAGGAAAACAGAACAGATAGTTAAGAAAGAAACTTTGTTTATGATATCTACGTTTATGTTTAGGCACGGATATGCAGTAGTGGTAATTATTGATAGTAGTTTCAGTTAGACGAGTGTTTTTCGTGAAAGTCAGGAAGGGGGTATAAATTGGAGCTCAGACGAGCATTTGCCATGAAAATAACGATAAAGCAGAGACAGGCTTGCAACGTCTCTTCTGTGGGAAAGAGATTGCAGGGAAGAAAAAAAGGGCATCTCCCACTTGGCTACGAAATCTATTTTGAACCCCGTCAAGGCAGGATAAGCTGCTTCTAGCAGCTCCTGTCCAGATGTGGCAACAGTACTCCATCCTTGGAGTACTTTGCTCTTATACAGGTAGATAATTGCATCAGTACTGACATATCTACTGGGGTGTTAGAATGATCCCACCATTTTTCTAGCGACCTTGGCAACGGATTTGATGTACGTGTTCCATTGCCAATTCTTCCCCCTTATATTTTATGATTCGCTGAATTTTCATTTTTTTTTTTTCACTTTTTCATTCTTTTCTCTTCTCGTTTTCATCTAACCACGTTCTTCTTCCCTTTTACGCATTTTAGTCTTTTCTCGTTCAATTTCCAACTTCCTCGAGCTTTTTTCCACTATCAACATCCGATTTTTTTTTTCAAAAACAGAAGCAAGTCTGTGTCCTTAATGAAGTAGCTATCGACATTGAGGATTGATTTTCCAAAACCTAACCAGCCAACATGAACCATTTGAACGGAAATTGCAAAACATAATGACCGTTATTTCCTTTCCGTTCATTATTGACATCTTTTAATTCATTTAGAATCAAATCAAAGAAAAAGAAGAAAAAAGTCTGCTCGTTCAATTTCTCATGGATTCCAATGAGTAATATTTATTTTAGATTTTCTACAATATTAGTATTCAATATTATCGTATAGATATTAGTATATGTATTAAACACTCGCGTTTCAATAGTTCGTATGTTCATGTGTATCAACGTACAAGATAGACCAAGTTTTTTCTCTTTCTTCAGGTCACTGGAAGGTTCAAGTTTTGTTGAGTCTCGTAGGGAGTAGGAAAACTAAGAAAAGAAAGGATTAGAAAAAAAGAGAGAAAGTGTGAAATTGATGTCTGAAGATCTGTTAGAGAACTTCAGAAGAAATATATATATATATATATATATATATATATATATAAGTGAAATTGTCTGCCTGTTTGTGTGTCTGTGTGTGTATATTTCCCTACCAAACTAATCTGTCAATTTTCAGTCTACACATTGAGAACTCTACCAAACTCCTCCGCCGATTTGGGGTCTAAATACTTAAAATTTTAGATATAGGTTACTTGGACATGGATCAAACTTTTTAATTTGATTTGAGCCCAAAACAATAAATATTAAGGAATCAAAATTTGGGTCAAAGTTTTAAAAAAATTGACCTCTGCGGTCTCTACCAAATTAATAAGCCAATTTTTGCTTTAAACATTTGAAATTTTTATGAAGCGTATTCAGATATAGGGCAGGCTTTTTAATCGGTTTTTGGTCGAAAATTTGACTGCAACGGGGTCAAAGTTCAAAAGATTTGACCGTTGCGGTCTCTAGCAAACTATTCAGTCAATTTTGGGTCAAAACATTTGACATTTTACATAAAGGGTATTCATACATGCAGCAAGCTTTTTAATCAGATTTTGGGCGAAATTTTGACTGACAAGAGGTCAAAGTTGAAAGAGTTGACCTTTGCAGACTCTACCAAATCCTCTGCCAATTTTGAGTCTATATATATATACATTTTTCTTATTCAATTTTCACCCCAACCAAGGTACAGTGCCACTTTGAAGTAGGGGGCTACTATCTGTGACATAAGTTGCAGGGATATTATGAAGAGATATGAGAAGCAAGATGTCTGTCACATTACACTTGAACTTCTGGATGTATATCACTAGAAGAATACATAACGTAATTAAACCCTTCTTAAGTAAGAGAAGAATTCAGGTTGTCTTCGGCGATTGTACATCCAAAAAATATTATATAAATTATATCAGCTTGCAAGAAAATCCTCTGAAGGTAACTACAGATTTAACAGACAGAAAAGTGGAATAAAAAAGCAAAACCAAGTAATCGAAGGCACATGAGTAAAATTATTCGAACGCCAACAACGCACAGAACAATTATTCGATCGTCAACAGCGTACAGAAGAATGACAAATTCGTATTGAGGACTTACTTTCCCAAGTCGTAGAAAACAAAGCGTACCCGAATAATAATACTACATTTTCACAAAATCCAATATGGAATGCAATGGCAATTTCTGCTAGTATCAGAAGAAGATTAGTCGTTTGCAGCATACAATAGAAAGTACGAACACTTCTTTAGCATAGACTGCCAGAATTGATCAAATTAGAAAAAAAAAATTGGAGACTGCTGAACATAATACATTTATAGATTTTATTTTGCCACTTAAAACTCCTGAGCTATCTTTCTCCGAGACAATGAAACCCTTTATAAAACTTTTCAGCCAGAAGTCTCTCTCTCTCTCTCTCTCTCTCTCTCACTCTCTCTCTCTCTCTCATAAAATGTGGAAATGCTTAAATCTGGTTAAAAAAAAAAAGACGAAGATGATTTTGCAATTTATACGACGGTATTCAATAAACACTGCGACAAATTTAAGTCATCAGATCTCAGTGCGAACAATTTTAAATGTCCAGCGTTCGCACAGGGATTACATGAGGTAGAGATACAGAGATCAGAAGGCGTTTTCTAACAAAATTAGAAAATTAACCATGTTTAACTCGACAAAAGTTAACAGAAGACCATTAAAATGACTCTAAAGATTTCGAATCTGGCATCTCACATAAAAATGTAGCCAAACGATCTCAAGTAAATAAATAAAACCCAAAATAGGAGAAATTATTATGCATATCCCCACTCATCTGAAAAAGAATTTTCAAAGAAAAAATTCCTTTCCCCTGTAACCGATATTGAGGTTTGCATTGGGTCAAAGACTGTCCATATCTGTCTAAAAATGTTTAGTATGTAAAAAAAATAGGACACAAAAGTTCTTATTTCATTAATAAAAATAGAATTAAAAGTTGGGTACGCCTAACGAAACCCGTTCAAAACCATGAAGAAGGTTTACGTAAATATGTAACAGTAAAAATTCTTGACAAAGAAATTAAATTACATTTAGATTCAGGCTTAGACCTATCAATACTAAATTTAAATACATGGAAAAAATTGAATAGACCTAATGTTGAGATCTCACAAACAGCGAAGGCCGTGAACAGCACACAAATCAACTTTGGGGGAGACTTTCTAACCGCTACTGCGGAAAACTAAAAAAAATGAAAGTTTACATACTAAAGAATATCGCAAATTTAGTCCGTTTAGACTGGATGCATGTATTCAACTTATGGCACCTACCAATATCTACGTTCTGCAGAAAAGCAGAATCATTTTCATTAGAAACAGAGAATTTTATTTCAGACTTAAAAAAGAATACATAAGAGCGTTCGCACCTGATCTGGGAAACTGTATAAAATGGCCGCGGAGTTAAGGTTAAAGCAAAATATTTAACCAGTATTCAGAAGAAAACCTAATGTGCCATTTTCGTCATTAGAAAAAGGGCAACCAGAAGTTTGGCAGACCCCTACCAAGTCCAGAGAAAGTATTTACAAAACTAAACGGTGGTAGGTTTTTTCTCGAAAACTGACCTAAGCAACTCATATTTTCACATCCCAGTCGATAATGAGAGCTAAATTACTCTGTCTAAATACCTTTCCATTTTTTTTTTTACAGATACAAAAGACTAGTGTTTGGGATCAAGGTCGTGCTTGACATCTTTCAAAAGAATACTTTAAATTTTTCACATGGACCATCTCGGCACTAGCAGGATGAACTGCCTGATATACAGTTTTATTTACTGGCAATCCATGCACTAATATGGTCAAACCTTTAAAGAGTTGCCTTGGCAGCAAAAGCATCATTCACAAACCCTGAACAAAATTCGAACAACCGTGGTTGAGGATGCATATAGACTTTGCGGGACCACTGAAGGGTTTTACTACTTGATAGTTGTGGAAAGTTTCTTCAAATAGTTAGAGGTGCTAAGATGTGGGAAACCCACCACAGTGGTATCCATCAGTTTTCTATATGAGATATTCGCTTGTTTTGGTGTTGTTGATTGTCTTGTTAGTGACAATCCTGTACCTCTACAAGACTACCATTCGTTCATGCATGGAGTATTGTTGGCACATCTGGGCTGGTGCATCTACCACTAGCCTCTCACTCTTGGATAGAGTACAAAAAAGAGTTTCCAATCTAATAGGTTCCACTTTGTCAACTAAGCTCCAGCTCCTGTCCCATCTCTGTGCCTGTTTTACAAACATTTTAATGGAATGTGCTTTGATGAACTCGTTGCACTTGTGCCCCCCTCGATGTACATATCCCCGACAAACCTGCTTAGCAACAAAACTTCACCTCTTCACTATTGAAGTCGCTAAATGCCAGAAAGCTTTCTATTCTAATAGTTTCTTCCCTCGAACAGCTAGACTTTGGAATTCCACTCCTGATACCGGCTTCCATGAGTGTATTGATACGCAGAAGTTTAAATGTAACGTAAACCAACGTCTTGCTTATCTTTCCTGAGTATAGTCCCAAATAGTAGCCCTTACGTTCAAGCGGTGATATGCCTTGTTACGGGTGAACGTGAGTAAAAGAAATGATAATACAGAAGATCGGCAACCTTATCTACATAATCTAGGGCGGGATCACAAAAAGCATATGAACCATAAACGGAAACGTATAACCGATGAAAATGATTTGCTGCAAAAAGAAATAGAGGCTATTGAAACCGCCTACAACACATTTGATATTGAGCCTTCCCAAACCACACCAGAACCACAACGTTCTGGCAGAAAAAAGAAGTTCGCCTACTGATGGTCTACCTAAAGAGAAAGAAATACTGATACACCGCTCAAACGGTGTAGGTTTCTTTAATAAATCTATTTCTCCATTTATTTCTGACTACCAAGGTTTTTTCTGATAGACTGGCAACGCTTTATCTTCATGGGCAGGATAATAAGATTGTTTTCATCCAAGCTTATTTTCCTACTACTAGTTATCCTGATGAAGACGTTGAACAGCTGTACAACCAAATTCAAAAATTAATAGTCAGCGTCCCATAGCGTGACTTTTTACTATGAGCGATTTCAATGTCCGTGTCACTGGCTTACATTCCACATATCAGAATTGTGTTGGTAAATACACCATCGGCTCCAATAATATTAGAAATGAACGGCTGGCTTGTTTCTGTTCTGTTAATAACTTTTATCTAATTAATACTTTCTTTCATACTTGGAAGCATCCTAACGGTAAGAGTAAAGGCCAAATCGATTTCATTATTTCTCGTAACGGGTTTCGTCAAAAAGTCACGCCACCTGTTAAGCAACCAGTTCCACAATGGATTCAACCCGATAGCAGATCAACTAATAGCAAGAAAAGCGTTCGAATAAAGTATGGAGAGTGTTCAACTCAATACAAAGTAACAGAAGTAGAAACGAAAAAAAAACTAGTCAGAAGGCGATAAAATCAACCAACTTGAAACAAAAATGTAGTAGGCAAAAAAAAATAAATGTTCTGTCAGCAACAGTACAACTTCAAAATAGTCAATATCGCCCACCTCCAGAAGAGAGGGAATTCCTGTCCGTGATAACCGTGGTAAAAGAAGACACACTCCAATCGCCAGAAACACCCACACACACAGTTTGCAGGATACTGCCGACTCGTCTCTAGCCTCCTGCTTTTATAGTGGCCGGGAATTATCCATTTGCATAATCACATGAGACAGAAACGTGATTTTCCGAGAGTTGCATGGGGTAAATGCTAATAAAAAACCCCGGACGCCATCTTGGAATTCTCTTTTTCCCCCCAACTGGTGACACAACAGACATACCCGAGGTAAGCTCTTTTTCCCCTCATTTTAGTTATTGCTGCTTCTGCTACACAACTAAATGATGACTTTGATGAAATTTCAAATTTACCCCCGGATAAACAATTTTTGTTCGCTATAAAAGAAATAAAAACTCACAAACATAATATTAGCTGGAGTAGTAAAAATAAAAACAGAAAAACCTAAACTTTCAGAAAAAAAAAATTAGAGAGATGAGCTTCATTTTACGAAGATTTATATGATGACCCTAATACTTGTGATTCACTCCCAACTTCAGGAGAATTACCTATTCTATATATAAACAAAAGAACGTAAGAAGAGAGATGCAGGTGTACGGGAAACGAAGGAATGACGATACTGATCAGACCTAATATATAGTTTTAAAATATAATAATTCACTGACACGTGTTTCGTCATCTACGACTCATCAGAGTGGCTGAATCTAGCGAGATTCGAGATGGGGACCCAAAGATAATGAGCCTGACCTCTTTATTTGCTGGTCCATCTCGCCGACTGTTTGGATATATCGCGATTTAATTAGATGTAATTTGTTTTTGTTTTTGCGATACGTTTTTGAATAGAATTCAATTATTTACGAAAGTGCATTTTTACCTAAATGCGAGTTTAATAATTTTCCCTTTAACCAATTTGGTACCCCCACATATGCACAAGTGCACATATATATGGACTTCTTTCTCTCCGAATGACATCCACTGTTACATCCGCATGATGTCCAATCTGGGTCTCGTTTAGTCGCTGTATCTGAGCTGTTACTTCCATAAGGGTTTTGGTTGATGAGAGGATTTGGTTGGACAGGCTGTCACTCTCCCCGTATTGCTTTTGATAGAAGGGGCAATCCGTTGAACCCTGGCCTCTCAAATTGACGTCATTAAAAAATGGAGGTCATTTCAGGCAAAAAGAAAAGAATAACATATCGATAACTGGGCTTATTGTAAAAAAATAACAGGATAATTATTCACTGGAAGTAACAAAACCTTGATTATTCATAAGTTTCTGACTCAGATGCAGCTTCTAATTGTAAATTTGGGGCGGTTAATCTTAAATCTGGAGACGTGTCTCTTCACAGTGTGGATTCAATGGCTTGGAACTGAGTGACGCTTAAGTCAAGGTTTTTTTTTTCTTTTCTCTGAATGGTATTGATTCCCCAGTGGTCAAGCAGAGGGTGTCCTCAAGGTTATTTTTGCCTTTCATTATATTGAGAATTGTGTGGGCTTAACCTCGCCTCCCGATACACAGAATTCATTTCACAATTATCAGTAAACCAATCTCAGGCAGTTTTTGAAATTCTGAAGCTACGAGGGGCGTGCAATAAGTACTGCCCCTGACCCACTTCCCATAGCAGTAGAACAACGAAACTTGGCACAGTTATTAGTCTTGCTCTACACAGGAATCAGCCAAAGTTATGCATTTCTCCTATCGTTTGATGCAGCTCTGGAGACCGTTTTTCTAGAACACTCCAGGTTGGTCCTCCAACCATGACGTGACTTCAGAAATCAATGCTGCATCATCTGGGAAACGCTTTCCTTTCAAAAACGACTTCATGTCTGGGAAGAGGTGAAAGTCAGAGGGTGCAAGGTCAGGATAATATGCTCCTGTAATTGTGGTACCCTTTGCCAGGAAATCTGTCATCACTACTCCGTCCTGGTCCCAGAAGACTGTGAGTATGACCTTGCCAGCGGAGAGCTGCACCCTTGCCTTCTTTGGAGATGGTGAGTCCAAGTGCTTCCACTGCATTGACTGGGCTTTGGTCTCTGGATCATAGTGATGGGCCCAGTTTCATCCTGTGTAATCAGTCTTTTGAAAAACTTTGACTTATCTTCTTGGCACATCTCCAAATTCATCCTCGAGCACTCGACGCGTTCTCGCTTCTGGAATGGTGTGAGCAACCTGGGAATCCATCTGGCAGACACCTTATGCATATGCAAATGGTAATGAATGATAGTTTCCACAGAGCCTGTACTAATCTTGACATCTTGGGCTATTTGGCGAATATTTATGCGCCGATCTTCCAAAATGGCAGTCTCAACTTGATGGACAGATGCCTCATCAATGGAAGAAGGGGGAGCGACTAGGTCTGGGAGCTGTTTCCACAGACTTCCGGCCATTTTGAATTCACGATTCCAGCGTTTTATAAGGTCATATGATGGGGCATTATCACCATAAGTCTCTTTCATTTCATCAAAAGTCTCCTGTGGTGTGCGTCCTTTCAAATACAAAAACTGGATCACTGCTCGACATTCAACAGGCTCTATTTCACACCTGATTCAGTTCAAACACCGGTAAAACAGAAACCACAATTAGTTCAGAGCTGTAATTTGTCACATAACCCGTAGAGATATAAATCATTGCACATGCAAAATTTCAGCAAGATCAGACAACTAGAAGTGGGTCAGGGGCATTGCTTATTCCACGGCCCTCGTATAAAATATTTCCTTTTCTTCTTTTTCTTCCTCAAATCTGTATCTCTAAACGTAGCTTTCAAGATGAAGATCCATTACCTCCGCTCTCCATTGAGTCTTTCACCATCACTCACGTGGGAGGATACCTCCTCTTCTTGTTTCATTTGCATAACGAAATGTTTTTCCTAAATGTCATTTCGTATAAGTAAAAACATAAATTGGTTATCTTTGGGTATAACCAATTCCAGAACAATAATTAATGGACACTTGAATTCGTATCCACCATCTTCTTTTTCCAATTAAAAGAAACTCATAATATTTGGCCTATATTTCGGGTGACCCTCAAATAACTTGACCACCCAACTGTTTTTCTTAACAAGTGTGGTATTGAGGTGGAACTTGTCAACTCACCAAAAGGCGTCATCTCTAACATTTTCAAGATATCTTTATAATCCAAAACGTCAACTTTTTCAGCTGGTGTTTTTTAATGGCTGTTCGTGTCAACCCCAATTACCATGGAAGATAGATTTCTCCTTTATCAATTCATTATAGCCACAAATAATTGTGTGCATTAAATCAATGCTATAACAACCTTTCTTAACAATGCTCTTTCTTTCCATCATCATCATCATCATCATCATCATCATTATTGTTACATCCAACAACACTGCCACATATACACACATGCACATATTTTATATATGCATACACACAAATATATATACACACAAGGACACCACGTGATCAGGGAAAAAAGTGTGCATCAAAAGAGATGAACATGTAATGTAGAAAACAAGAAATGGCTGCCTACTACTGAAAAAAGGGAAGAATAATGTGTGACCTGGTGAGATGAACGTGTGGTCCTGTGGCGGCGAGGAGAGACTTTTTAAGCTGGTGTCAAGACGGTAAGGTTTTGTAAATAGCAAACGAAATGAACAGTTAAAACAATACGCATTGTTTGGAAAGTACTGGTAATAAATGCCTTTTGTTAAAAAAAGTCAAGTCGGATTTATTTATTTATGCTTGTTTGCGACGTTACATGTACGAATCCTTTTAATGCACAAGCATTGATTGTATTCTTTTATTGGCAGCTCTCAAAATGTAGGCAACTCTGTCGGTGGGTTTGGTGTATAGTGATAGGGGGGGAGATGATATGATTATTTGAATTCTAACCAGAACGTCTAAAAAGGATATGTGCGTGGTGAAGTGTTCAGTAGTGAAGCTGGAAGCCATTTTAGTTTCCATGGCTGTGCCTTTTATTTGTAACTAGCGGGGGGTACCAGCGTTGCCCGGGTTTTTAGAGGCATGTGTGGTAAAAAAATGAACGTGAGGTAATACGAATGGTCCAGCGGCGGTGCCCGGGTGTTAGAAAAATCCCAAAGAAGTTTGAAAGGGGCGGGACTCGAACTGGAAGAATTGAGGCGAAAGCGGCCCCACCCCAAAAAAAAACGTGATGAATTAACTAAAAAGTGAATTAGGCCAAATATCAATTCTGCAGTGAAGTTTGTTTTGGTTTAGTTTGACTAGTCCCACATCACACTCGAATTCTAAAGGAATTTATTTGTTTTGAATGCATGATATCGTTGTGTTGTAATCATAAATAGTAAAAAATGTATTATTTGTGTAAAAATAAATGTTGAGTTGAAAGCACTAATAAATAAAGGTCATAATTAGATTTCACGGTTTGAGTCGTTAAAACCAGAAGTGTGTGTGTGTGTGTTCGTCAATCGGAGTCGATTATAACCATAGACAACTAGTTGTGTGTCTGCAGGTGGCTGATCAGTCCAATCTGGGTGCGGAAGCCCCTGCTATATGTTGGACACCAGTGGCTGAAGATGGCCACTTCAGCATCTCGGGCTTTTCGCGCAGCGCGCTTCTCTTTTGCAGATTCAGTTTGTCTTGCCTCCGCGAGCAGAGAGCCCTCGTGTACCAAGCGGCGCCAGGTTGGTCTGTCAGAAGCACTGCTTTCCCATGAGTTCACGTCAATGTTGAAGTCTTTTATATAGGACATCAGAGTGTATTTGA
>NC_136497.1:29733100-29773100 GCF_053919585.1 Euprymna scolopes
AGAAGAGAAGAAGAGATAGAAGATAGAAGAAAGATAAAATAGATAGAAGAAGATAGATAGAATAGATAGATAGAAGAACATAGAAAGAAGATAGATAGATAGATAGATAGATAGAAGAAGATAGATAGATAGATAGATAGAAGAAGAAGATGGAGATAAGTGGTGGTTGTTGAATGCAAAGTTGTTATGTGTTATAATGAACTCTTGCATATGTCTGTGATGTTGGTGTCGGGTTAGGTTTTAGGTTTGTAAAAAAATCCTACATGTGGATGTACCTTCCTCATATAGAATATTTGAGTGAAGATACATCCATCGTGATGAGAATTTTTGGTAAGTTACTGATATCGTGTAAAAAGTGTGTAATGTATATATATATATATATATATATATATATATATATATATATATATATATATATATATAATTATTGCTTGCATGACCTGTGAACTGAAATATTAACGTTATTATTTCGAAATTATTATTTAACATGGGAAGAGTGGGGTTTAAAATAACTTAAATGTAATACAGAAATGAACGATGTATAAAAAAACAGACAGTATTAACAATTGTTTATTTGGATAATTTAAATGCAAAAAAAAAAGAATAATTGGGACGCTGAAATATTAACGTTATTATTTCGAAATTATTATTTAACATGGGAAGAGTGGGGTTTAAATACAGAAATGAACGATGTAAAAAAAAACCCAGGTATATCAAAATTTGAATTTAACTATAATAAGTATTATGGTATCTGTTCAGTGCAATTTACCTATAAGTATGGCCAACCACTTATAATTCAGTAACTGTATTTTTTTTTCAAAAATGATCAATTATAATAAGCAGAACGACTCATAGAAATCTATCTATATTCTTTTTTCATTTTAACATACTTTCATAGAAATGTTTCTGTTATGTAAAAAAAGCAACCTATTTTCTTTATGTCCCAAGTGTCACGCTCATACATGAATTCCATGGCTACTATAACACACTGACCCAACGGGCCATGGGTAGTCTAGTCTATCTATCTATCTATCTATCTATCTATATATATATATATATATATAAAAGTGAACGTATCTGTGTGTGTGTGTGTGTGTGTGTGTACATTTCTCTACGCAATAACTCTGTCAATTTTTAGTCTACATACACGAAATTTGATATACAGGGTACTGAGATTTGGAAAAATCTATGTGATCGGTTTTCGGCCAGAAATTTGGCGTTTAAGGGGGTCAAAGTTCAACGATTTGACCTTTGAGAACTCTACCAAACTCCTCTGACCATTTTTGGTCTAAACACATAAAATTTTTTATATAGGTTCTTGGACATGGATCTAACTTAATAACTTGATTTGAGCCCAAAACAATAAATGTTAAGGGGTCATAATAGGGGTCAAAGTTAAAAAAATTGACCACTGCGGTCTCTACCAAATTACTCAGACAATTTCTGGTCTAAACATTTGAAATTTTGCATAAAGGCTATTCAGAGATAGGCCAAGCTTTAAAATCGGTTTGGGAAAAAAATGTTTAGTTACCAATATATAAATGTATGTATGTATGTTTGCAAGTCTGCCTAAAACTTTCAACAGAGGCGACAGATTTTACAAAAGCAGTATCATTTTGAATTCGACCTTTCAGACGACAGTTATCGAAAAATTGGCTAAAAACATTAATATCTTCATCTAAGCACTTTTCTACAGGAGGGGGGGGGCCTTTTTCGCCAATATTTTTGAAAGTCATCCTCTCCTTTCTATCTATCTATCTATCTATCTATACTCCTATAAATTCGTTTTTCTTTTGTGCTTATTGATATTCATATTAAAAACCCTGTTTTTTATTTATTTAAAAACAAAATACAATTTTCTTATATATGGGTTGTGGAAATGCATTCACTAGCAAAAGATCTAGCTAATTTGCATATTCTTCATTTTAATTAATTCCCTATTAGGTTTTTCGGTTCTCTTATGGGATGATCATTTAGAGTTAACTATTATGTGTAATTATATTCATGCAGATATTCTACATGATTTATACTTGCATAATATTTGCGTAAAATCTTTACAGTAAACAAAAAATTGTTTCCATATATATTTATGGATACGTATATATTTTTGTTTAGTCTATTAGTCTATCTATCTATATATCTATAAAAGTGAAAGTGCGTGTGTGTATGTATGTGTGTGTGTGTGTGTGTGTGTGTGTGTGTGTGTGTGTGTGTGTGTGTGTGTGTGTGTACATTTCCCTAAGAAATAACTCTGTCAATTTTAAGTCTACAGACTCAAAATTTGATATACAGGGTACTGAGATTTGGGAAAATCTTTGTGATCGGTTTTCGGCCGGAAATTTGGCTGTTAAGGGATCAAAGTTCAACGATTTTTCCTTTGAGAACTCTACCAAACTCCACCGAAAATTTTGGGTCTAAACACTTGAAATTTTAGATATAGGTTCCTAGGACATGGATCTAACTTAATAACTTGATGTTAGCTCAAAACAATAAATGTTAAGGGGTCATAATAGGGGTCAGAGTTTTTAAAAATTTGACTTCTGCAGTATCTACCAAATTACTCAGACAATTTCTGGTCTAAACATTTGAAATTTTACATAAAGGGTATTCAGAGATAGGCCAAGCTTTTTCATCGGTTTGAGTCGAAAATGTTTAGTTACCAATATATAAATATATGTATGTATGTATGTATGTTTGCATGTCTGCCCAACACTTTCGACAGAGGCGACAGATTTTACCAAGATCAGTATCGTTTTGCAGTTCAACCTTTCAGACGACAAATATCGAAAAATTGGCTAAAAACATTAATATCTTCAACTTAAACTGGGCACTTATCTACGGGGGGGGGTCGCTTTTTTCGCCGATATTTTTTAAAGTCATCCTCTTCTTTTTATTGTCTAGCCTAAATTTTAAAATAATGTCATTCCGGTTTGGCGGTGGTCATAACAGCATAGACGTCAGGATTTTTCCCGTCCATTTCCTCCTTTGCGGTACGGGTTCGAACCTGCCTTCCTACTACCAAATTTTTCTTTTTTTGCTCAACATACACATCCAAACACCCGGGCAAGGCCGGGCTGAAATGCTAGTATATCTATGAAAGTGAACGTGTCTGTGTAGATTTCCCTACGCAATAACTCTCTCAATTTTTAGTCTACAGACTCGAAATTTGATATACAGGGTACTGAGATTTGGAAAAATCTATGTGATCGGTTTTCGGCCAGAAATTTGGCTGTTAAGGGGGTCAAAGTTCAACGATTTGACCTTTGAGAACTCTACCAAACTCCTCTGACAATTTTTGGTCTAAACACTTGAAATTTTTTATATAGGTTATTTGGACATGGATCTTACTTAATAAATTGATTTGAGCCCAAAAAAATAAATGTTAAGGGGTCATAATAGGGGTCAAAGTTTAAAAATATTGACCGTTTTTTTTTTTTTTTTTTGCTCAGCATACACCTCCAAACACTTGGGCAACGCCGGGCATCCATGCTAGTATAGCTATAAAAGTGAACGTGTCTATGTGTCTGTGTGTCTGTGTGTACATTTCCCTATGCAATAACTCTGTCAATTTTTAGTCTACCGACTCGAAATTTGATATACAGGGTACTGAGATTTGGGAAAATCGATGTGATCGGTTTTTGGCCAGAAATTTGGCGATTTGACCAACGATTTGACCTTTGAGAACTCTACCAAACTCCTCCGACAATTTTGGGTCTACTCACATAAAATTTTAGATATGGGTTCCTTAGGTATAAATCTAACTTAATAACTTGATTTGAGCCCAAAACAATAAATTTTAAAGGGTCATAATAGGGGCAAAGTTTTTAAAAATTGACCTCTGCGGTCTCTCCCAAATTACTTAGACAATTTCTGGTCTAAATATTTGAAATTTTACATAAAGGGTATTCAGAGATAGGTCAAGCTTTTTCATCAGTTTGGGTCGAAAATTTTTAGTTACCAATATATAAATGTATGTATGTATGTCTGTTTGCATGTCTGCCTTAAACATTCAATAGAGGCGACGGATTTTATCCAGATCAGTATCGTTTTAAAGTTCGATCTTTCATACGACAAATATCGAAAAATTGGCTAAAAACATTAATATCTTTCCCTTCAACTAGGCACTTTTCTAAGGGGGGGGGTCACTTTTTTCGCCGATATTTTTTAAAGTTATCCTCTCCTTTAGATTGTCTAGCCTTAATTTTAAAAAATGTCGCTTCCGGTTTGGCAGTGGTCGTAACAGCATAAACGTTAGGTTTTACCCCATTCTTTTCCATCTTTGCGGTATGGGTTCGAGCCTGTCTTCCTACTACCACTTTTTTTTTTTTTTGCTCAACATACACATCCAAACACCCGGGCAACGTCGGGCTAAATACTAGTATATCTATAAAAGTGAACGTGTCTGTGTATTTGTCTGTCTGTGTGTTTGTGTGTGTACATTTGCCTACGCAATAACTCTCTCAATTTTCAGTTTACAGACTCGAAATTTGATATACAAGGTACTGAGATTTGGGAAAATCTTTGTGATCGGTTTTCGGCCAGAAATTTGGCGATTAAGGGGTCAAAGTTCAACGATTTGACCTTTGAGAACTCTACGAAACTCCTCCGACAATTTTGGGTCTAAAAACTTGAAATGTTAGATATAGTTTCCATGGACATAATAACTTGATTTGAGCCCAAAACAATAAATGTTAAGGGGTTATTATAGGGGTCAAAGTCAAAAATTGACCGTTTTTTTTCTTTTTTTTTTTCTCAACATACACCTCCAAATACCCAGGCAACGCTAGGCACCCACACTAGTATATCTAAAAAAGTAAACGTGCCTGTGTGTCTGTTTGTGTGTGTGTGTGTGTGTGGTGTGTGTGTGTGTGTGTGTACATTTCCCTAAGAAATAACTGTCAATTTTCAGTCTACAGACTCGAAATTTGATATACAGAGTACTGAGATGGGGGAAAATCTATGTGATCGGTTTTCGGCCAGAAATTTGGCTGTTAAGGGATCCAAGTTCAACGATTTGACATTTGAGAACTCTGCCAAACTCCTCCGACAATTTTTGGTCTAAACACTGAAATTTTTTATATAGATTCCTTGGATATGGATCTAACTTAATAACTTGATTTGAGCCCAAAACAATAAATGTAAAGTGGTCAAAGTTTTAAAAAATTCACCGTTTTTTTTGTTTTTTTTTTTCTGCTCAACATACACATCCAAACACCCGGACAACGCCGGGCATCCATGCTAGTATAGCTATAAAAGTGAACGTGTCTGTGTGTCTGTCTGTGTGTACATTTCCCTACGCAATAACTCTGTCAATTTTTAGTCTTCTTAGTCAAAGTTAAAAAAAAATTGACCGTTTTAGGGTTTTTTTTTTGCTCAGCATACACCTCCAAACACCCGGGCAACGCCGGGCACCCATGCTAGTATATATATATATATATATATATATATATATATATATATATATATATATATATATATATATATAAGAACAAGTAGTTAATAAAGCATGTTAAAAACACTTTGAAAAAGAGTTAAAAACATATTTTATTTTGTAGTAAAGATTTAGAAGGCTGTCACAATGTGAGGAATGAAATATAGTCGTTGTTGGTAAAAGTAGATGAAAACAAGTGGCGATTTACAAATCAATAAGTACATACATATATGTTTATATATACATACATTTATTCAGTTGTGTTAGGTAAAATGTCTTACTTGTTATGTCTGCGATAATATCCCTTATTAATTTCGGAAAAAAATTCCCTTTTCAAATGGTGGACATAACAGATCGATTCAAAGCATGTTAGATGGTGGAGCGGAAGTTGGATAGCTGTGTGGGACTTCAGAGCAAATGTGAGGAGGGGGTTTATGTATGGTCTGATTAGGTAATTAACATGTTTATATTTTTATTCACTTTCATTTATTTATTTGTTTTTTGTTTAGTTTATAACTTGTTGCTTTAGCGTGAGCTTTTTTTAAATTTTGTATGTTCTCTATTTTGTTGTCTTTATTATTATTTTTTTTTCTGATGTGTGGGATGCCTTAGTTTATCTAAGCAATATTTAATTTTAAAAAGGAAGCACAAAATAAGTGGATAGTCCTTAATCCACAGAGTTTTGAAGAAATACTTTCCCTCTCATCAGAGGGTAGGGATTAGCAAAATGCAAGATCGGATTTTGCTTGCAAAAGTATTTAATGAAACTACAAGTAAGTCATAGATCTTACTTGTCACAAATAGTGAAGCATAGGGAATAGGGTGAAGAAAAAGGTGATTTCATGTGAATGGATGGTCTGGTGAAAGGTAAAATATTCAATAACAGTAAAATCCAAAAATCCAGAATCCAAAAAAGTTGGTTAAATTTCCATTTCCACAAGTAAAATCCAAGGGAATCGCGTAATTGGAAAATGGTCTAAAGTAATCCAATAAATAGAAAAAAGGGTTTTTGATATGAATATCAATACACAAAAAAAAAAAAAAATTTATAGGAATATATATAGATATATTCCTTTAATTTATTTTTTTTTTTTTGTGTATTGATATTTATATTAAAAACCCTTTTTTCTATTTATTTAAAAAGAAAATACAACTTTCTTATATACGGATCATGGAATTGCATTCCTCTGCAAAAGATCTAGCTAATTTGAATATTCTTTTAAACCTTCTTTTTAATTAATTCCCTATTAGTTTTTTCGGTTTTCTTATGGAATGATCATCTTTAGTTAACTATTATGTGTAATTATATTCGTGTAAATATGCTACATGATTTATACTTATGTAATTATTTACGTAAAAAGGTTATAGTAAACACAAACCTCTTTCTATATATATTTATGTATGCGTATATATATTTGTTTAAAAAAATTTGCCTACCACACTCCTCTGTCAGTTTTGGTCTACAGACATGAAACCTAATGTATAGGGTATTTGAACCTATGTAAAACTTTATATTTGGGTTTTAGCCAGGGAAAATCGGTGCAAAAGTGTGAAAATTTAACAAATGAAATTTGCCAGGTGATGGTCAAATTACAGTATTACGAATATGCATGCGTAAAGTAATATCTATTAGTTCATGTTTTAATTTTTATCATTGCAACAAACATATCTTCATAGCTCAGGCATTAACGCCAAAGTAATAAAAGTAAATCGTAAGCTAAATGTTTTGGTTTCAATTCTCAGTAGTGGCGCACAAGTCATTTTTTTTTAACTTTTTAAATCATTATTATAAACTGGTTCTAATATAATCTATAATATAAATCTCACCTGTCTGTTTAAATGTATGCATGTCTGCCTAGACATTTAGACAGAGGCAACGGATTTTCAAGAGACCGATGTCATTTTGAAGTTCGACCCTTCAGACGACAAATATCGAAAAATTGGTCAAAAACATTAATTCCTTCATCCTCAACTGGGCACTTTTCTACAGGGAGGGGTTACTTTTTTCATCGATATTTTCATAAGTTATCCGCTCTTTTCGATTATCTAGCCTTAATTTAAACCTACATCACTCTGGTTTGGTTATGGGCGCAACAGCAATGACGTCAGGGTTTTTTTTATGTTCTTTACTTCCTTTGCGGTACAGGTTCGAGCCTGCCTGCCTACTACCACTTTCTTTTTTGCTCCACACACACCTCCAAACACCCGAGCACCCAGACTAGTATAATAATAAATACGAACTCTGCATTAATCAAAATATCATATTTAAGCGTATCATACGACCAGGCAATGCCAGTATATCTATATACAATATCCCCTAATATTCCTATTGCTAGATGTCGCATCGTTAACTTGTTACCTAGCACCTGTCTTCCTCTTCTGATGAGCAGCATTAGGATTCGAAATGCCTGGCATAAAGAACATTCATAGTTCCAACACACTATATTGTATTGCCTTGTTTCAAACTAATTAATAAATCTATATACACCAGCATACATTTTTTTATTACCAATATATTTTTATCTTTATATATATATATATATATATATATATATATATACACAGGGTGACCCAAAAAAGAACAAAAGCTAACTGGAGGCCATCTAGAACATATGCTGTAGAACGGAGAAAAAAAGGCCAAAGACCCTAGTGTTTTGATGTGATGTTTTGAATATAATAAACTAGTTATGACAAAAGTTTCATTTCATTTGGACAAAACACTAAGTAACCGGGGCCTAATTAGAGTTGGAGCCCGTTTTTTTTTTTTTGGTAGATTATTTGATATGACAGGGGCGCGTTCGAAATGAATGCTTCTATTTAAAAAGCAATTGAATCATGGTACTTGACTTTTTCATATTTAACTTAAATTTAAGCCATTACCATCGAATAAGCAGAAAGGCCATGCATATAAAATCAACAGTAGGTTCTTTGATATGACAGGAGCGTGTTTAAAACGAATGTTTTTGTTTGGCAAACAATTGAACCATACTACTAGACTTTTGCATTTTAAACTTGAATTCAAGCCATTATATATAAAATGATTTTATAAAGTCAACAGTAGATTCTCTACAGTTCAATATAAACTAGAATGTATTGTAGATTAAGTCATTGTGGAGAGGTACGTGAAGCTTCCTCCCAGCACACTGCAGGGGGAGAGGGGTCCCTAACTAGAGCAGGCAATCAATCGATTTGATTTTTTAAAAATGGGCGATTTCACTGATTTCTATGATAATAAAAGTATGGGAGGGCGGAACATTTGTTGATTCTTATTCAATCTCGAAGAATGTCGGTTGGTCGGTTGGTTGGTTTTGTTTTACGGCATATCAACCTTTTTCAGGTTATTTAATGCTGAATCTAGTTATTTTGAGGAACGATTTTTAATGGAGTATATTTGTTTTTTTTAAGTCGGATTCTATTTAACCCATAGTTGGGACCCTAACAGGTACTACCACTTCGGGTCAGAGTGGACCTGGGAGCAATGGGAATTAAAGGGTGGCTCCACACTCCCCCAAGCCCGCAAGGTGGAGCCTCACCATCGGATATAGTTTTAGGTCATATCCAGGACCTCGAAGAATGTCGGATCTCTCTGCTAGTATATATATATATATATATATGCAATTGTTTGATGTTTTTTCCTCATTACATCAGCGAATAAATCTATACTAGCGATACCTTTGGAAATTCCACAGTGGACTCTTTCATATGTAATATAATATATATGTTGGCATACTGTGGATGTTCAGCGTAAATGGAGACGTCCTGATATTATTGTAGCTCTTTTGTTAAAACTGCAAAAGTATTCATCTAAGCTAGAAGGGTTGCCCGGTGTAGGCCAGTCATAAAATATGTTTAAATATTGCATTTAATTCATGCAGATCTCATATATATTATTATAGAGTCAATTTTCTATCGATTCTTATATATTATAAAGTTGTAATTTCAAAAATGAAAAAATATATCCATATGACTACATAAGCTTGAATCGAAACCGAAACCAAAATTATAAAAAAGAAAATATATATATATATATATATATATATATATATGTATATATATATATATATATATATGAATACTTGAGTTCCTTCAGCTTTAATAAAAACCAAAACCAAATCTTATAAAAAATTTTCTTGGTAAAATTATTTATTACAAATAATGAAAGGTCATAATTAAACAACACTCACTCAGAAGAAAAAAGATGTACACATGACACACAAAATAACACACACGCTATTGTATTAATATATAGATATAAAAATATATGACTTTGTCTATAATCTTATTATATAAATATATATACATATTATATATACATATTATATACACACACAAAAACCGAGTACAAATTTACAAAGCCATCATAACTCTTAACAACCTTTCTCCTGCTACAACTTCAATATTTTGATCATGCGTAAAACTAAACACTGAATCAAAGTAAATATAATTCATCATGTCTTGCTTATATGTCATGAAGTCTTGATAATGGTATAGTGTTATTCGAAAGCATAGTAGATATCGGCCAACTTTTACATGGCATATATCCCAAGAAGGCCTTGCTCATGCAAACCTATGAACAAATCATTTTCAACGAAAAAGCCGTGCGGGTGTGTGGTCCCTCTCTTGTGCTGCATGTGAGATGACGCCACAAAAAATAGTGAAGAAATGATGAATATGAGAAGTGTGAAGGACCAACGTTGCCTTCACATTTTTGCCAAGTTTCAGAAAAATCTAATGGATGGGGCAAAAGTTATGGGGTAAAAAGTGTAATTTTTTTTTTTTTTTTTTGCAATTTTGGAGCGTTTGAGCTCCTGGGAACAGCAAATCCCAGTGAAAATGGCAACCGTTGCAGTTTCATCTCGTAAGACATGTATATTTGAATTCAGCACCATGGAAAACTACTATATAGGTATCCATATCAAGTTCTTGAGTAATATGAAAAAAGAAAAAGAGCTCCAAAAAGTAATGTTTTTTAGTCATAAAAGTCCCAGAGGGATGCGAATCAGAATTTTGCCAGGGTCACCCATACTGAATTTATATTAAGAACAATGGCCTCCACATTTTGGGTAAGTTTCAGGAAAATCTAATGGATGAATCAAACGCTATGGTGCAAAAAGTGTCATTTTGGCCATTTGGGGGCATTTTTTTACCTCTTTTGAGCCCTTAGGGATGCCAAATCCCAGTGTTAATGGATAACGGTGCAGTTTCAAGGTTTAACACATGTATATTTGAGTTGACTACCATGAAAAAAACACTATATAGTCAGACATATCAAGTTTTTGTTGAGAAATATGAAAAAAGAGTCACAAAAAGAGGCGTTTTTAGCATTAAAAGTCCCCGGGGATGCGAACCAGAATTTTGCCAAGGTTACCCATACTGGATTTATATTAAGAAGAATGGGCTCCACATTTTGGCCAAGTTTTAAAAACATCTAAAGGATGGATCCAAAGTTATGGAGCAAAATGTGTCATTTTTTACTTCTTTTGAGCTCCTGGGGATGCAACGGGAATTTTTTGTAAAAAAAATTTTTTTACTGTGCACATCTATTTTAATGAAATACAATTTGTGGCAAAATTTCAGGAAAAACTAATGGACAGTTATTTGGTAATAGCCCGGACTAACATACGCACGGACGCCACTGAAAACATAGGTCCCTCTTCGATAAATTGGGGAACCAATACATATTTTCAACGAAATACATATATGGGTGAATATATTTTTTATAGGTATTGAAAAGGAAATGATAGTTTTATGTTAAAAGAACAAATACAATTTAGTACAATTTTATCCAAAATGTTGAAAACCAAGCAAAATATGTAAGATATTCCAATTCCATACCCAGATTTCAAATTAAATTTTAAAAAAATGTTGGTTTCTTTGACGTTAAAATAACTTTAAGCTAACAAACACAGAAGCTGCATTTTAATTAAGATCTATAAGTTTTTTTTTAATATATATTTGTCATAATCCCAAACCGTTAATCCATGATCCTGTCTGCAAAAGCGAAATAACTATTGATTCAAGTGTTATACTACTGATTACTAAGGCTGACAACAGCATATTTCTTATCATTGTTTTGACTCTCGAGTATATATCCGACACAGACATAGTTAATCAACCGAGAACCACATCACCCTAAGATATCAACGGATACACACTCGAGAGTCAAAACAATGAGAAGAATATGCTGTTGTCCTAGCCCTACTAATTAATTAGGATGTTTATTTATATAGATTTAAAAGAATGGATTTCAATTAGCAACTGTATGTCAGAACGCTCACCGAATGAATACATTGAGTGATCACCAACTCGTGATGTACAGAGGCACAATGATATCCGATATCAAGTCCTTGATTTGTATGCCTCAAAGACTCAACTATAAGTCCTAGTACTGGGAAATATGAGAGCTTGAAACTGATTGAATGCCCCCCTTCTCCCACTCCTAAATTTGGATACTGAAGATTGACCCCCCCCCCTACACACACTTGGACGCTAATATCCCTAACTCATGGTTGAATTTGTCCACAATTAATCTCAAAACCAGTAAGATCACATGATTTGAATTATTTGGGTTATTCAAACTACTGTTCTCATCTTGAGTGTTTCGGTTGAGATAACTTTTGACCTTCAGATGTCTTGTCGAACTGTGGCATCTTTCAGTTTAACTTGAGAAACGAGAGCATGCTTCTTCCATAGACCAAATAAGGGGTTCCATTCGAAATGTGCAGCTTCTTGAGTTTGACAAGGTACACCTCAATAAGGTTAGAGGTTACATCAGCTGCAACGTGAATAACATTTAAGATGAGAACAGTGGTTTGAATAATTTGAATGATACAAATTATTAATTCTCATCTCAAAAATCCAAAAGCATAAGATTTCATATGGTTTCTATAGAGATTTCAATCTTAGCCGAGCACATAATGTAAAATGTTTAAAATATAAAACACTAGCAGGGTGCCCAGCATTGCCAGTCATAAAATATGCTTAAATATGGCATCATATTTATTATTATAGAGACAATACTTTATAGTGATTATATTGTACTCATATATATAAAAAAAAAAAAAAAAACACTAAGAAATGGGGCCTAATTAGAGTTGGGCCCGTTTTTTTTTTGGGGGGGGGGGTCACCCTGTAGTAGTGATTTAAAAAGTTAAAGAATTGAAATGGAAACATGGCTCTCCAACCTTATCCATTACCATATGCCTATGCATAGAAAAACTTAAAATAATGTAAAAGATATTAATGTATATTCACAAGAGCACTAAGTTGACTTACGCCCACCAAGTTCAAATTTTATTTTCAATTTTGGCCTCTTAGATTTTGTCAGTAAAAAAAAAAAAAAAAAAAAAAAAATTTTTTTAAATAAAAAAATAACTAAGTCCAAATTCCCTATATATCAAGTTTCAAGTCTGTAGACCAAAAATTCAGTAGTTTGGTAGAAACCATTCTTCAGACAAATATGTCAGTGATTAAAGATACAGGCATTCTCACTAATGCATCCTTATCATATTAAGAGTCACAAGACGAAGGGTATGATTTTACCTTCCTGTTTTTGCCATTAATTGCTATAAAATCATTTTAGTAGTCTTACACATTCAAATTCAACACGACTAGCAGATCTATATGAAAAGCAGCCCCCCCCCCCCCAAAAAAAAAAAAAAAAAATCTGGAAAACTTGCAGTATTTTTCTTATCCCATCTTCCATACTTACCACTGTCGACAAAGGGATCTCTCATGCACGTATACGCAGTAAGCTGATGTATAGAAATATAACCTGGCCTGTTAGAGTTGAAGACTCACTGCATGAATAAAAATTATGAGGAGGATACAATGTATGTGTAATACAATTATTACAAAAAAAAAAAAAAATAAATAAATAATCTGATGACTTCGAAAGGAAGATTAAATCTAGATAGTATAGAGAGACGTGTACGAAACGGAAGTTGTTCCGTTTCATATTTAGTAAGGGTCAAAGTTTAAATTTATATTTGTACAATCACACCAGTTCTGTTATCACCAAGGTAACAATTTTCGGACAATCTCAACATCCAAATAATTTTCTCCGCCTGAGTTTTAGGCTTTTTTCCAGTTTTTGCTAAATATTTCTTAATAGTAAATTTTAAATATGGTTTTAAAGTTTTATTTAACTTTCTTTTTTTTTTTTCTTAAAATGATATCTGAAATAATATTTGGGTTTGACACCACAGAACTAGATATTTTCACTCATTTCAGTTAAAATAATACTAAGACAAGAACTGATGCAAAGAATTTTCTTGTGAAACAGATTATCAATGTATCTCTTTCAGCCAATGGGACAAAAGGTCTCTAAATAACCTGTCCATTCACTTTCATTCAAGTTGATTACTTGAATAAAAGGACCATTATCCGGCTATTAACATTGATCCACTTTTGGTAATGTAATATAAAAATTTACACTAAAAAAACAAAACACTGTATTAAAGTTAACATGATTGAAGGAATTAGCACTTCATTTTACCATATATATATATATATATATATATATATATATATATATATATATAAAAAGTTCATTAAAACATGGTTTCATAATTTTTAATGAACTACGGCAATGTAACTTGAAAATTTCTGAACAATTTAAATTAAGTAAATTCTTTTATTACAGAACTGAAGTCCTGGGTCTAACAGGTGCCAGTTAAAAAGGTGGAGGGATACATAAAATAAAGTCTTCCAAATTGATCACAGTGCTATATGAAGTGCAGTTTATATTGCAATTATTAGTTTGTAGACTTAAAATAAATAATCCAGGGAAAAATGACTGAAATGAAGAATTGATTTGAGGACCAAGATTTAAGTTATTTTCCTAACTATGCTAGCCAAATCTTTGAAGAAGAAAAAAAAAAAAAAATTAAGAGCAACAAATGGCACAACTTTTTATGCTCAAAGTTAAATGAAACTAAAATCTTAGGAGCTGGAATGCATTTGGGTTGAATAATTTGAATGCTATGAAAGATGCTTTTCTAAGAATATACCATCTGCATGCAACCTTTTAGATGAGGTTTAGCTTTAAGTATTTACAGAATCTGGGCTTAACAAAAGGAATTCACTAAGATCCTGTGTATGTACATACATTAATCTATATGCACAAATAAGATTTCCTAATATTAGGTCAGTGCAAAAGTTTGTTGATATTAGAATAGACATTTTAAAACCCAGTATAATTTTCAGATTGAAGCATATTTTTCTGTAATATCGGCCATGTTAGCCTAAAAATCTTTACTCAACAGAAGTCCTCATCTAGCATAATGTTCGTTCTTATACAGTACAAGACAAAATTTTAAAACAAACTTTTGCATCAACCACATAAATAAAATTAGATTTGAGTATTTTGTGTGCCATTCAAGAAAAAAAAAAAAAAAAAAAAAAAAAAAAAAAAATTACTGTTTGCAGTGTTGATATGCCACAACACTTGACTTTTTGTACATAACATGTTATGACATTATCATTCTCTGCTTACATGCTGACAATGCAAATCGATTTTACTATCCAAGTAGTTCTTGGTTAGTGAAGTGCCGAGTGCAGTTACCATGGAAACTAAATGGCAACAAATTTTGAATACAAGTGAGGGACTAAGACTAGTTTGTAATCAGTTCAATTTAGCAGGCCAGAAAAGCGACCAATATTAAAAACCAAGAACCACTCAGCAAGTCATGTAGTTCTATCTTACTATAAAGATTTATACAATGAATCTACAAATCAAAATGTAAACTTGTTTGCTATTCATAAGGAATAGCATTATACTAAAAATCATTGTGGAAGGGAATAGTTAGAATTACTATAAATGGGCAAGATTATTCTTAGCGCTTGGATTCTTTCGACAAGTCTTATCGAGTGATTTTTGTTTCAGTATGTATAACCTTCATGAGCTTGGGAATCTGCAGAAATTCAAACAGAACTCCATTATTTACAGGGGGGGGGGGGTAGCATGTTCATTTTGTCAGCCATGAATGAATAGATTCTAAATAACATTCCCATTAATTTTATTTATTGTGCATTATCCCATCTTTACTTAGTTGTTTCACTAAGTTTCGGACAACTATTCCTCTGGCCTTCATCAGATGGTAACCGTGACGGGAGAGGAACTCTGAATCTCCTGACTGCATCCACAGTTGTCTCACGTTTTGGCCGGAGTCAGGAGATTCAGAGTTCCTATCCTGTCACAGTTACCACCTGACGAAGGCCAAAGGAATAGCTGACTGAAATGTGAAACAAGAAAAGATGAGGATAATAGTCCACAATAAAAATTAGTATTCGTCTCAATAATGCATTCCAATTAAGTAATATATAACATTCTTATGTTCGACAAGATAAACCTTTAGGCCGGAGATTACAGCGATCAAAACATGGAAATGATAGTATTAGGACAGTAACCTGTAGAATCCAAATAGCCATTCATTATATTCAGAAATGGATGAGGTTATTACATAGAAATAATGCGAGCATGAAAAGTAATATGGTTAAGATTAAACTTAGAAAAGTAAAAGGACTAGTTAAAACTGGAAAAGAGATATTCTAGTAAGAAATATAAATTTATATCTTAAATATTGCAGCATTAAGAATTTATATATAATAAATTAAATTTAAAAATTCTTAATGCTGCAATATTTTAAATTTAATCTTAACCATATTACTTTTCATGCTCGCATTTTCTATGTAATCCATTTTCCAGGCTTTGCTTTGAAAGATTTTGTTCAATATCATTCGCATAGTAAATAAATTTTATGTGTTGTTGACAAACTCAAAGACGTAATTAAGTACATAAACAGAAAGGGGGGGATAAAATTAATGGGCAACTTCATAAGCGAAAAATTAGATTATCAGCCCTAGCACGGCAAAGATCATTTTTTAAGTATCATTCCTCACTGATTTATGAAAAAGTTGCCATGGTAACCAACAGCCAATCAGAAGAAACCATTGTGTTCCTTAATCTGAAAACTAGTAATTTTATTATAACTTGTTTTAAAAATCAATGAAAATTAAAAATTTTATTTAAAAATATAGCTGAGATGGTAAACTGTAAAAAATTGTTTGAAATTTGGTCACAAAATAAGTGAGTAAAACAAACATTTAACCACATATTCAAACACTACCGTGTTCCGATAAAGTAGATAAGGTTATAAAGAGCATTAAATGGTTACGCCACATGTGCAAAAGGAACGCAAGAGCTTAACCCACATGAGAGGAGCGTCAAACTTTAGATGGAAGGTTAAAGTATTCTTTAAATTTAAAAAACCTCTTCTCCCACCCCAAATGCTGTTAGATGTTTTAACGGTTTCAAAATTTAGTTTTTAAAATATAAAAAAGATACAGAGTTGCATATGAGTGGCTGTGATAAAGACAAACTGTGGAGAAGTTGAGTTTTTGGGCAACAAAGAAAACAAAGTTAATAGGTTGTGATAATGCAAGTGTTGTGGTAGTGCTGTTAATTTAGTTTTTATGGGGGGGGGATGTAAACGACTTCCCATTTGCAAATTCTAATATTTGGTTTACATTAAATTTGATCTAGTCATATTTTAAATCTTAAATTGACATTTTTTTCTATAAATCAAAGTCATTTAAACAGACTTGGATCAAACTAGGAATAACAATTCTAAACAAGATTTAACATTAGATCTTAATTTTAAGCTTGGTAAAACGACAATTAGTGTAAGACTTTAGCAATTTGTTTCAGTAAAAGTGTTCTAGTAATATTATCGCAAGAGTAGAAAAAGGTTACCATACTTAAAAGAAAAACTCGAGTTTTAAAAGTTAAATGGTCTCCGAGTTCCTGGAAACATCAACTTAACTAAATTTAGCAAAAGGTTTTTCACTTAATATCACTATACCTAATCTCACTGCAGTGTTGGTTTTGTTTTTTTATTTTCATATCATGCAGAAGATTCTTGGTATTTTACTGCATGTAAAGTGTCATTTAATGTAGAAGCTCGTCATTTTAGAGTTATTAAAATTTCTATGCAATTAGTTTTTCTATGGCATTTTTAAATTGAAAATTTCCATCAATTAATTTTGATGGTCAAAATTAGAGCATGTTATGTTACAACCTTGTAAGTCATGAATGCATTTATACAATAGTCATTTGATATCAAATAAGGTTAGAACTTTAGTTTTAAGCATTAAACATGGTGTAGCTTTAGATTTTTAATGTTAGTTTTTAACTTTACTTCCAATTCTTAAAAAGCATTAATCTGTATCAAGTAGGGATCATACAAGTGTATGAGAAAGGAAAAAAACTAGTTACTAGCTGAACTAGTATTAGCCATCTATTTTATTTCCTCTAGAAAGATGGTAGAGGGAGACCAACGTTTTTTGCTAGTCTGTAATACCAGTTCAAGCTGGGTGGCTTTGAGAGCAAGATCTGACAATATATCTCCATAGAATCATTGCTTTGAAGATGACAACTGCAGGGCAGTCACCTCCATAAATGCACAACCCTTTCAGATAGGGAGATCAGAATATTTTTAAAATCAGTTTAGTATAAAATCAAATTTACAATTTAAAAAAATTGTAAATTTAGAAAATCTTAGCCATTTTATTAACTTAATGTTAATCACAATGTGTAGAATTTAAAACCCAGATCATGTCACTAACAATTACTTCCTGGAATAATTAAAGAGACTTGAAAGGCTATCGTTTAGTTTTACCTTTTATCATCAAGAGGATTACCAGTTTTAAATACAAACTATGGACTAGGCAAAGTACAGTTTTGATGTACAATTACCATACATTTTCTTGGAGAAACTATTTCTACCTGCTCAGACAGCTTATCTTTAATGCTGTGGTGATAATATTACTGGGTGAGGGCAACATCAGACTATCAGATTTTTTACTGGTTTTTTTTTTTTTTTTTTTTTTTTTAGGTTAAAGTATTCATCTGGTATAACCAATATGCAATCACAACATTATCACTGATTCTAATGTTGAGAACTCACCTCTTCCCTCAGAAAAGGTTATTGAATGCAATTCGTTTTGGAAGAGACTCCAAGACACTTGGCATTTTTAAATTGCATTTGAAGATCAAAGGGCAGTATTAGAGTTAGTTGAATCAATTCTTTTGCTGTAGCTGATGTAGCCCAGTAGTTCCAAAATCTGCTAGAGGCTGTATCAAAAAGTCAAAGTTTAATTTTAATTACACAGACATAATACAGACCTAATAAGTTACAGAGGATCTAGTTAGAAATGAAATCTTCCCTTTTTAGACAGTCATTGATGAGACAACACGAGTAACTTCAAATGGAAATTCATGCCTTCCCCCAGTGAAAAACTAGACTAGCATTTCCACCCCCTCTCCCTCCACACCAAGGAAAGAAAAAGGAACAAATTAGCATGTTAACATGGTGTTCATCCTGATATTGACCTGCACTATATCTCGACTTGTGGTAGCTTACATACCAATTCAAGATGTAATACAGGTCAGCATATGAAATATCTGAGAACGATTTGTAAATGTAAATATGAACACATGCCAAAAAACCACAAGAGAAATTTTATTTATTTTTTTTTTTACTCAAAAAACATTTTCAAAATATTCTTTTTGAAGAGAATATAAGTTTACAATCAGCAACTAGAAAAATGAATTTTGGAAGTTTAAGTCAAAATGATTGTGTAAGTAGAAGATGTTATAATACACAGGATCTGTTTTGAAATCCAATTGGTATGGAGGGGGGAAGGAACAAGATGTACATGAGAATTAAAATGGTTAAAATGCAAAATAGAAATCATGTTCTCATAAGTTAACAGTAATTGCTGGTTTGATTTTTTAATAGATTTTATTTTTTTTTTTGGATTTTCAGTTTTGTAATTTTTTTTTCATTTTTTGTTTTAAAAAGTGAACATGTTAGAAAGTAGCAGAGGCGCTTATTTTCAGTTACCCCTTGAAAGAAGGATTGTTTAACCATCAGGTTTTAGAAAGGACATTTTTTTTCTTCTCCAGAAATGAAAATTTACTTCAATTAGCAAGAAAGAAAAAAAGAAAAAAAAACATGTCAAACACTTCTAGAAAAGTTTACATGCAAAATAAAGGAGAAGAAAGTGTCTAATAAAAAATTAGAAATAAAGTTTAAACTCAAAACTTAAATTCTATAAAAAACAGAACTGGAGAATCACTCCTACAAAGTTAAATAAGTTAAGATGACTAAGTTCTAAATTTAGGAAAAACATCCATGATGGCAAACAATTCGCCTAGTTTCAAGGGGTCATTCAGTCTGAAAGGTCGTCATCATCAGCAATGGTGTAAGCCATGAAGATGAGGTCTCCAATGTTGGGAACCAAACTGTTACCAGGGAAAACAACTTCAAACCCCAAGAACATGAACGTCTTTATCAGAGAACCTGAAAGAGAGAAAAAAATCTAGATTAGAAATACAGAGATAAATTTCCAACTTCTTAAACTACTCGCACATTAAATTTAATTTCAAAAAGATCATTTTAGAGCCATTCCAGCAATTAGCAATACACCATTTTTTTCTCTAGCTCAAATAAACTCAAACATTGAAAAGAGCATTACAAACAGAATTTTTTTTTTTTTTTTTTAATTTGCTCATTAGAACTATAGTTATGAACATGCAAAGTATATATAAAAAAAATTTTTTTTTTTTTTAATTGTGTGGTTCACTGGACATTTTGCCTTAAGTCAGTCCTATTCAAATGCATATAGGCTTGCAACAGAAAATGGTAGGAAATTTACACCATTTACAAACTAACCCATCTTTAAAAAGCTTTATCTTCAGATCATCAAGATGAAGTTTTGAATATATACCACAAAGGTTCAGTTGGCATTATTTACTACCATCTCACTTAGTAACTTATGGACTAAGCATATTCCAGTTTCATTTTAACAGCTTTAAGTAGAAGCATAAAAACAGCTAAGAAAAATGGTAAGTAAGGCTTTATCATAGGAATTATTCTGATGGACTATCATTTGCCATTATAACATGAATAATCCAAGATGGCAACCATGACACGCTTCAAAGAAATTACTAACAAAATATGGCTTGTAGCAGATCAAATGAAAGGAAATTAGGATGATTAATTTCATTTTAACAGCTTCAAGTTACCATGACAATTATCAGGCAAGTTTCTACCACTAATTTCTTTATTTTTAAAGAATTGAAACTTCAGGAGACATCGCAGCCATTTTTCTTGTTCTCACGTAATGCTCAATACTTGTTTTTTTTTTAACAGAATAAACATTTACAAAAATTTATTGGAGGTAGAAGATTAACTTGCCTTTGGTAACATTTGTTTACTGACCATTTTTTCATACCTCTGGATTGTAAAACAAACCCAATAAAAGTTATTTTACTTAACTAGATAAGTGGTTTGTTATAACTCATTTAAAAGCATGGTCATTGTCAGTCATTCTTTTTCAAAGAATGAGAATTGAAAAATATTTTCCTTGTTTTCTAAACAAAATGAATACTTTTTCGTAAGTTAGTCAAACGTTTTGCTTACAGATTTTTTGTGTGCATCTTGACACAATTTCCTATTTATATGCAGTTGTCACTACAGATTTGTAACAGTTTTTATCCAATTCTTTTCAAATTTTAGGTTAAAAAAATTAACATTCACTATTAAGTAGCATTTGAAGACACTTTCTATCTTTATCTTTGTAATGCAAAGCGTAACTTTAAGGTATTCTAACTTTTGACTGGAAAGACTAAGTGGTCAAGTTCTGTAGCAAATACAATTTTTCTGATTAGCTAAAATCACTAGAAACGTTGACAGGTACGACTTGCGCTTAGAGTATTTATGTGAACACCCCAACTGCTTATTTGCAAAAAGTGATCTACCACCAGTGGGTATGATATGCTGGATAGTAGACTGGCCATTCATTTGAAATTTAATTCACAAAACTGCTAAAATTTTGCTTAGTGTTTTAAGAGGTTTACACAATTGTGTAAGTAGAATCTTTCAGTTTTGGAAGGGAATTTAGTATGGGTTTTAAACAATATCTACTTTTCATACTGAAAGTATTAAGAGACATTTGTTAAAAATTTTAATAAAGTAATGGCCATGCATTGTCATTCTTTGTTCAAGGTGCACTTTCATTACACAAAAATGAAAACCTAAACACATTCAAAAATTCATGAAAAAGACCATCACAAATAACTTGAAATATGGTAAAATTAAGGTTTCCAAAGAGAAGGGAGAGAAAAGACAAAATACAAGATGCAGAGAAGAAACTGGAAAGTGAAATAAATGATAGAAATCATGAATTTAGCTTTTTCTGAAAAACAAGATGCTGAATATTACTAAACAGATCTCATATTTCCAATTTTTAACATTGGAATCAGATAAAATATTGTGATGTCAAAATAGTTTAAACTTTTGGTGAAGCTGCTGTAATTACATAGCAATCTAATCTTATTCAGGCTTTGTCTAATGAGGCTTCATTTTATGAATAAAATCCTTAGTTCACAGCATGAGTAATCTAAAATATTTCAGGGTTTTAACAAAAAAGATTAAAGAGTAAAACTATTGAACTGCATGGAGAAACTAAACTAACATTTTGGCCATAATACTTCACAGCCTTCAGCTGCCATTAGTTTGAAATTTCTAGTTACAGGTGCAGGTTTGTTTTTTCAATGTTGAGCCTGGTCAGTACTAAATGGGTGAATAATTTGGGAATTTCAATGCTGCATGTGCTCTCTGCTCATCTCAGCATTATTTCTAGTAGTCTAACACTTCTTGCCACTAACTCCAGCAGTGCCAATTAAGGAGAGGTGTGGTTAGGATTATGCAACTCTTGCTTCAATAGAGTTATTTTTATACTTTTAACATAAATTCAAATAAAAATCTTTAAAAAATTTATTTCATAAACATAAAATTTCAAAAATAAACTTATTTTTGATTTGTTATTAAAAGTGCAAATAAAGACAAACTGGGTTTCTGAATTTGAGATGAGGATTGATTATTTGGATTCAGACTGTTCTCATCAAATCATTTTCACTTAGGACCTCTATTCAGTCATGGTTGATGGAACAACACCTTACTACCCTTGTTAAGTAAATAAAGAGCTCTGTTTAGGATTTTCTCCAAATTCCATGTTTGACACACTGAGCCTTAGGTTAGAGGTTACATTGACGAAAATGTGAAAATGAGAAGTGTAGTCGGACAAACCCAGGTAAGACTAATTGTGTTATTTTTATCTGTATAATTTTGTTAATGTTTATATTTTTCAATTATGTCCTTTTATATTTTATTTCAATAAATCGCTTCACAATAGAAATACTCAAAATGAAGGAACTGATTTGCCTGGTCACTGCTTCTAGCAGCAGCCATGCAAGAAATTAGGAATTATGTTAACTGACTATTACTGAATAATCTGAACATTATATAGCATTAATGAGTTTGAAGAAATTGGCCAAAATGTTCAACTGAAAACATGCTTTTTCAGCAAGTGCATACCAGGTTACAAAATCACACTGGCCAAACTACATCAACTACACTATAAAATGTTTCTGCACCCCCTATTCTTTAGATCCGACCCCAGTGACTACTGGATGTTTAGAGTCAAAAGAAAGCTTCTCCAGCTAAAGCTTTGGTCTCAGAAGATTTGTCTCCCTTCATTCGAGCTAAAGCAATCTTTCTATAAAAAGGCATCAAATCAGTGCATCACCCTAGATAACAGATGAAGCCTAGTTTTGCTGCAAGCTTATTTAGATCAGCAGCCTTATTGAATAGGTGTTAACTAAATTTTGGTAATATTTCCAAACCAGTATTTTCCAGACTTTTAGTGGTGCAATAAGTTCTGCAAATAAACTTATTCCGATTCATAATTTATGGTTTAATCAAGTGTAAATTCTATGTTTTCCTTATTGTATTTTAGTATTTTTTAAATATAAGTATTTTAGTCCTCAGTATATATATATTTGTTTACATAGATATATTTTCATTTTGAATTAAAAATATACTTAAAATGTACTTTTATTTAGATTATTGTCTTTAATATAAAGATTCTTAATGCTAGGATTAAAACGACTTATTTTTACTAGTCACATTCCAAATCCACTTAAGTCCAATTGCAAGACAACTCCTACTTCAGGGTACTACATTAGGTTTACTAAAAGATTACAATTGTGTACATATTTAAAATGAAAGGAAATTTTAGTCGCATGCATGACCTATTAACATGTATAGGTTATCTATTGTTACTTTACTGAAAACCAATCTCAATTACAATCTTTAATTGAAAATAAAATGTAACCATTTGTTTCAGTTTATTTTTGTTCAATATCACCTTAATATTTATTTTATGAATTACAACCATTGTTTATATAATCCCGTAATTTGGCATCCTGTTAATGATGCACTCTTACTGTTAATATCTTACACAATTCATAATTTGGCTATAATTTTAAGTTTTCTAAAATACATTACAGTAGATTTTATATATTTAAGCATAAAAAAAAACTCAAATATGTACCCCCCACACCACGTATCTGTTTACAGACTGCCTTTTTCATCATGTCCAGTGATTCTTTTATCATCAACACTTTGGTTTATACTCATTTCAGGTCATTACCACTTTGATAATCCATTATAATCTTCAGATAAGGCAAGATTTAAGTTCAGATTATAAAATTCTATTATACTTATGTAGATTTCACACCTAAACGGTTTCGCTTCACATTTTATCACCAGTGGTCGAATTTGCAGTTTAATTTTCATATTCTTGTAAAATTAATTACAAATCTTAAAATCGTGAACAAAGTTAAAGTTTATTATAAAATATTTTATGAAAATATATAACATAAGAGATGAATGCAAAATCCAATACATTGTTTTCCTGTCTAGAGAGTTACCCTCTCATGAGCATTGAAAAGCTCTGCAAGAAAAATACCTTATTAACTTTATATACATCATCTTGGAAGGCTGAACTGTTGTATGTTAAAAAAAAAAAAAAAAAGTTTTTGGTGAATTTGTTCCTTACATTTGATATGCTTTAAGATTTAAAGCAAGATATATCACTGTTGACTGAACAATAGCTTTATGCCAAACACTTAGTAAACGTGGTATTGTAGCAACTTCATATTAATTCTTAAATACAAATTTTAGCCAGTGGTTTCAGAAAAGGTGAAACTGACAGACTAATGATATCACACAGCCCTTCATAGCTGAAGATGACTAGTCAGGGTCGTGCTTTATCTTGCAGTGTTACAGCATTTCAGTGTGGAAAATTCCCCACAAGTAGTGCATGGGGAGTTACTAAGATTGTGCCTTTGGTAATGTTTTTGTTCAGACCTGGGTTTTATTTTTCCCTCTATTTCTGCCTTTGTGAAAGCTACTGCACCAGCAACTTCGGTCTGCTGTTAGACTGTCCCAATTTCATTACCTTTAGATAGCACTTTATCACATCCTTGTAGCAGAGTTTCTGCCCACCAATCTTTCTGAACCCATTTTCCATTTCTCTTACAATAGGTTTTGGGCGATGCGGTAGTTTTCTTTTCTGGTCACATATCCAGTCAACTGCAGTTGTGGTGGTGAGTACGATTTCTATGCTGTCCATGCTGGCTCTGTCGAGTACTTAAACATTTGGTATACAATCATTTCATTTTCATAATTTTTCTTTGGTGGCGCTGTTGTATCACTTCCAACCTCTTTATGGTTCCCGTTATGCACAATATGAATGAAGTTAATGAAAGACCATAGAAAGATCAAAAATGAAGGAACTTACTTCTATTGTTTCGGTCTCTACGGAAAAAGATAATTACGTTCTTGCATTGAAGTTTTTCTTCAGCAAATTCCAGCAAAGTAACCAGCCTGAAGAAATAAATATTGAAGGGTGGAAATAAATTTCAAAGCATACAAAATTTAAATGATACAAGAATGATTTGTTAGCTATTCGGAAATGTCAAATTTATGATATAACTATTCACAAATTAGGAATTAGAACTGTCCATTTCTTTTAATATAGTTTGTAAAATATTCTACTTCAAACAGATGAGACCCTGATAAGCACGACCAGTCTCGATTGGATCTGAATATAATAAAGGAGCTACTTTCCAAAACTAGTACCAAGTTAGAAGTTTCACTCTTTATTGCATTTTCACTCTAAACAAGACAGTAACTGTACATCAATGTGCTACTATCTGGAACAATTTACAGGGATACTATGTCAGAAGTTGAGCAGCAAAAGGTGTTTACATTACGTCTGATCTGCATGTGAGTGTAGTCAGGGAAGCAGGAACCCAGCAGGGAATTCCTAAGTCTAGCAATGCTTTAATACGAGAAAGTCAAAGCAAAATTGACCATATGCATTATGTCTTTTGTATTTTTGTTTTATTCTTAAAATGATTAAACTATCCAGGACTTACATTTTGTATTGCTCAATTAAATTGTTTTTATTTGTTACTTTTCTGGTACAGGTAACAAGTGTTTTTTTGGAATTATGCTGTAATGTACTACCAAGGACACAACTAGTGAAAATATTTCAAATAAAATTATGCCAACTCTAAAGATTTCACTTATAATCTCACTGCAACATGTAACAAAGGATCACATGTTATACATGTTACAGGAATTCAAATCGAACATTTAATGTGAAAATTAATATTTAACTGGAATGTTAAATTTAAAATACAAATTGCAATACCTATTTTGCAAAGTACCAACATAAATGTTGTTAGGGTATTCATCTGAAAGCCGAATCTTTCCAATGAAAAGATCAAATCTGATTAAGAATTAACCAAGCCCAGCAGTCTATTGATTCAGCATTCTGCATGACTATTTCAAGCCATGGCTCAAGTTAGTCACTTCTTCCATGAAATGAAACTAGTTTCATGAATTCGTCTTATTTACTAAAAGAAAAATGAGCCAAGCAGCAGGGTCTTTCTCCACAAAGAAAAAAAAAATACTTTCACCATGAATAAGGTTTGTAAAATTCTTAAGATCCAAGGTTTGGTTATTGAGAAAAGCACAAACAAATGGAAGTCAATTACTAGGTTCAATCCCTTTTTTAAGGGACCAATGTGACTAAATTTAAAGATGCCTTCCCAGAGGAGTTTGCTGAAAGAATATTTGACACCAAACTGAAGATTGAATATAGGCAGTAAGCAAAGATTTCAAGTCAATGAAAATCAACAGCTCTCAACCATAGTGTGGTATGAAGACACTAATTTATCACTCAAATCTTCCTCTTCCAGGCCTGTTGCAGAGATTATAAATGTATAACAGTATTTGAAAGAGTTCACCTCAGAATATCGCCAAAGACAATTGGCTGCCTTTCAAGATGAAAGGAACTATCAGCAACTTAGTTTTTACCATATTCATCCCCAGTAAAAAGAAAGCACTGCAATTCTTTGATTACTGAATGGATGTTTGCAAAACTTGCCTTGGCCTGCTATGTTTGTCAGCCTTTAACTTATTGCAAAGGACTTCAGTATTGCTTTATTTAGGAGGGGTGTAAGTAAAGTTTATTCAAAAAGAAATACATAGTGGTATAGAAAAAATACAAATACAGTGGAGAAAGACTTTCAATCTTTTAAATTTCTGCATATTTAAGACTAAATCATTAGACTTCAATTTATGGAATGGGTTGGAGTATTTTTGAAAGAAACTGGTCTACTTCTCAAAGTAGTTACTTACCCTTCTTTAGAACCTTCTGGTAAAATCCCTGAAGGAATTTCCACAAAGAGTTTCCCATCAACAAGCATAGTCTCCCAGGTGACCTCCAAACCTTCCACAACTTCCACCTTGAAGCACAAGTTCGAGGCAACTTGTGCTTTTGCCAAACTCCTTAGATGCCCAAAATATGAGCCTTTGGCATTGACAGTGGGCTCTTTTATGATCCCCACACCGCTGCCCTCTGCCACTTCTGACATGACGGCGTGGGGGGCGTCAGGAACACCACCGAGGCCCGCTACCGAGAGATATACAGTATCTCTCGGCTTCCCACCTGAAAACAGAAAATTAAGAGAAATTAAGTATAAATTTTAAACATTACCCAAGGAGAAGGATTAAAACTAAATATACAAATAAAAGTTAGCATATATACATCAGATGACAGATTAAACATACTCCAAACTTATCGGGTATTGAACAGATCATGTATAGATTTTAATAGAGAATAACAGGAAACAGATCAGCAAGGTCAACTGCATCCTGGTTGCCAGTTATTTTGGCTGTGGAAGATTAATGATATATCATGGTTCAAAAACAGAAATGGTAAGCAGTCAATTTGGAAACATGCAGTGGTGTTAAACTGGAGATATAAGCATCAACTTTAAAGATCACATTGAATGCTCATTAGAGTAGCCAACAAATAATCCCACATACCAGCAACTAATAGCAAAGTTGCCTCATTAGGAAGAATGACCTCAATTACAGTATCTACATCTGATTCCATGCGCACCGATGTGAGGTTCCTACACCTAGTTGATGTAACTTTCATTATATCCATAACTTGAACTCAAGCCTGCCAATACTGCAACATGATTCTGGTTTGTAGCCTTAGGATTTAAATCCTAAACAATCTGAGAGCCCACTACTATAGCTGCTTCTCGCAACCTAGTGTTGACCTTTCCGGCACCAAATCTTTCCTATAGTCATCTTGTCTATTCTAATATTTTACTGATTCTAACCGTAAATTGTAGATGGTGTTTAACAGAAATTTTGGTAACTTTGCAGTATAAGAACCATGCTATCATTGGAATATTCTGAGTGGTTTACAGAAAACGCTGGAAATTAAAGTTCAGTGAACCTGTTGCACAAATACTGGTCACTTTTTTAATGAAAAAGTCAGTACAAAGTGCTTTTAATGAAAAAAATTCCTTGAATGGATTAGTAATCTGGCATTTAGAAAAATGCAAAATGCTCAGCATCTTAAATGATTGGAACCTGATGAGCTGATGAGAAATTTAGAATTTGCTATTATGCTAGCTTGTGAAATTTAAAGAATTGCTGATCAGTCTGACCTTCAAAGATTCCACCCACCTTGTCAATACATTTTAAATACCAAATTTATGCAAGGAAGCAATCAAGTTTAATCTATAAACTCACATCAGATAGGCAACATTTACAAGCAGGAAATGTTTAAGATAAATTTGAAAAAGCCAATGTTTTGTACATAAATCTAGAAAGTTTAGCCTTGAGCTTTGTTACCCCCCATTAATTAGGTCAATATGGGAGATTGCCAATAGTTTCAAAATGAGTCATTTAGGTAAAGATTTAAACAGACGAGATAAAATATGTACTAAGACCATTTAAGTATAAAGGTTATCTATATCTATATATAAAAGGCAAAATGGCCGCGTAAGTTTCTGTATGTCCAGCAAAGGCTTTTTTTTTAGCATGTTTTAGAACTTTATATACTCTTAGATCATAATAGCTACGATTTGCAAAGGGATGTCATCTCTAGATTTATTATGAGATAATTCACATTATTCCACCCTCGTGTTGTCTTTCTCATAAATAAAGCAAACTCAGCAATGCAAGGCATCAGAGGCCTTTTATGCCGGGACATCTTGAAAGCAATTAGCTTTGATCAATGTGGGGAAACCCTTCATATCGGACAATTGTATTTCATTTGAGAATCTCAGGTCCACTTTGTCCTGGAATGGTACTATAAGTGATACTTTATACAAAAAAAAAAAAAAAAAAAAAAAAGCCCTTTCTCATAACCAGATTCTAAAACACTTATGGCAATGTTTTAAATCTGGTTCAAACCAGCTTAACATGCTCAAGATGACATCCAATGGATTTAAATCCTTAGGTCTAATTGCTTTAATAAAAGCAAGGACTAGACCTTCAAAATTGGAAATTTTTAGTTTAACAGGGCTCTACATTGCAAGTGAAATAATCGCATTTACAAGCGGTTCTTCAAAGTGGCGACTAGAAATAATAAAACGCTTATCTTTTGCGATTGTATTTCTTTCAGACAATCTTCCAAAGCTCATTACTGAATGAAAAATTTTTTCAACTTGTTTTTTATGAAATGAACAGTATTAAATTCTTTAAAATATTAGAACAATACTTTTTCTTTAACAAAGGTTGTAAAAAAATATCTGAAGAAATTAGAATGTTTATACCTTCAAGTATCAACATAAAATTTGTTGATTTAGAATTACACTTATTTATAAAAAAAATGTTTATGATGACAGAACTACTAAGATGTCATTCTAAAAATCATGAGTTTTGCTAGTAACTTTTCTATTTGGCTAATAAACGAAAATATTTAATTGTCAAGGTCAACTAAAGATAAACAGGGCTCTATGGACAAATTTAAGATTTGTATCTAAATTTAAATAATTTTAGAAACTAAAGACTTGTTTCCAGGATACAAAACATTTAGACTTCATATATTCATGAGATGCGTAACCTCTTGATTCATAACTACTACCACTATTGTTTGTTACAGTTTTCTACAGATAGGTAGAGACATTCTAAAAAAGTTAAAATCTTCACTTCCATATATTTAAAAGTTGGTACTTGTGCAGAGAACAGTTTTTTCCAGCTGTTGCCTTGACAGCTTTTAGCAACTGATGTAAAGCATCTAAATATGCCGAGTGATCAAATTTTTTAAATTTAAGAAAAATCTTAAGAGTGGAACCGGTGGATATTCCACAGCAGACTTTCATATGTAAAATGTTGATCTTGGCATCCTCTGAATGTTCCGCATAAATGGACATGCCCTGATATTGTAGCTCTTGTTAAAACTGCAAAAGTATTTATCTAAGCTGCAGATTGTATATATTAGAGTGAATTTTCTATCAATTCTTATAAAATTGATTTCAAAAATAAAAATCATGTGACTTTGGTGCAAACAAACTTAAAGTGTGCATGTATCACACACAGCATTAAAAATTAAAATACAGTACAGTATATAATACACATGTATATAATCAAATAACGCCACAAGACAGGGCAAATACCATAATCAGGGTCCAGAAAAACATTGTATTCCACATTGTAATCTGAAACGTATCAGGAGTCACAACATCCCAGATTCTGTGAGCATATACAACTTAGGGCCTTCAGCTATAAATCGAAATCAAAATTTTCGAAGACTTCATAAGTTAATACAATGTTGTGAGACAACACATTTTTCCAATTTCAAGACAAGGAAGGCCACTGCCTACAAACTAATATTTCTCATTTTATTAACTACTAGCATGGGTACCTGGCGTTGCCTGGGTTGACATGAGGTTCCGTATGAAACATGCCTGCTATACTAATCAGTTTCATCATGGGTGATGGATACCACACAATTTCAAAATTAAAATGGATAAAATCATGTAAACGTACCCCCCCACCCCCCAAAAAAGTATCTGATACCCTCCAGATATTTTGGCAGAAGGGATCACTGTCCTAAGAAAACTCACGATTTTGTGAACGTAAACGTTTAATGCATGCATTTTTTTTTTATTTTGATAAATGTAGTTTAGCGGCGTAAGTTGCCAGACAAAAAATTTTTTATATAAAAAAACAGGCTGAAATAAAACCAGAAATTTTTTTTTTTATTTATATTTATTATTCGAGGCCGCTATATTGCTTTTAAAATTTGGCCTAAGGTTTGGCAGATTGGCCTTTTTAAGCTCTTTCATGAACTACGTTTTTGGCCGCCATATTTTTTTTTTTGTAATGATAGAGCATAGAAAAGGCCAAATTTGACCTTAAATAAGCCAATCTGCCAAACCTAAAAAAGACCAAATTTTAAACATGTAAGGCATGCACATTTAGTCTAATAAAAAAATTAGAAAAAACAAAAATGTTTTATTTCAGGCTTTGGGTCTAATGTTTTATATAAAAAGTTTAATTTGTCAAATAATTTATGCTGCTAAACCTTTATTTTTTTGTAAGGGCACTTTTTACTGGCTTTTTTGTAAATAAAGGAAATTTTAGATTTGCTTTTGGGGGGGGGGGGGGCTTTTCGATGTCGTTTTATGTTTCTAATGTGATCCCCCCCCCCCCCAAAAAAAAATTGAATGTCATATTTTGGACATTGTTTTGTTTATTAAATTGTTAGGTGAAAGTAGAGAATGGTCTAAAAAAAAAAAAAAATAAATAATCATTTTATGTTTCACATTGTTATTCACCCCCCCTCCCTCTCAATCGCCAAACTTTAAAAATGGCTAGGTGACAGGTCTCAAACGCTTAGTAGCCAAAAAGTGGGTGCTCATTTTACGTTAAATTTACACAGAAAAGTGATCCCCACTCTAAAATTTTTTTTTCAAAACTTAATTTTTTTTGCACTTATGCAAACTAATGTTTATAAAACTGTTTAAATGTATTAGGCTGGGGGAGGGGCTTTGGGGGGGGTTAAACATTGCTGAATCACGTCAGAGTTACCTTTTTAATTAAAAAATTGAATTTGTAATCGATGAAATTAATGCAAAAAAGAAGAGTAAATTGTGGAATTTAAGGGGGGGGCATTTTTTAGGTATTAAATGACGCTGAATTACGTGGTAAAAATTAAAAATCTTTTCAATTTTATAAGCGTTTTTATTTTGATCTTTAAAAAATATCAAAAATAAAAGCCGAACATTTTCTATCCACAGGAAAATTTTTCCAGCTAGAAATTTAATGAAATTATCAAATGATATTTGGTAAACGCTTTATGGATAGTATCTAGGGACAAATAACTCTAAAAGTGTTACTGTGGGAAATATTAATTCCAAAATAAATTATCAATATAATTGTTTAAAATTTAATAAACTTTAAATAGAATACTTAAAATAGTTCTCTGTAAAAACATTAACTACGATACCGCAATCTAAAATTTTAGTAAAATCAATTTTTAACGTCATATGCAAATAAGGTGATCTCTTAATTTTATATTTTTCCAAGTATCGTACTTATATATAGAAAAAGATTAAAGACACGTTTTGTATATATATTAATCAAATTGTGAACAAACAGGAATAATTGATAGATTATCTGCTGCATTAGCAGAGCAGGAGGTCATCATATTTCAAACAGAATATGACTAATAGAGCAAAGTAACATTCATGGAAAAATTGATCATTTTCTGCATAAGTACCAGAAAACAATTGGATGTGTACTAATTTTAGCCGATTACAAAAAGTTTCGGAATGTAAATTATAGATAACAGGAGGGGGGGGGGTAATATAAATTTTGAATAATAGACAGGTTACAATTTCTTTTAAAAACAGGAAAAAGTTTTCCTCCCACATTAAGAAAATGTAAATTTAAATTAATGATCCATTTTTAGAATGCTCCTACCACTCAAATATAAAATTTTCTTTGATCCAAGAGCTCTCAACTAAAGCTGCAGAGCTAGTTTTTAAGAGTCAGATTCTAGAACATCTGAAGAGGGACTTTGGAATTTTAGGAGTCAGACCTTACTCCTAAAGACAAGTTCTAAACATTAAAGGTTTGTATTTAATATTTTACATTTCGTTTTTAATGAAATGTATTTCACATTTTCATTTTATATTCAAGAAATGAGATTAATACAAATCAGATTATCTAAATCAGTAATCGTTTTGCCCTATGCGATTTCTGTAGAAAATTACAGGTAAAAGGAAGGTTAGATAAAATGAAACATCTGCTATAAACCCAGAAGTCAGATTTGATTTCAAATAAATTTGGTATGAAGATAAGTTATGTAAACTGGGTCTCGGAAAAAAAAAAAAAAAAAAAAATTCATACAAGACCAAATACAACATTTGACATTAAAGTGGATCTCTAAATTGTCATCAAATTTAAAATTAAAAATATGGGATCAAACTTAACCGGTATTCTGATACTATGCATTTGCACTAAAAAGTTTTCAAAAACAAATATAGTTCAATATACAGAATGTCTGAAAATTAATAAATTATCAAATTAGTTCATTTTTGGACACCCTGTAGAAAAATAGAAATTTAAAGATACAAAATTACAAAACCTTATCACTGGTCAACAGATTTTTGGTAACACCAAAGAACATTAAGGTTCAATATTTTTGGTTAAACAGAAATTCAAACTAAACTATAAGGCAATTAAATTTAAATTTAAATAAAGATAAATTATAAGCATTTTCAGAATGCAAGGAACCGTGGCATAGTGGATAAAGTACCTGGTAAAATTGTTGCAAATTACATTTTAGAATGAAAAGGTGCAGTGCAGGAAACACTCAAATAGAAAATCATGAATTGCTTAGGATTTCTACCCAGTCATGGCATACAGAATGAGAGCATACTAGTCCCACGGATTACATAAAAGGGTTCAATCTGAAAATTCAACGCAGATTCGATACACCTGGAAAAAGTCTGAGATTACATCAATTGAAACTGAAAATAACTTGAGATGAGACAAGAAGGCTTAAGAATCCAAACTCTTAAATTGAAATATTTTCAGATTTCAAATGCTTTAGACTTACAATTAACAGATAAAATGTGACAAATTAAATTTTCACTAGTTAATGTCTGGCAGATGAAAGGTTATATTAAAAATAAAAAAAAAGTTTCATGGGGAAAATGGAAAACTTCTGTTCATGTGTCATCAGCTTAATACTCCTCATTACCATAGTAAATTGGATTAAGATTAGTCTTATCAATAAGATGAGATTAGTCTGCAACTGATTGAATCAAAATATTTACATGTATTTCCAAATATTTACATCATGAAAAATAGTGGATGTACTACAAATTAAACTAGATCTGATCTTTAAAGTGGGCAGAATAGGAGACTATGGCCACATTGAGAGAATGAGATTTAGAACAGTTGAGATAACCGGTTCAGTTCACATGAGAAGTGATAGAGTACTTGAGAAATAAGGATAAATTTAAGTCGTCCAACACATGTCATGTTAAAAAACAATTCAATTGACATCCTTGTATGGAAAAGGAGTTAGTCTACTCCTTTGAAGTTAAAAGCACAAGGCAAATAAATTGAAATAAAAACAATCCAGCAATCAAGGTTTGAAACATCACTTGGTTAGTATTTAAGAGTAAAATTTGTAATCCCTAGGACTTAACTTTCATTTTAAAGTAAGTCTGCCTCAATTTGAGATTACTCAAAACTGAAAGTGTCTACACCTGCATACATTATCCTTTGAAAATCAGCTTGTAGATTTTCTAGTAAATTCCTTTCTCCACTTGAAAGTGAGCAAGTAATATAAGCTCATTGTAACATCTAGCCATTAAAGTAGAGTTTCAATCAGCAATTCTATATTTTTAATATTGAACAGCATTATATATCAGATAAGATCAGTTAATAGTTTGTTCATAAGTGAAGGACAACTGAATTTATTGGTCAGCTTATTTTCAAGCAAAGTCGCCAGCAACAGATGGAAACGCGAGATTGGCAACAGCTGAGAATAAGTGAAGCAGTTACTTCCCTTCAATTGCTTACATTTCTAAAGTAATGAACGACTTCATGACTTTTCAGCAATATTCATAAGTCACTTGGGGAAGGGAGCGGGAGTCATACACAAGTCAGCTGATATTCGCTTGGATACGGACAAATTATCTCCCTTTGTAAAACAAGGAGTAGCTTTTTATACAGATCTTGAGAGAATCCATTTTCATAGACAATCACAGTAACCCTTTTATGTCTATGAAAAGGAAAAGCATAAAACAAAATTTATTCAGTTCTTTTTATAATCAGTCAAAATAAAATCCTTTGTGCAAAGCAAAGATTTAAGGGTAATTCCATATTTTGAGAAAGTAGATGCAGGTTGTAAATGATATAGAACAATTTGAAAACTTAGGTAACCATCGTGTTGCCAAGCATACATTGCATTTACTTTCATTCTCTTCATTAAAGACATTTGAGATACAAGAGCCTACTGTGATTAAGAGAAATACTTATAACTGCATCCTAATGGGGAGTTGCTCTCATTGTCAGTCTTTTTAGATAGAATGGGTTGGACAATTGTTTGTTGGATGTCAGAACAAGTTTATAAATAGACCGTTAGCCAAGTCTTCCTTGCATCCAGCTTAGTATAAATTTAAATATCAAGTTCATATTCTTCCCTAATAGAATTTGCTCAACGGTTTTCTACATTTAATTTATATTGCAGTTCCGTGCATGCAATAAAACTCTACAAAATGTGATGGTGAAGTACTTAATCTCATCTTGAAGAAAATTAAGACGCTTAATTTAAGCACATTAAAGATTTAAAAATTCTGAATTTTTAACTGATACAAAGATTAAAGAACAAGTTTTACATAAATCATAACTCATTGATAAACAAGCAGTCTAAGCATTAAACATAACGGTAATTGTTAAAGAGATTCAACCAACTTAGGTCTTACATGCTCAAGCATTACCGCCGAGACAGGAGGGCTTGATATCAGATTCCTTTGGAGAATGCAAAAAGACCAGACTCGTTCCCTTTTGGAGAGCTGAATTTTCCAACTAATCAAAGAGTTTTTTTTTTCCCCCACAGCAGACTCAAATATCCAGAAGAAAAAATGGTACTCATGAAAGATCATATAATGTACTATCGTACAAACAGGGATTAATTTTGTTAAAATCTGACAAATCAAGTGGAAATTGATTTTTATATATTAAAGTTGCAGATAAAGTCTTAGAATATGAAAATAAAATCATAAATTATAAATGTTAAGGATTTATAGTTTCATTTTAGTGCTCGATAAGAGCAGAACTTAGTAATAAAAATTACTGTCAAGTGAGATACAAGCATCTGTTCCATTCCATCAGTTGATAGGTTTGCAAAAATTGAAGCAGAAAGACTTATCAAACTCGTTCAAGTAAGCTAAGATTTTTTACATACATCTCAAAGATCATAATTATATAGGTAAGATATGCATATTAGCTTCACAGGTAGGTTACAATATGCATGAAAGAAGCCAAGATGTAATGATGTATGTCAGAAATTACGAAAAACCAGACCCATTTGTCACATTCACTTCAAATCCAAAGTGAAAGAAACTAATGAACTTCTCCCTGGACAAACATCAAGCAACAAAATCTAGTGGCCAGAACATTTTGCCTGAAGTGATGAATCTGATAAAATCAGAAATCTTTGGCCCACTACGATACTACATGTACACAATTGAGTACAGAAAAAAAAAAAAAAAAAAAAAAAAATCCATTTTAATAGATTCGAATTGAACTTATTTGAAATTCGAAAGTCACAGTGCATAGACCTTGTAATATATAGAGAAATTAACCTTGCATGGTTAATGACCAATGTACAAAAATATATCCTAAAAACTTTCAAGTGGAAAGTTTAGCAAGGATGGTTATCCATCTTATAGAAGATCTCTTAAAGACTGGCTTTAAAAACTATGGTTGACAGACATTAAATTGACAATAGGTGAGATTGTACCTTATCTTTTAAATACATGCTATGCTCACATAAATGAATTTTACAATTCTGTGGAATCAAATGTTTGCAAATACATAATCAGGGATCTGATGCAGCTATGCTTTCCTTACAAGAAAAATGTTAGTAATGAAGTTAATATGAACTTGGTAAATACATCGACACTAAGAAAGCATTTTGAAAGGCATTCTCCAATCAACAGATTGCAGTTCATTTTGAAAATTATCAGGGTTTATTTCATAAGTAATGCTGGCCAAGTTGAGATACAACTCTTGCATTTTTTTAATTGTGTGAAGATAATTTTGCAAAAACCTCAATCAGGTTCCATCTTATTACACAACATGCAGAGAAAACAAGCTGATGTTCAGGGTCATCAAATTTGACACTACAATTGGAAGAGTAGACTGCACCCACATCAAAGTCATGAAATAAGAGGACGACTTCATTTTCATTTCTAAGATCTATTGATTGATAGACTGTTGGCAAATAGTTTTTACATGGTTTTACATTTAAGAAACTGAAATGGGCCAATGGGTGCGGATAATAGAATCTACGTTTTTTATTTTTTATTTTAGAAAAGCAGAAAAAGTATTTTGTTAGTCATTGAGCTAAGGACAAAGTTTACATGACAAAATGTTTTACAGAGTTTGACTTTCATATTTTGCTTTGGTTTAGATTAAATTTGAAGTTATTTCTTTACACACCCTCCCTTTTCATACAGAGTCCATTTTTGAAGGAAGGATACATTACTTACCATGAAGTAAATAATAGGGGCATAAAACCATTGTCAAAATTTTAAGACAAAAACCAAAATTCTAAACAAATTTTTTTTAAAGATTTAAATTCCAAGATATGAAGTCTAAAACGATTTTTGAGTAAGGTTTTCCAATTAAAAAATATTTTCATATAATGACTATTGGAATTAAAATAAATTTAACTACACCTTAAGATTTTAATTGTTAAAAAGGTTTATTTCGGGGGGGGGGGTCAATTTGATTTTAGCAAATATTTAAAAATGTACGGAGATCTCCAATTAATAAAATTGGGCCATAGCAGAAAAAACGCAGTTTCCTGGATTCAATTAAGAAAACTAGGGCCTTCCGGAAAAAGTGTGCACAATTACACGTAGACACAAAATTACGTGGCTGATTTTGTCAAATGGTGATTTTACAAAAAATTTCACATCCTTTTTATCCTGGACCCCCAAAATCAGATTAGACCAATCTTGTAATGATCGATCTTTTTTGCGATGGGAGTATGGTTCTGACTGCAGTTCTAAGAGGAACACCTTCCCAGGTATTGCCTTGAAGTCAATTGCTAATCACTTGAGGCGTCCACACTGGAGAATACCGACGGGGCTGCGGCTGCCAAGATACTTTTTGCAGGTCATAGTGCCACTCCTAGGGGACGCTGACTTCAATCCTATTTTCCGGCCCTAGTGTTAATTCTTGCAGTAAGAAAGAACTAAATACCTCCCACTTACTGATCCGCGCTATTTTTTTTTTTAAATCGTATTTCCAAGTTTAATTTTATGTTGTTTTTTTTTTTTATTATTATTATTCAATTGTAAGATTAAAGTATAGAATAGGTACAAAAACATCCCATGTTAATGGGCTTTTAAATAACGTTATTTCAGCACGGATCAAGAAGTGCACCGGGCACCGCAACCGCACCAGGCGCACACCTCCAGCACCAGCACCACTGTTACCCAAATCTTAATAAATTTTCTGGGATAGAAATGCATTCCAGGCTTGAAGTTAAGGTACTTGTACAGTTTAATCAAGACATTAAAAAAAAAAAATGAAAATATCGAGAAAAAAAAAAAAAAAAAAAAAAAAAAAAAAAAAAAAAAATCACGTCATTTTATGAAGTAGTTTGTTTTTTTACAGCGATAAAAAAATTATGATACCGAGCAAAAGGTTCGATTTTTAGGGAGACAAGTTAGTATTAGAGACGGGGAGTGTTGGCGTGGAGTTATCTCCCCGTGGCGTGTTTAATTCCATAATGTTAAGCTGTAAAAAAAAAAAAAAAAAAAAAAAAAAAATTCGGAGATCTTCAGTCCGAAACGGATACGTATAACAACCTTCGATATTTTCATTTTTTAAGGTCTTGATTAAACTGTACAAGTACCAAAGTTAAAATTGCATTATAGAAAAGTGTAACGTCATTAGACCCTCATTAGTGTTCAAATCAACAAGTTGAAAAAATTAAATTTACATTTAGGAATGGGTATTTATACACAACTATTACCGAAAAATACGTTAGAGTTTAAAATCAGGAAATTTAATTAAAAACTCATTTTAGGATTTTAAGTTAAAGAGATTTTTGTAATGCATTAGTATGTCGCTGTGAATTCAAACCACGTTTAGCATTCACCATCTTTAGATATAAAGAAGGAATTTAGATTGATGCAGATGCCAATGCCCCTCACCCTCAAGAAAAAAAAAGGTAAAAACTAGCGTTTTTTTAGATTTTGTAGAACAAGGATAGGGCGTTCCACTGCATAGCCAGCGACTCTTATGGAACGTTCAATATAATGGCTACTTTTACAATTATAAAAGAAAATACAGATGCGAAAGTAGATGCATGTATTTCAGGCGATTCTTAGCAACTCTAGAAATTCTATTTTTAAAAATTTCTACATAAAAATTCCAAAAAAGTCTTTAAAAGCTAGAAACGGGTTATTAATGAAAGATTCAGTTTATAAAATGGAATAGTTTTTCATAAACACTAGTTAACAGCTGTACGAAAGCTTTTATTAAAAGCTAAGTACGCAAATATTTTTATGGACATTCGATATTTGTTTATCACACAAAGCGTTCGATTAGTTGAAGTTTTGTAACTAATAAATTATACAAACGCACAACAATAAGAAATTGGTGAATCAAAATAACAGGCGACTCGAAGTCCGCAAACAGTGGGAGAAAAAAAAAATCGCGTTATACAGAATTTTTTTTGCATATGTTACGATTTCACTATTTCATAAATATATTTTATTATAAAAATATTTTTTCTATACAAAAAAAAAAAAAAAAAAAAAAAAAAAAAAAAAAAGAAGAAATATCCAGATACTGTTTGCTGCGGAGTTAAGAGTCGCCTGTACTTATTTTACCGACTAATTTAAGATCTTTTAATACAACTGCTGTAGCAAAAAGTGTTTATACGGAAAACCAAAAATTAAGGTTTGAATGGAAAGGGGCGGGTCCGATTCCTATTTAATTGCTTTCCACGAGAGCTAAATTAGACACAAGGTCGTTTTTCATGAGTATTTTCCGAAAAGAGACTTTAGACTGC
>NC_136497.1:29778100-30093100 GCF_053919585.1 Euprymna scolopes
TACATCAGCTGAAATGTTGAACAAATAAAACTCATGATGAGAAAAGTAGTTGGAGGTGGAATTAGAAGCGAATCATTAGGTAAGCAGGTCAGCCTTCTTGGTTGCCATACAAGCGACCACATCGTTGCTGGATAATTGGGGAATTGTTGATTATCCATTATTCATCACACTATTATAAATTTTCCAGAAACTGTGAGTTCGTAATTTCTGTGACTCAATACTCCATTTATTCCAGTATGACTGCTTTTGGCTGTGACTATTTCACTCTTACAATGGTTTCTAGGATCTATAAATTTTTGACTTATAGTAGATGAATTGGTGGAATGTATGTATGCCTCTTTTTGAGCAATGGCAGCTGCTCAAATTGAAGTGAACCATTGAAGAAAGTGCAACTTGCTATAGAACTTCTGCGCAGGAACAGGTTCTTCAGTTTCTGCCTTGCATCATTCAATTGCCTCATTTGCACACTGTTCAGCAGGAAAAGATTAGATATTATTCCATAGGGTATCTCTGATATGATCTCTGGTGACTTCCCAATCAGCCTTTTTGAAGCCTATTTGAAGTATTATCAGCTGAGAGTTGAGAGCAAAGGTGATGTCCGCCTATATCACAATTCTTGGGCACTAAAGTTAGGAATAAATCAAAAAGTAAGGCTTGTAGAAGACTAGGATATAAATACTCTAACTCGCTACAAGAAAAAATAATGAAACGAATTGAATGAAGGAAACAAAGAACTCAAATGCTGGAATAAAATAAACATGTCGTTTATTTTCTGTTGAGAAATGAAAGTCTTGGGTGTACACGTGTTCATTCAGACGTTGACGACTACGCACATGGAAGGAAAGGAGAATGCAATAGAGAAACGCGAAGTGGCAAGCCAACCTGTAGAAAGAGAGGGTTAAGCTCAGTAGAGAGTCTGTGTTGATGGACCAAAACGAAGGGGAGATAGAGTGAGAAAGTCAATCCAGGTTATTGTAGTGTTATCATAGAACTACTTTCATACGCGTAACAAGGAAATCATGGCGTATGAATATTGATGTAAACCGCCTAATATATATCGTATTCGACAACATGGCGTAGACCTCTACACACGTACCTTCAATCTCTCTTCCTATGTAAATATGTAATAAAGTTCTATATCAAATAAAACCACAACTTGGTTATCAATTACTTATAATAACAAACATAAATTAACGACATGGTGGCAGTGAAATGGATACCGAACATTTATAACAGTTGAAAAAAAAAAAAAAAAAAACTTCGGCAACAGATACGAGAGGAAAAATACGTTTACAGAAGACAAAACAAGGCATGTAAACCAATTTTCATTAATTTACCATTAATGTGCATTTTATAAAACTTTGCTGTCATTCTCGTATATGCTATAAACACGTGTGAATTTTTGCACAATAGTAGACATTTTGAATTTTTGCCAACTGTTGTTGTCGTATGTGTTCCCGTAAGCACGTGTGGATTTTCGCACAATAGCAGACATTTTGAATTTTTGTCAACTGTTGTTATCGTATGTGTTCCCGTAAACACGTGTGGATTTTCGCACATTGGCAGACATATTGAATTTTCTGTTTATTGAAAAAATACATAGCCGTTAATAATAATGTCTACCAATAATGACATTATTCCGTTTATGGACTGGGAAATGCCAAATCCAGCGGAAACATTTAAACTTTTTAAACAGAGGTTAGAACTATATTTTGCTATAAACAAAATAAAAACCGACCAACAAGTGAATTACATACTGCTAAAGACCGGCAACGAAGGTCTCAAAAAATTTAACACTTGAAAATTAACAGATGAGGAAAAACGTTCTCCCGACACCATTTTTAATAAATTCTTGGAGCATTTAGAACCTAAAGAAAACTTTAGGATTAATAGACTAAAACTAATGTCTTATAAACAAAAACAAAATGAGACAATAGACGACTTCGTCAATAGATGTCGTCAACTTACGTTAAAATGCTCACTAACCGACACTGAACAAGAACAGCGAATTATAGAACTAATTATTGCGAGTACCCCAATTGTCGAATTCCAGAAAGAACTATTATGAAAAGATAATACACTAACACTGGATGAAACCATCCGAATTGGTAAAACGTATGAGGCAACAAACGCACATATTAAACAGCTTAGAGAGATGTTAAACACCAATAATGGGGAGGACAATAGCGCCAATACTGACATACAAGCAATTAAAAAATATAAACAAAATAGGAAGACAAACAACTGCCTTAATTGCGGAAAAAGTCACGAACGTCGACGTGAAGCATGCCCAGCATTCGGTTCCAAATGCAAAACGTGTGGGAAATATAACCACTGGGCAACAGTATGTTTATATAACAGAAGATCAAGGTCAAGATCGCAAAACAGAGACCGTGGAAAACAAAAACCATTAAACATGAACCAGACCAGAATGTTTCCTGAGAAATTAACTACTGATGGCTGCCCAAAACTAAAAAAAACAAAGTAAGGACAAAAAATTAATAGCCTACAATGGAACACCGATAAAGTGCTATGGCAATATCAGTATACCATGCAACTACCAAACCCCTGATTGGCACGAAAGCACCTTCTATATAGTAGATGTAAATGGACCAGCAATTCTAGGATTACCATCACTGGAAATACTGAAAATGGTCACTCTTCACTGCACGGTGAAAGAACAAAATATAGTCAAACCAATCAACAAAATCGAAGACTTGGTACAGATCTATCCAGATCAATTCGACAAAATAGGCTCTATGCCTGGACATGTCAGGTTAACAATGAGCAAAAACGTACAACCTCACATTGACCCACCAAGAAAAACCCCAATTGCCCTAAAGGACAACATAAAACAGGAACTAGACAAAATGGTCACCAACAAGATCATTAGAAAAGTCACAGAGCCAACAGACTGGGTTTCCAGCCTAGCTTATTCACACAAGAAAGATGGAAGCCTGAGAATCTGTCTAGACCCAAGACGCCTTAACATTGCGCTAAAGAGACCACACCATGCAAAGCCTACAGTGGAGGAGCTAACACACCACTTTGCAGGTGCCAAGCTGTTCTCTAAACTTGATGCCAAAGCTGGTTATTGGTCCATACATTTGGATCAGGAATCTCAGCTGCTAACGACATTCCAATCCCCTTTTGGCAGATACTGTTTCCAGAGATTACCATTTGGGTTAAGTGTATCCCAGGACATTTTCCAAATGAAAATGGACCAGATACTCGAACAAGTTGACGGAGCAATTGGAATTACAGACGACATTGTTGTCTATAGTAAAACAGACAAAGAGCATGATAAGATCTTATACAGGCTCATGCAAGTAGCTGCAAAAAATGGTCTTGTGTTTAATTCAGCAAAATGCAAAATCAAATCAAAAAATATATCTTTCTTTGGAATGATATATAGTGAAAATGGTGTTAGCCCAGACCCAGAAAAACTTAAAGACTTACAAGACATGCCATATCCAACATGCAAAAAAGAACTACAAGAATTCTTAGGCCTTGTCACATATTTATCACCATTCATACCAAATTTAGCTGACAAGACACATACATTAAGAGGCTTGTTGAAAAAAGACGTACCTTTTCTCTGGGAAGAGCATCACAAGGTATGCTTTGAGATGCTTAAAACAATAATCACCAAAGACTCCACACTAACATACTTCGACACGAATGAAGTACCAATACTGCAAACTGATGCGAGTTTAAAAGGACTTGGAGCAGCATTAATGCAAAACAAAAAACCTATTGCATACGCGTCAAAATCTTTAACAGACGCCAAGCAACGGTATTCGTGCATAGAAAGGGAACTTCTAGCAATTGTATTTGGTGTGCACAGGTATCATGTCTACCTATATGGATGGAAGTTCAAGGTACACACCGACCATAAACCCTTGGTCATGATACTACAGAATCCACTGACCAGTGCACCTCCTAGGCTACAACGAATGATGACCAAATTACAGGGATACCAGATACAAATAGAATACATACCAGGCAAAGAAATGACTATAGCTGATACACTAAGTCGTCTCCCCAGTACTCAAAACACTGATATTCGAGTTGACTTGGTGAGATTCAGGAGCGAACGCCTGAATGAAATAAAAAAGGAAACAAAGTCTGATCCAATACTCAACCAATTACATGAAACCATAACAACAGGATGGCCAGACTCAATTAAGGAAGTACCACCGACAATTCGGTCATACTGGTCATACAGAGATGAGTTATCTGTCAGTGATGGCATAATCATGAAAGGCTCAAGGATTATTATTCCTGAAAATCAGCAGAAAACTATCCTGGACCAACTACATTACAGCCATCAAGGTATCGAAAAGACACGTCTGCAAGCTAGAGATACTGTCTACTGGGAGCGAATTAACACTGATATTGAGAACATGATCAAAAAGTGTTCAATATGCCAGGAAAACCTCCCAGCACAATCAAAAGAAACGTTACAACCACACGACATCCCTAGCAGAGCATGGGAAGTTGTTGGCACTGACTTGTTCCACTGTAACGACCAGGAATACCTCATAATTGCTGATTATTATAGTAAATTCCCAATCATACGGAAAATGAATGGCATGGCCACAAGCAACATGGTCATATCAACAATGAAGCAGATATTTTCAGAACATGGTATTCCCACCAGAGTTATTAGTGACAACGGACCACAGTACTCCAGTGAAGCATTTAAAGAATTTGCTCAACAATGGCAATTCGATCATATCACATCATCTCCAAGGTTTCCTAAATCAAATGGTTTCATTGAACGACAGATTCAAACCATTAAAAGAACAATAGTCAAAGCAAAGCAAGCAGGAAGAGATATTAACCTTGCAATGCTGTGTTTAAGAACAACGCCTATCAGCCACAAACTTCCAAGCCCAGCTGAACTTCTAAACAGTCGCGTCATGAAATCGAACCTGATTGCAAAAATCACGAATCACAGATTTCCCAACCGTGACCATATCCACGAAGAACTAAAGCACAGACAGGATATACAAAAAACCTATCACGATAAAACAGCCCATGACTTACCAGCACTTGTCCCTGGACAACACGTACGTATGTGGGATAACCAAACTGGAAAATGGAAACCAGCAACAATTCTCAGCAAATGTACAGAACCTAGATCGTACATCCTCAAATTGCCAGATGGATTGTCAAAAAGACGTAACAGAATCCATATCAGAGCAGATGGAAAAGCAACCCATAAACATGTTCACTTCAGTGACCAAACCCAATCTCAATCTGGACTCCCTAACGCAAGCATCTCAAACCAAATAAACACTAAGAAACACGCACCAAATATAACAAGACATGGTCGTGAAATCCATAGGCCAAACAGATTTAAACAATAAACATCTGAACAATGTGTACTACTTTTCTTCCTTCTGGTAAGGGGGATGTAGTGTTATCATAGAACTACTTTCATGCGCGTAACAAGGAAATCATGGCGTATGAATATTGATGTAAACCGCCTAATACATATCGTATTCGACAACATGGCGTAGACCTCTACACATGTACCTTCAATCTCTCTTCCTATGCAAATATGTAATAAAGTTCTATATCAAATAAAACCACAACTTGGTTATATAATAACAAACATAAATTAACGACAGTTATGGAGATAGAAAGCGTATAAAGTGTATGCACTGTCTGTTGGCTTTTTGTCCCACATAGTAGCAAGTCGTGTGAGGTACGCGCGTGTGCGCGCATGCCGAAAAGGCACGCTGTCGGTCCGTAGACCGTACAGCTCGAAAGCTGGTCCTAAAAAGGAAGAAGCCACTTATTGCTCTTTCTTTTATACCTGTTTTCCAGTGGTCTTTTGCGCATGTGTGTATTTCCTTTGAAAGGGGAAGTGATGTTGTCCTTGTGTGCTTACGTGTGCGCATATGTGAGTACATGTGTGTACGTTAGCGTGTGTGTATATACACGTGAATGTGAGTGTATGTACGCGAACGTGAATATATGTACGTGTGTGGACGTGGGCGCGTATGCTTGTGTGCGCATATGTATATGACAAGTAATATAGCTTGCAATGTGAACGCGTGTTTTTGTGTGAGACTAGAAAAGGCTTGCGCAGGCTTGCTAATTCTTGTGACCTGAAAGGTGGATTGGGGACGTAGCAGCTTGTGTAAGGGAATGAGATATAGAGAAACTATGCATGCTGTTATTGGTTACACGTTTATAGCTCAAGAAACGAAACCAATTACTGTAGTGAATACTAAAGTCACCAAATACATGCACTTGAGTGCTAGTATTTAGAGAGAGTGTCATAGACATAGTTTATCTGGGTCGAAAGGAAAATGTTAGAGGAAATATAAGTAACTAATGCAAAGTTAATCTAAAGCACATGAAGGCCTGGTTATCTGATTCTAGATTGTACCCTCTAGTCAAGAGAAGGTGTTACGAATATAGATTCCAAGTCTGTGCATATATTTACCTTGGTTTTTATTAGAGATGGGACGATTCCAATATTTTTCCCGATTCCAATACAATTTCTGATTCCAATTCTTTATAAATCTCTAAACATTTTACTATAAAAGTGTTATTTTGTCCCTATTACTGTAAAAACACATCTTAAATGTGCATATATTTTCTCAAATGTAAAAACACACCTGTGAGGGGGTGATCTATAGATCTTAGTTTTACTGGAAGTTTAAATCAATCAATAAATATTATTTAATTATTACTATAAGCAGTGGAAAATGTTTCTTAAGCCAAAATCAAATAAAAAAGATAATTAAAGGAATCGGTTTTGGCATCGGAAAATAGGCTCAAATTTTTCTGATTCTGATAACGATTCTGATACCCCAAAAAGCTCCGCTTTTTCTGATTCCCAACTCCGATTCGAATTAATCGCCCCAAAACTAGTTTTTACAGTAGAGTTGGGGATAAGTTAGTTTCACTTAGCGTTAGGATGTCAGGGGATTTAGTAAAAGAAATGAATCTATTTCATCTAGAAATTATTTTAAGCTCATGGATATTTGTGAATGCAAATCTCAAGGCAGGAAGCGATTTGGTTTTGTTTGAGTAGGTGTCTGCTTTGATTGCGTTTTTTGTTTGGGGTTGTCATTTCATTTAATTTTTTCAGTTTTAGGTAGAATGAGTAAAGCAAAGTGTGTTTATCCATTGTTCTCTGAAATCCATTTTTTTCATTCCCTGGATCTGCTAACTTTGTAACACCACATGATCCCACACTGACAAGCCGCCAACCCCAGACATCATGTGCCATGGATTTCTCCTTCATCTTCTTTTTTCATTGTTCTAATTTTGGCCATGTTATCATCTTATTCACACTGGCGACTGTCAATAAGTAGGGTTAGGGTTAGGGTTAGTAGTGCACAGGTCGACAACTAGGGAAATAATTTAAAACACAGGAACAAAAGGACAACATAAACTTCAATGTTTCACAAATATATTGGTTGCTCTCTGGGTCTGTGTTTCTTTATGCTAAGGTTCACATCTACGTCCTGTCAAGGCTGGGTTTGTTTGTTGCTCTCAGTTCATCTCACTCGCCCAACGCCTTTACAATCTGGTCAAAGCTATGATCTGTCTCCAACCATCTCCAACCCTGAACTGATCAAGCATTTAACTCATTTCTCGTCAGTGGATCGTTGCCAAAACCGCTCCCCAACTTTGTCAATCAGACACTATTGTAAAAATGTCATTGACCGTTATTAAGTATGCTATCTGTAAGTCCAACTTTTGTCACTTACTTATAGCCACTCCCAATGTCATAAAACTAAATATATTACTATTCATTGTTCAGTCCTATCATTTATTACACCTGAACTGACAATCTCATGTCAAGTTTCTGTTGTCTATCTTCCTAAATCTACTTTTTCTTTTGTCACCTGCCCTTCTGTCTTTTTCCTCTTGCTTCTTAGCACTTAATGGCCATAGTATCATACCTTAACTGTTCTATGTCTATTACCCAAGAGCTCTCATCTATTCATTTCACTGTTGCCATACCAGTCCTATTCTGCATATATCTGCTTGTACTGTGAACACATATGTACAGCTCAAAGATAACAAAACTTTTTATGAGACAAAAATGGACCTAGAACACTGGCCAAAGGGAAATGGATAAAACATATAATGAAGAATAAAAAGAATCCACAATTATAACCTATGCTTGCCAGGTCTTTATTTATCCTTCTTTCACTCGGGTCCTCTCTCCAATGTTTTTCTTAATCTTCCCCTCTTTAACTGTTCTATATCTACTAACCCAAGAACTTTCATCCAGTTTTCAGCATTTCTTGTTAGAGCTCGTTTCTATGATATCTTTCTATATGGAATTCTTTCTAGAATATCGATTACTTACAGGAGGGATTGTATGAAGGTTGCCAACATTCCTAAGTGAAAATGTTTCTGTGGAATGAACTGGATTCGAACTTAGAACATCCAGGTTGTCAGTTTGCATTGTTAACCATTGAGCCATCGTCACCTCCCTGCTTTCATGGATCTGGAAAAAAAACTTTTGAGAGAATGCCAAGTGAAGTTGTCTTAGAACCTATCTTAGCATGGATTGCCAAGATTTTGCACTACTGCATCCATGTAATGTTGGAAGGTACCAGCCATGTTTTGAAAACCGAAAGGTATAATAAGAAATATCTAGTGATGCGCCTAAACTAAATCAAGTTTGAAGAACATCTTAAATCAAGTTTGAAGAACATCTTACAACCATAAAAGGAAATCTGGTATATGTTGGATTGGCTAACGATTAGATGCTGTCATGGTGTTTAGTCTTTGGTAGTCCCCAGTCAGACACCAACCTCTGGAATTCTTTGGGACCAAATGCCAATGGAACCTAAACGAAGCGCTCGTTAGTTTTGCTGAGCGAGTAGGTTGACTCACGAAAAAATTTAGGTTTGAATGTTTGAGTTAAAGAAAAAGAAGAATGATTTTCAGATTGCCAAGTTCACCGCGTCAAAGCACACGTAACAAAAGTCTGTCCTGTTCCCTTTTCAATGTTATTGCAAACAAGTTTCTTCAACTGATACTAGATTGCAAAGTACACCATACCGACGTTGAGCTGACAAAAAAAAATCGTCACCAACTGAAGCAATGCTGGTTTTTTATATTGTCAAACCCGACCACATCTCAATTTGCATAAGACACGTTTTGTCTTGTGTTGGTCAGGTTTTGAGTTTAAAACTTTTTCTCTTTCTTTCCTTAAGTGCTAAACATGCACACTACAATTTTCCCTACACCTCTTATGCAAATTAATGCCATATGTACATCACTGAGCCTTCTACAAATGAAGATCTTTTCTTCCTCTTTCCTTCCCTCATTTCTTTATCTGACAGGAAAGAGAGAGAGAGACGCTCACCCGTTTGTGTAAATCACTTTCTTCATTACTTTCAATTACTTTCACCACGTAATCAATTTCCCTAATGTTGTTGTTCAATTCTGCTACATGATTATTGTTGTCGTTGTTGTTGTTGAGGAGGAGGAGGAGGAGGAGGAGGAGGAGGAAGATCAGCCATTCATTTTCGAATGCATCAGATGATTATTGTTGAACAGTAGTTGTGAGCGTTGGAAATGACTCATAAAGAGGGAAGTTCCCCTGCTCTGTTTGTAGAGAGATTCATGTACAATTCAGTCTCCTGTGAGACCCGTAATCACCGAATACACAAGGACTGCAGTGGAATTACTGGTAAGTCAAGAGAGGATAACCAATTTCTCTGCAAAAAGTGTAAGACAATAGAGATGGATGAGAAGTCGGATGTAAACAAAGTATATGGATGATAAAGTCATTGTGGTTGTTGGAAAGTTTTATTGCCTTAAAACACAGAGTGGAACAGGTTCTAGTGTGATTACAAAAATTAGGAATGGATTGATTAAGTTCAGTTGATTTACTGTTACTAACCAGCAGAGCGTTATTATCGTTGAGCAAGGGAAGAGTCTATCAGGTATGTGTGTGCAGTGTGATAATGTATGAAAGTTAAACCTATTTAGTGATTGTTGAAGACGTGTTGCATGGAGAGACTAGGCACTTGCCATGAGAATATCATCTATAATTAAAAGACAACGTCAAGATCTTGCATTTCTTTATGCATGAAATGTTAGAACTTACTAGGCACATTTCGTAAACTGAAAAGCATAGTAAGGAATATTAATGCTCCAAATGGTTTTGTTAACACAGTTTTAGGTATGTCAACTTGATTCATTGAGATCTCATGGCAAACCTTAAGTTTGAAGAAGGTCTAACAACACTGCAGAGACAAAGCAAAATCATGTATATGATCAGGTACCGTTATAGTGTTCAGTTGTTGATAGCCCTCTCAAACAACAATCTCGGTTTTTTTGTCAGCAAAGAGTATCCAATATTGCATCCCTGTTTTACAAGTATTTTAATGGAATGTGCTCTAATGAACTCATCAGATTTGCACCCACTCAACATACACACCCTTGACAAACCGTTAAGCAACAAAATCACACCTTTTCACTGTATATGTCACTTGATACCAGAAAGCCTTCTCCTCTAATAGCTTCTTTCCTCGAACTGCTAGACTTTAGAATTCCCTATCTGTTACCTGCTTTTTTGACTGTATTGATATGCAGGGGTTTAAATGTTATATAAACTGACATCTCACTCATCTCCTCTAAATATAGTCCAAAATAGTAGCCCCCCTCCCTTACATCCAAGTGAAAATATGCCTTGTTTAGTGTGAACATGACTAAAAAAATAAAAAGAAGTTTTATGCTATTTTTTTTCAAGTCATAAGTCACTAATTTATAAAAGTTAATCTTGACAGAAACTATAAGACAATGCATGATAAAAGAAACTTCAAATAAAAGGAAATTAAAGCCCTTTAATAAAAAACAATATGTATTTATTTAAGTGACATACACTGTTGAGTATAAGTTGCAAGAAGTTTAAACAGTGAAAAAAGGAATTAAAGTATGTCTTGCCAAACTGATGAGTCAAACGCGAGTTAACTGCTGTATGTGGCTGACTATATTTTCTACCATATAAAGTCATCTCTTCTAATTTTCAACTTAGACGCATATAACAATACGATGTGTCTTCAATAAATTTCCAAACTTTTTTGTACAGGAATTTAAAATTGCTGTAGACTCTTAAAAAGTCAGTATGTCATTGCTATACATCTTCTGAGATGACTGACTCATTTTTATGATTTCAAGTTCAAATGAACAGCTACAGCAGGAATTGGAATACACTCTATTAAAGCCTGATTATCACAGCTGGTGAATTTACAAAATAAAATCTGGACACGAGGACACTTTAGAACACTTTAGAAGAATGACATGCAATAAACTTGGAAAAATACCACAGAAATGTAAGGAATGCTTCAGACTGCTTTTGGACGATCTTGCATGAATCGAGCATTAGTTTTTGAGTGGCATAAGAAATTCAAGGAAGGCAGGGAGTCTGTGAGGGATGATGAGAGGTGTGGAAGGAGTAAGAAAGTCAGAAAAATAGAGTTGATTGGCCACATAAAGAATTTCGTCGATAAAAACCGTCGTTTGTCTATACAGACAGTAAGTGCACAGTTTAATATCAGTGTGAAAACTGTAAACACAATTATTCATGAGGAACTGAAGATGTGGAAGATTTGTGCAAATGCACCAGCCCACAACTCCATCCTTGTCACAGACTATTTGACCAAGATGGGCATTAAGATAGTTCCTCACCCTCCCTATAATCCAGACCTTGCTCCCTGTGACTTTTAGTTATTAGAGTTTGTCGTTATGAAACAGTTGAAGAGATGAAAGCGGCTGTGACAAGGATCATTGACATGGTCTTGGGCTTTCTAGAAGTTGTTGAAACGGCACAACAAGTGTATTACAGTTGGAAGAGATTACTTTGAAGGGGACTTTATTATCAATAAAAGTGCACATACGAAAAAAGAGTCTGGAAACTTATTGAAGGTACCTCATACAAATCACAAATAGATATTTGCATCTGACTAGCCAATCTTTGCTTTTTGTTGTTGTATCATGTGATTTGACCCGAGAAAGGTACATGGTTTCAAGTTTATAATTGATTACTGCCCTAAAATAATCAGCTTACATCATTGATAAAACAAACATATTTCACAAATTTCCAATCGATTTTTGCATCAAATAAAAAATGTAATTTTGTATTATTTGGACTTTTTGGACTACTGTTCTCATCTTTAGTGTCATTTTCACAAAGTTTCAGTCAATGTAACTTCTGACCTTCTTTCACAAGAGCATGCTACTCCTGTGAAGTAAATAAAGGGTTCCTTTCAAAATTTCATCCAAATTTCCGAGTTCAATAGAAGCATTCCCAAGTTCAACAAGATACATCTGATGAGAGCAGTAGTCCAAAAAATCCAAATAATATGAATAACTAATCCTCATCCAAAAAATTCAGAAACACAATTTCATTTCATTTTACATAGATATCTATATATTAATATTATAGTGTGCATGTTATTTTGTATCTCACGCTTATATCTTGTTTCTTCTGAATGATTGTCATTTAATTGTTATGACCTCCCATTTCTTGTAATAAATAATTTTATCAAGAATTCTGCATACATTTTGGTTTCGGTTTCGATTATAGCTGAAGGAACTCAAGTTATATATACATATATCTTTTTTTTTTCTTCATAAGTTTTGGTTTCAGTTTCGATTCAAGCTGATGCACCCAAGTCATATGTATATATATATTTATTTTTGAAATCACAACCTTATAATATATAAGAATTGATAGAAAATTGACTCTATAATAATCTATAAAAATATGCCTCAATTAAAATATCATATTCAGCTGTATTTTATGACTGGGATACGCCAGACGTCCCTGCTGGCTTAGATAAATACTTTTGCAGTTTTAACAAAAGAGCTACAACAATATCAGAGCGTCTCCATTTACACTGAACATCCACAGAATGCCAACATCAGTATATTACATATGAAAGAGTCCGCTGTGGAATTTCCACAGGTCCCGCTAGTTTGCATATTATTTTTTAATATTACTCGTTGTGTGTTAAGGTCTTGTGATGCCCTGTTAATGCTATGGACCAACTGGTTGGTCTTATGCTTTAAAGACTCAAGTATAAGTTCTATTACTGAGAAATCGAAATCGTTTAAAAGTGCTGTTTTATTATAATGCTGTAAGAGAACATGTTCTAAAGCTTTCAAAATGTGAATTCCAAAGTAATTATATATATAACTGTATATATAAGCGAAAGCCAAGTTATGATATCCATACCAAAAGAAAAATGGTGTTTATGGGAGGCGCTACTAATCTAAACAATAATCAACATAATTCATTTTTATAAGATTTAGCTTGACTAAGTTTGATTTTACAGAATTCTTCTTTTAAACTATTTGAAATGCAAAATATTACTGCTTTTCTTTAGACATTTTAGAGAAAATAGCAATTACACAAGACAACTTTAATTCTGTGTGGTTTACATATTATTATTTTTATTCAATATTATTTAGATATTTATTTAAATTAGATAAAAACATAGCAGAAGATATAATACTATTTATATTTTTTCATAGAGATATAAATTAAAAATATAAAATCTGATTAACAGTAAGCCATTAGAAGTTACTTTCCTTAATGGTGATGTTTTAAATTATTTAATTTTGACTTGCTACATTTACTTATCTCTGTATTATTAAAACTAAAATATTATGTGTTTCTGTGAGTATTACATGCCTGTATATAACTTCAATAAATATATATTAAATTATTACTTGTTTAAATTTAATATTTATCTAATATGTATTTGTGGTAACAGTGTAGAGAGATATAAAAAAAAAACGACTATGATTGCTGTAGGGAAGCAGTTGCATGCAAACCTGGAACTCTTCAGAAAAGTAGTCGCCCCTCTAAAATCTAAAATATTTTGAAAAAAAAATTAATGAACCGTGAATTCTCTGACATAATTTTAATTTTACACAGAAAGAAAAAGGAAAAAAAGGTAGTGTGGAAAGAAAACAATTCGTTACTTAAAAAAGGGATACTTATTACACTTATCAAAAAAAAGAATGAAAGAAAAATACAAAAAATTATGATGTACGGTACGACACTCGTCACGGAACGAAGATGTCATATTCACAAAAATCATATAAATTGATCATTAAAAAATATGACTGGCGATTGTTAGTGATATTTATACTAAGTGTATCCATTATGAGGCTGATTTTGATCTCGATAGTTCTAATTGAGTTGTCATCCTCTTGTTTAAATTTTTCAACATGGGCAATAAAAATCTTACATCTCGCTTCGTCTGTGAGAAATTCCACATACGGCAGCCATCTTTTCTTTATGTTCACCCATGCATTAGTGGTCGGCTGTTATTGGTTTAAATTTGAATGTGTCAGGTTATTTGACTTGGCACGCTTTTTGTATCTTGCTTTCCTTTTCAGTCTAACAGAAACTCGGCATCGGGATAGACTCAACTCAGCGGTTCTCTCTCGAGAGAGCCAAGATAATTCCTTCATGGACACTAAATAGTTGGTGAACAAAAGCTACAACTCTACAAGCAGAGACAACTTATATTCCTGTATTTATCCTTATTGAGTATGACATACAAGAACTGTTCTGCATGTTTATTTACCAAATATTGGATCTCATCTCATTTCATCTTGAGTCCCAAGGGGCTCACATATGCCTGATTATAGGCGCCATCATTCCTGCCGAGTTTACCATGAAATATTCATGGATCCTTCCAAAGGAACAACAAACTAACATTTCAATAATAGGAATTCAAACTAAAGGCTCCATGCATATGGAAGCAAATCGGGCCACCGTTTTGCAAAAGAACTATACCAGAACCAAAGGACTTTCATTGCTGTTATTTGTGAATAAATTTTGAGTTTGAAAGGTATGGCTTTTGTTTGTGGAAATTGAGATGTGTGAGAAAGAAATTTCTTACACGTTATTAAATTTGGTGGTGCTTGTTAAGATAGTCGACAGATCGATATTTTTAAATGTGTCGTTTTAAGCAAAAACAACAGTACTTTGGGTACTACTAAAACAATGTGAAAAATAGAAAGCATGATTCTGTGATGTCAGACTTGTGTTAACTCTATGAACTATGGAAAAGAAGAAGCGACTTAATGATTTTTTAAAACCTTTTTTTTTTTTTTTTTTTACACAGTGATCACCACTTATCAAGGCCCAGAAGCCACTCAGGGATAAGGGTTATTGCAAGTACAGTATGTTAGTGTGGATATTTGATGAAGTGTTTACTTAAGGGGGCGGTTCATTAGGAATTTGTTAATATTGGACTTGAAGACATCCAAGTTGTAGTCTGGTGGGAAGCAGGCAGACGGAACAGAGTTCCACAGGCGTGCAGTTCTAAGAAAGAAGCTTTGTTCATGGAATCCGCATTTTGATTTAGGCACAGATATAGAGTGGGGGAAATTTTTCACAGTGGATTCAGCTAGACGGGTGTTTTTCGTGAAAGATTGGCGAGGGGGGACCAGAGATTGGAGTTCAGACGAGCCCTGCCATGGAAATAACGATAAAACAAGGATAGGCTCGCAATGTCTCTTCTGTGGGAGAGAGGTTGCAGGGTAGAGAAAAGCGCATCCCCCACTAAGCCACGAAGTCTAATTTGTACTCTGTCAAGGCAGGATAGGCTGTTTTTAGCAGCTCCTGCCCAGATATGGCAACAGTATTCCATCCTTGGATGTACTTGGCTTTTATATAGATAGAGAATTGCATCAGTAGTGAGATATCTTCTGGAGCGGTAGAAGGATCCCACCATCTTTCCAGTGACCTTGGCAACAGACTTGATGTACGTGTTCCATTTCAGATCAGGAGTAAAGGTCAAACCCAGAAGCTTGTCAAAACACGGGGCCTCACCCAGACGAGAGCCATCCATCACAATTGATGCCAGATGGGGATCAGAGCGTTGATGATGTAAGGATAGGAGTTTGGTTTTGGATGCATTAAAGGTAACCAGCCACCTCTTCCCCCACTGAACCACGCGCTCGAGATCAGAGGAGAGAGAATCAGAGAGAACTTTGTTATTTACAGCCTTTGATGTGTTGCCGTAGATGGTCGTGTCATCAGCATAGACGTCAACGAATGATTTAAGTATGTGTTTAGGGAGGTCATTGATGAAGATCAGGAAGAGAGTTGGGCCTAGAATTGACCCCTGAGGGACTCCAGCATTTATATTGCAGGCCTCTGATTTTTGTCCATCTACCACTACTCTTATGAGCCTATCGGAGAGAAATGATTTAATGATTGAGAAAACATTTCCAGTAATACCGTAGCTGGAAATCTTGTGAAGTAGACCCTTATGCCTTTGTTTATCTTCTTCAAACTGCAATTAATAATTAATCTTTGTTATAATTTTGATAGGTCTTAAGATTTACACAGTTTAATGATTAATAATATTATAAACATTTGTATATTAAATATGAAATACGGTTTTACTGAATGTTCATTTGGTTAACTAATGGCTTCCATATTTTGTTCGGTAAAAAGAGACAAACAAAATATGAGGGGGGAGGCTACGAAATGCTTAATATTTGTGCAATAATATTTTCAAATCGGTTTTAATCTGGCGATAAAATAGCTGACAAGTGCCATGTTTATATTAAAACTTAATATTTAAAAAAAAAATTAAACACAATTAATTAAAAATCTATGTTGTAATGGAACATTTTGAAATAATGGAATTTTAATAGTTTTAATCTTTTAAAAATTAATGTTTAGGAAGTTTCTTTTTCTTGGCAATTCAATTGATTATAGTATATATTAATTAAAAAAAACGCTATTAAAAAAACATAATAATATTAAATTTATATCATTTTTTTAATTGCAACTTCAAGGTAAGGTTTTGTTCAATATGTGTATTTAAATTTAAAAAAAATAAATATTTTTTACTTATTTGAACTCTTATATTTCATAATAAATAGAAATTTCGATAGATTTGAATATATTTTGTTCAAATTTCAAAAAAATAAATATCGGGGGGGGGGGAGCACTCACTAAAAAAAATATTTCCCCTCGTATATTTTAGGAAACTGCATTTTATTTCATACTAGCGGGGGGTACCCAGCGTTGCCCAGGTGTTTCGAGGTGTGTGTGCTCGGGTGGGGTGTTAATCAAAACATAAGAATAAGCTAAGTAAATATATCGAAAAACAACACAGAAAAACTAATGTAAGGCAAACGAACGATGTTAAATGTAAAAATGGGAAAAACAAAAAAAGAAAACGTGAAAAAGAAAACAGAAAATTGAACGATAAATCCTCTTTAAAAATCTGAAAAATAAAAACAAAAAATAACACTGACATTAATAACCCTGTTTCAATATTAAAATTTAAAAAATCGAAAAAAAAGACACCTCACACCACGATTCGAACCCTAGATTCGAACTTTAGATAATGAGGCAGCACTCTAAGCAACTGAGCTAAGACGACGTTGATGAAATTGGATCTTTTTTTTTTAAATTGAAACTAAATCATATTCCGACGTCGTATGACGCATGCGTAGAAGCGAACTTGTCATGAGAGGACGGTTTTTGCTGACCCCTCCCTGTAGAAAAATGATGATTTTAGGGTGAAAAAATTAATGTTTTTGGCCCATTTTCGATATTTGTCGGGCGAAGGATCGAACTTTAAAATGATACTGATCTCGTGAAAATCAGTGACCCGTGTCGAAAGTTTTTGCGAGACATGCAAACACACATACACACATACAAACATATATACACACATTTTCGCTTTTATATATACACTAGCGGGAGGGGGTACCCGGCGTTGCCCGAGTGTTTGTAGGTGTGTGTGGTTGTTAATGAAAACCTAAGAATAATTGAAGTAAAAAAAGAAAACATTAAAACTTATCTGAAAAATAAAGCGGGGGTTACCTGGGCGGTGGTTAATCAAAACATCGAAAAAAAAAAAAAAAAACTAACGTAAGGCAAACGAACGATGTTAAATATAAAAATCGAAAAAACAAAAACAAAAAAGAAAACAGAAAAACGAACGTTAAAAAAAAAAAAACACATGAAAAATGGCTTAAATAAGAATGTTTCGATATTAAAATTAAAAATATCGGTGGGTACCCGGGTGTTTTTGGGTGTGTGTGGTTGGTCGGGGGTATTAATGAAAACCTAAGAATAAGCGAAGTAAAAAAAAAAAAAAACGAATGTTGCGTGAAAAATGGCTTGAATAACCCTGCTTCAATATTTGAATTTAAAAAATCGAAAAAAAGAAAAAAAGACATCTCACACCATGATTCAAACCCAAAACATTTAGATAATGACCCAACGCTCTAACCAACTGAGCTAACATGACATACATGAAATTTAGTCAGTTCTTCAACTATTTAAACTAAATCAGGCCATGATGTAATCTGACGCATGCATAAAACCAGTCGTCGTCATGAGAGGACAATTTTTGTTGACCCCCCCCCACCGTAGAAAATTGTCAATTTCAGGGTGAAAAAAAATGAACGTTTTTGGCAAATTTTTCGATATTTTTCGGACGAAGGATGGTATCAATATGGTACCAAGTTTGTGAATTCTTGTTCTGTCTGTCGAAAGTTTTTAGCGGACACACAAACACGCATACATACATACATACATACATACATACATACATACATTTTCGCTTTTATATTTATAGACTAGCGGGGGATACTCGGCGATGCCCGGGTGTTTTGAGGTGTGTGTGGTTTTAGGTAAATCAAAACTCCGGGGAGGGGGGTTTAAAATAAAAAAAAGTTTTGGTAGGTGAGTATGAGGATTGAACCCGAACCCTCGAGGCAAAGTTGGAAATTAAAGTGTGAAAAAAAAAAACCGTACAACATTAACCACTGGGCCATGGCGACATACAGTGAAAGATGTTTGAATTTATTTAAAAACAGAATTGACACGTGGGCGCAATAGAAGTTAACTTTGCTGCTTCTATTTAACCTGTGCGAAAGAAGCCTTTGCGAGACATACACGAAATGGTCACACACATTTGCCTTTTATATATATAGACTAGCGGGGTGTATCCGGCGTTACCCGGGTGTTTGTAGGTGTTCATGGGGGGGGGGGTAAGTAATAACCCTGAAACAATGTTAAAAAAATCGGAAAACCAAAACCCAAAACCCCCACAAAAAACAGCGAAAAAAAAAAAACGCTGTGTGTATAGGAGAGGGGGGGGAGGTAAACTAAAGAATAAGCGAAGTAAAAAAAAAAGCTGCCCGAGTGTTTAAAGATGTAAAAGAAAAAAAAATAGTTTTGGGTGGGAGGTGTGATTGAACCCAGAAGCCTTGACGTGGAGGTGAAACGCCAACCACTTAACCGTCTAGGCCAGGAGTAAGAGGAATTGATCAGAGTGTTAAAATAAGGCTTATAAAGCGAGTGAAAGAGGTTTGATTGACAGTCGCTAAATGAGGTCAGCGCAGGAGCGTTACGAGATGACGTTGCAGTATTTTATTTAATACGGGACAGCTTTTTTTGGTTTGTTTACTTTGTTTCAATGCGGGGCAGTTTTCGCTTCCCCAAGATGATGGTTCCCATGATGATAGTGAGGGGGGGGGACACCGGCTCCCCAAATGAAAGGGGATTAGCAATTGTTTGATATAAGGAGTTTAACCCCAAATTGATCAAAGCTGATTGCTTGTGGACGTTCCCGGCGCAATGCCGAGAACAGCTTGTTAGCTTTTGAATTAGTTTCACTTTTTATACGAAAAAGCCGAATCAACACGTGAGAAGCCAAAATAGCAATAATTTTGTATAAGTCGCTGTAAGTAAATCTAGTCGCTACACACGTTCCCAAATCGTAGATATTATTATCTCGGGGCTATATAAACAGTTCTAAGCGATCGTAACCCCCCCCCCCGGGAGCGTGTGCGAAAGAAGCCTTTGCGAGACATACACGAAATGGTCACACACATTTTGCTTTTTATATATATAGATGTAATTGCATTCTAAAATAGATAAGTATCGAAATTTCACGAAAATCTGACGATTAGTTGATTTTTGCTAGATTTATTAAACATGGGTATGTTTTCACGTTCGAAATGCTTACTACATGGGAACGTTATTTTAAAATGCCAATTATGTAAACATGATTTTCGTCTAGCAATTTCATGAGTAATTCTTTTTTGGCACGCCAGCTCGCCAAAAAGTATGCCACACGCCAAATTTCATTCCATCATAAAAACAACTTTCTACAGAAAAAAAACTTATTTTTACATTTTTATCTCTTGAATAAGCATAAAAGTATACATTAACAACCGCGTTTATCATTTTTTAAATCCAACAACACAGCTGAATCAATGTTTTCGACTGTAAAGCAAAACTAATTTTTTTGATTGGCGTACTGATGAATTATTTTTTCTATAGAATAAAATTGAATAAAGTTTATTTTTACAAGAATGTTTAGACATGTTCCTAGCGAATACGCAATAAAAAATATATAGGAAAAACCGCGTTTATTATTTTAAAAAAATCAAAATTATGCACCGAGTATGAAGTAAGCTTCATTTTTTTTAAACAAAACGGACTTTGATAAAATTGTGTTTGGTGTATTGATAGAAATTGCCATTAAAAATGTGTGATAAAAACTTGAATAATTCGACCTCCTAGCTTTCGAAGCTTAAAACTACTTGAAAAATGTAATTCAAACCCTAATTTTTTTTTCAATTAAAGAAGCAAAGACCAAATTTAAAAAAAAATAACAGGTTTAATAGCAAATTATGCAATATTTGTTTTTTTAAATCGGTTTTCTTTAAAAAAGATTTAAAGAAAATCAACAAATTTTAACTTACTTCGATAAATATATATATATATATATACATTCAAAAAATCACTTGCCTATCAAAAAATACTAATCAATACTTCATTGTTAAGAATTTACCCATATTTATATTTTATATTCCATGTCCTTTTTGAATAGAATACTTTTTTAAGCAAGGATTAAAAAAATGCGACATCAGATGTTTTTCACAGTTGAAATAAAGGGAGACAAATGTCTGCTTTTCTTTGAGTTGACATCTTCGGTGGCTTTAAGCGCCAGAATTAATGTCTCTTTCTATTGTGTGCTGTAAACAAAAGTTAGTAAATATGGGCCACCGTAGATGAAAAATGATACCATTTCACTTATCAGTTTTTGCCATTAAATAAAAACCCACTCTGCCGATTTTTTTATTTTTTTTTTCTCTTAAAGAAATACATGAGTTTTTGATTTAATATTTATGGAGTGATTTTTTTTTTTTAATATCTAAAAAAAAAGTATTGAATGCAATAGAAAAAATTGTTGTAATTATACGAAATTTTCTGAACAATATAACAAGATTATAAGGTTTCTCTTCAAAAAAAAAAAAAAATTCAACATGGTTTTTAAAAAAGGTTTTAAACTTTGGACTTTACAAGTAAATTTGCAAATAACTGTTCTTTTTTTTGTTTTAAATTAGCTTATTTTATTTATTGATCTTTTATCTTCAATTTGTGATAAATAAATAGTATCAGATCTGACCGAATGGTTAATTGTAGGCATAGACCAATTCATACCATCTAAAAAATTCCAACAAAAACCTAACAGCCAGCCATGGTTCTCCCCAGAATGTGCTGCTGCTATCGCGCACAGAAATCACTTTTTCCATAGCTACCAACGTAATAGATGCACTGAGACTAAAGCTGCTTTCAGGTCTGCCAGCAACCACTGTAAAAGAGTAATAAAAAATGCAAGAGAGCTATATGCCCAGCCTGTTAAATCCAAAGTAGCTGATCAGTGGCTTGGATCCCACCAGTTTTGGCAAATAACAAATAGGATCCTGAACAGAAGTGTACGTTCTATCCCAACCATTATCAATGGACCAGAGGTCATCTCGTCAGCGTCAGACGAGGCCAAACTATTTGCAAAGAACTTTGCAGCTAATTCTACGCTATGCGACGAAGGCCATCAACTCCCCATATTTCCTCCTATAACACAGAACAAGCTAGGTAACATACAAATATCCGTGCATGAGGTCGCCAAGCTAATAAAAAACCTAGATTCCAGTAAAGCAACTGGCCCTGATGGCATCCCAATTATAGTGTTAAAAAAGCTTCAACCAGAACTTGCTCCCATACTTACGAAAATATTTAAGCGCTGCCTTAAGGAGAAGTGCTTTCCGACCCCCTGGAAGACCTCATCAGTTTGCCCTGTATTTAAGAATTCAGGTGATAAGTCCTCTCCCTCTCAGTACAGACCAATAAGTCTCCTGTGTGTTATGAGTAAGTTGCTGGAATCCATATTAAATAGAGAAATAGTCAACCACCTCAGCAGGAATAACCTTCTTAGTGACACACAATATGGTTTCCGCTCTGCAAGATCTACCGCAGATGTGCTAACGGTTATATCCCACAGGATTAGTGAATCTTTTAACAAAGGCTTCCTTTCCAGGGCAATTGCTCTTGACATATCAAAGGCCTTCGACAAGGTATGGCATAAGGGTCTACTTCACAAGATTTCCAGCTACGGTATTACTGGAAATGTTTTCTCAATCATTAAATCATTTCTCTCCGATAGGCTCATAAGAGTAGTGGTAGATGGACAAAAATTGGAGGCCTGCAATATAAATGCTGGAGTCCCTCAGGGGTCAATCCTGGGCCCAACTCTCTTCCTGATCTACATCAATGACCTTCCTAAACACATACTTAAATCATTCGTTGACATCTATGCTGATGACACGACAATCTACGGCAACACATCAAAGGCTGTAAATGACAAAGTTCTCTCTGATTCTCTCTCCTCTGATCTCGAGCGCGTGGTTCAGTGGGGGAAGATGTGGCTTGTTACCTTTAATGCATCCAAAACCAAACTCCTATCCTTACATCATCAACGCTCTGATCCCCAGCTGGCATCAATTGTGATGGATGGCTCTCGTCTGGGTGAGGCCCCGTGTTTTGACAAGCTTCTGGGTTTGACCTTTACTCCTGATCTGAAATGGAACACGTACATCAAGTCTGTTGCCAAGGTCGCTGGAAAGATGGTGGGATCCTTCTACCGCTCCAGAAGATATCTCACTACTGATGCAATTCTCTATCTATATAAAAGCCAAGTACGTCCAAGGATGGAATACTGCTGCCATATCAAGGCAGGAGCTGCCAAAAACAGCCTATCCTGCCTTGACAGAGTACAAAATAGACTTCGTGGCTTAGTGGGGGATGCCCTTTTCTCTACCATGCAACCTCTCTCCCACAGAAGAGACGTTGCGAGCCTATCCTTGTTTTATCGTTATTTTCATGGCAGGTGCTCGTCTGAACTCCAATCTCTGGTCCCCCCTCGCCAATCTTTCACGAAAAACACCCGTCTAGCTGAATCCACTGTGAAAAATTTCCCCCACTCTATATCTGTGCCTAAATCAAAACGCGGATTCCATGAACAAAGCTTCTTTCTTAGGACTGCATGCCTGTGGAACTCTGTTCCGTCTGCCTGCTTCCCTCCGGACTACAACCTGGATGTCTTCAAGTCCAATGTTAACAAATTCCTAATGAACCGCCCCCTTAAGTAAACACTTCATCAAATCTCCACACTAACGTAATGTACTTGCAATAACCCTTATCCCTGAGTGGCTTCCGGGCCTTGATAAGTGGTGATCACTGTGTAAAAAAAAAAAAAAATAAATAAATAAATAAATTTGGGGTGAGAAAATTAATTATTTTCATTTTGATAGACATTTTAAAATGGGGGGGGGTGAATTTAAAAAACAACGCTTGTGTAGAATATTATATTCGGTTTATTGGAAAGAGCATAAAATTTCACATTGAACCTGAAAATATCTTAAAAATTGAACAAATAGAAAAAGTTTGAGAGATTTTTAAAGTTTAAAAATTGATAAAAATTAGACTTTAAAATTCAATTGATTTCGTTACGTAAAAAAATGGCTGCATGAACGCGTGCAGGCATTTTGTAAACACTGTTTTTAAAAAATAATAAACGCGGGTTTTAATATATAATTTTATGTTTATTTGTCGCGAGATAAAAATGTAAAAATAAGTTGTTTTTTTTTCTGTAGAAAGTTGTTTTTATGACGGAATGAAATTTAGCGCATGGCATACTTTTTGGCGGTAATCTCCAAAAATACCGTTAGGGCTTACAACATGGCCGCCAGAAGAGTCACGTGATCCGGTTGATCCAAAACATGAATCGTGCAAATGGAAAACGCAGCCTTGAAGGCAAACTCTGACAAACAATCACAATTTGTTTGTATTTAATTTTTTGTTGATATAATGTTGTTATAAAAATAGGCAAACTTTGAGAAACAATCTTAGGTTGTTTTTAGTTAAAACAGTGTTTATAAAAAGTATTTTATTCAGAACAAACAAGTGGTCGTGGTCGACGGAACGCAATTGAACCATGACAATTCCTGGAATTGAACCACGACGATTCCTGAAATTGGAACTGCTACCTACCTCAGAGAATTACAAAAATATCAATGGCCCTTAACGTATCACCCTTGTTCCTCGTTCCTCGTGTTCATGACAATAACGCTATACTTGGCGAAACTATGACATTGTCTCGGCTAATGTTAGCAATGCCAGATGACGTGCACATATTGACATGGCTTGCACAGAGACGTCTGATAGCCAATTCATGCAATTGTCAAATTTGTGGGTCACCATGCGTGTTGGCTCGATATTCCGAATCCAAGGATGGTTGGAGATGGCGTTGCCGAAACAATGGATATCGTAATACAATTAGAACAAACTCTTTTTTTCAAAGAAGCAACCTCAATCTAAGAACCATTGTAATAATTATGTATATGTGGAGCATGGATTTTCCACAAAAAACTATGGCAACAGAAAGTGAGGTGAGTGCCAACACAGTGAGCGACTGGTGCAACTTTTTGAGGGAAGTGTGCACTCAGTACATTGAACAAAACCCAATTCAATTGGGGGGTGTAGATGAGACCTGGACCCCAAAAGAGGTTGAAATTGATGAAAGCCATTTTTACCCTCGGAAATATCACAGAGGAACTGTCCGACGTAGCCATTGGGTGTTCGGCGCCATCGAACGAGGCTCTAAGAATTGCCTTTTGATCGAGGTTCCAGACAGAAAACGTGAAACTCTGGTCCCTATAATTCGCGAATGGATCTTACCCGGGAATCGTATAATAAGCGATGGGTGGAGTGCTTATGCAACCGTAGCAGACATTGACTTTGGTATTTACAGCCACGATGTTGTTGTCCACGAAAGAAATTTTGTGGAGCCTAACGACGCGACTATAAATACTCAACTTATTGAAAATACGTGGATGCGAGCGAAGAAAAAACTTTGTCGTCAATTCGGTACATCAAGGGCTCTCTTCACTTCATATTTAAATGAATTTATGTGGCGTGAAAGAGTCGGCCCAAATAAATTTTGTGAGCTAATTTGTTGCATCGCCTCCATCTATTCTGTCTAAATTTATAAAATGAAAATTAAAAATATAAACTGTTTTTTTTTACATCATATTTTTATAACATTACATCTTAAAAAAAATGAACACCTTGTTTTAAATACCATTTTTATGAAAAACTCTGAATAAAATATTTTTTATAAACACTGTTTTAAAAAACAAACAAACTGTGATTGTTTCTCAACAAAAAATTAAATGACCGTTCTAAATAAATTATTTATTATTATGATATTGAAAAACTGTTTTTGTACTAAATTATTATGCTTGTTTGTCAAAGTTTGCTTTAAATTTGCGTTTTCCGGTTTCGTAATACGGCGATTCATGTTTTGGATCAACCGGATCACGTGACTCTTCTGGCGGCCATGTTGTAAGCCCTAACGGTATTTTTGGAGATTGCCTTTTTGGCATGCTGGCATGCCAAAAAAGAATTACCGCAATTTCATTATTTTCGAACAATGAAAAAAATGTTTAAATAGTTTATTTTGGAAGTATATTCGATCAAGAAAATAAACAACCCACTTTAAAAAGAGAAATTACAAGTTTTTTATTTTTTTTTATTCGCAGTTTTGTGTTAGGGGTGTCAAAAATTCCCCAAAAATTCTGATACACCTAGCGTATTGATGAATTATTTTTTCTAAAGAATAAAATTGAATAAAGTTTATTTTTACAAGAATGGTTAGACATTTACCTAGTGAATAAACATAAAAATATATATAACTCCCCCCTCCCCCCAAAAAACGCGTTTATTATTAAAAAAAAAAATCAAAATTATGTACCATCGGGTATGAAGTCAGTTTCGTTTAAGAAAAAACCAAAAACAAACAAACAAAAAAAAATTAAAAAAACTTCATACCCGGTGCATAATTTTGATTTTTTTAAAATAATAAATGCGGTTTTTCCTATATATTTTTATGCTTATTCGCTAGGTAAATGTCTAAACATTCTTGTAAAAATAAACTTTATTCAATTTTATTCTTTAAAAAAAATAATTCATCAGTACACCAAACAGATCAAAAAAATTAGTTTTGCTTTACAATCAAAAACATTGACTTCAACTCCGTTGTTGGATTTAAAAAATAATAAACGCGGGTTTTAATATATACTTTTATGTTTATTCTTCGCGAGATAAAAATGTAAAAATAAGTTGTTTTTTTTCTGTAGAAAGTTGTTTTTATGACGGAATGAAATTTAGCGCATGGCATACTTTTTGGCGAGCTGGCGTGCCAAAAAAGAATTACCGCAATTTCATTATTTTCGAACAATGAAAAAAATGTTTAAAAAATTATTTCTAGTTTATTTTGCCCTTCTTCTTTTAAATGGTATAAAAGTTATATTGATAATATTAATTTATAATAAAATTACATCGTTTTACATATGGAGGGGGGGGCTAATAGCAAACAGGATCTTGAACAGAAGTGTGCGTTCTATCCCAACTATCATCAATGGACCTGAGGTCATTTCGTCAGCATCAGACAAGGTCAGACTATTTGCCAAGAACTTTGCAGCTAATTCTACCCTATGCGACAATGGCCATAAACTCCCTGTATTTCCTCTTATAACAGACAACATGCTATGCAACATACAAATATCCGTGCGTGAGGTCGCCAAGCTAATCAAGAATCTTGATTCCAGTAAAGCAACTGGCCCTGATGGCATTCCAGTTATAGTGCTGAAAAAGCTCCAACCAGAACTTGCCCCCATACTTACAAAACTGTTTAAGCGTTGCCTTAAGGAGAAGTGCTTTTCAACACCCTGGAAAACCTCATCAGTATGCCCTGTATTTAAGAATTCAGGTGAAAAGTAATCTCCCTCTCAATACAGACCAATAAGTCTCCTGTGTGTCATGAGTAAGTTGTTGGAATCCATATTAAATAAAGAGTTAGTCAAACACCTCAACAGGAATAACCTTCTTAGTGACATGCAATATTATTTCCGCTCTGCAAGATCTTCAGCAGATGTGCTAACGGTTATATCACACAGGATTAGTGAATCTCTTAACAAAGTTTTCCTTTCCAGGGCAATTGCTCTTGACATATCAAAGGCCTTCGATAAGGTATGGCATAAGGGCCTACTTCACAAGATTTCCAGCTACGGTATTACTGGAAATGTTTTCTCAATCATTAAATCATTTCTTTCCGATAGATTCATAAAAGTAGTGGTTGATGGGCAGAAATCAGAGGCCCACAGTATTAATGCTGGAGTCCTTCAGGTGTCCATCCTGGGTCTAACTCTCTTCCTGATCTACATCAATGATCTCCCAAAACACATACTTAAATCATTCGTTGACATCTATGCTGATGACACGACCATCTATGGCAACACATCAAAGGCTGTAAATGACAAAGTTCTCTCTAATTCTCTCTTCTCTGATCTTGAGCACATGGTACAATGGGGGAAGAGGTGGCTGGTCACTTTTAATTCATCCAAAACCAAGCTTCTATCTTTACATCATCAACGCTTTGATCCCATCTGGCATCAATTGTAATGGATGACTCTCGTCTTAGAGAGGCTCCATGTTTTGACAAGCTTCTGGGCTTGACCTTTACTCCTGATATGAAATGGAACACGTACATCAAGTCTGTTGCCAAGGTCGCTGGAAAGATGGTGGGATCCTTCTACCGCTCCAGAAGATATCTCACTACTGATGCAATTCTCTATCTATATAAAAGCCAAGTACGCCCAAGGATGGAATACTGCTGCCATATCTGGGCAGGAGCTGCTAAAAATAGCCTATCCTGCCTTGACAGAGTACAAAATAGACTTCGTGGCTTAGTGGGGGATGCCCTTTTCTCTACCATGCAACCTCTCTCCCACAGAAGAGACGTTGCGAGCCTGTCTTTGTTTTATCGCTATTTCCATGGCAAGTGCTCGTTTGAGCTCCAATCCCTCGTCCCCCCTCGCCAATCTTTCACGAGAAACACCCGTCTGGCTGAAACTACTGTCAGTAATTTTCCCCACTCTTTATGTGTTCCTAAATCAAAACGTAGATTCCATGAGCAAAGCTTCTTTCTTAGAACTGCACGCCAGTGGAACTCTCTGCTGCTTGCCTGTTTCCCACCTGACTACAACTTGGACATCTTCAAGTCCAGCATAAACAAACTCCTGACAAACCGCCCCCTTAAGTAAGACACCCTATCAAAACCCCCAATACTAATGATTACTACAATACTATCTCATTGATTACTGTACACGCAATAACCCTTATCTCTGAGTGGCCTTCGGGCCTTGATAAGTGGTGACCCCCACGTAAAAAAAAAAAAAAAAAAAATTCTGTAGTGACTTTTGGAGGTGCCTGCAGTACTTACTTTGTCATGCCTGAAATAGTAATACATTAAAAAATTATGAAAATTCATCGAGCAGAACAACTGCAATTGTGTTTTTAGTAAAAAAAAAAAAAAAAAGTCTATCGCTATCGGCTCGTCGCTATGAAAGTCGCAAAAAGGGAGATAAGTATGTCCTCTGTATTCGCAATATTCAAGGGAAAATGCAAATCATCTAGGGAAAATGCAATTTCCCCCAATTTTCAGTAAAAATTACTTTTGACTATAAATAATTTTCCACACTATGAATTTCCGTAATTTTTGAATATATTACTATTTTCGACATGACAAGTAAGTACTGTTTTTCTTAAAACATCATATTTAAAAAAAAAATCGATCTGTCTCAACAAGCACCAATTTGGTTTTCTTAATTAAAAAAACAAAAACAAACTTGGAATATGATATCTTCGTTCCGTGACGAGAACGTATCATAAAGATTTTTTTTTTAATAAGTATGAGTTTAAATAACACTCCAAAAGACGAAGACAAGTCGTTGTGCTAAAAACAAGAATAAGCGACCTTTCATAAACTCCACAACTGACAATGACGTATCAAAAGCAATCATCATCACGAACGTAATCAGAAAATTAAAAGCTAGATTACCAATGCTTGGAGAGTTAACAATACTTTTTTTGACAGGTTAAAGGTCAAATTAACCAATATTAGATATGGTATGGAAATAAATTTAATTAATGGTATTTTAAAATGTTTCAATAGTCGTCAAAAATAAACAAGTATTTAGAAATATAAATGTTTTCTTCCTCATTTAAAAAAAAAAAATTCACCTTTATCATGAACAGTCACTCAGCCTCGTTTTCGCTGTAAAGTTTACCAACATGGCTTCTTCTACAGCGGCTCGAAGCAAGTGAGTAATTTAAAAACTTGATACTTTGTTGAAGATGATAAATTATATTGTTTTATCGACTTTTAAAATTGTCATTTTCCCTAATAATTAAAAAAAATTACAATGGTTATAGAAAATGATACGAAATGGATGTCTGTATCATTGCCAACACCTACCCAGAAAATTAAAACACGTTATTCATCGAGTTTGTGTATATCAACTTTTATCAGCTGTTTATAATTATTTATATTTTGTGACGTTTATCTAAATTTTAATTAGAAAAAAAATAGTTTTAAATTATTTCTTGGGAATATATTAAACCTTTAGCTCCTGTTGGATTATATGGGGGAGTATTTTATTATATGGGGGGGGGGCATTTTATTTATTTTTACGGTTGAAACATTTTAAACGCTATTATCTTGAAATTTTTTTTTATTTAAAAAATTTTTTGGGTTTGTATTACTGTACACATAGATTCGAAAAAGTTGTCAAAAAAACAAATATATAACAAATAAATGTTATCAAAGGCAAGATAAGTTACTTTTCTACCAAACTAAACTGGATATAATTTTCGTGTTTTTATTCAATGTAACATGTTTATTCAGCTCGAAAAACATGCAGTGTTTACCGATGTATTGGAAAATTCAAAATGGCGGCCGACTCTCTCTTAAACACGGTAAGTTCGGGAAAAGGTGTTATAAATAATTAACTAGACAAAATACTGTTAGAAATTCGCTCAATATATATTACCGTGACATAGGTTGACATATATTCGGTGTTTTTTTAATAGTATTTTGTCTAAAAAAAAGTAGTAGTAGGCAGGCAGGCTCGAACCTGTGAAGCGAAAAGAAAATGAAAGAAAATCTGACGTCTTACCGATGATGCTCCATGACACGACCGAAAGTCAAAAGCATTCAAATTAAGCATAGTCAATCGAAAAGAAAAGATGACTTGCAGAAAACGGCATCGGAAAATCCGACCCTTCCCCCTTTTTTTTTTTTTTTTTTTTTTTTTTTTACAAGGCCCGGAAGCCACTCAGGGATAAGGGTTATTGCATGTATAGTATGTTGTACGTTAGTGTTGAGATTTCATAAAGTGTCTACTTAAGGGGGCGGTTCATCAGGAATTTGTTTACGTTGGATTTGAAGACCTCCAAGTTGTAGTCAGGTGGAAAACAGGCAGACGGAACAGAGTTCCACTGACATGCTGTTCTAAGAAAGAAGCTGTGTTCATGGAATCTACGTTTTGATTTAGGCACAGATAGAGACTGGAGAAAATTTTTGACAGTGGCTTCAGCTAGACGGGTGTTTTTCGTAAAAGATTGGCGAGGGGGGGACCAGAGATTGGAGCTCAGACGAGCACTTGCCATGGAAATAACGGTAAAACAAAGACAGGCTCGCAACGTCTCTTCTGTGGGAGAGAGGTTGCAGGGAAGAGAAAAGGGCATCCCCCACTAAGCCACGAAGTCTATTTTGTACTCTGTCAAGGCAGGATAGGCTATTTTTAGCAGCTCCTGCCCAGATACGGCAGCAGTACTCCATCCTTGGACGTACTTGGCTTTTATATAGATAGAGAATTGCATCATTAGTGAGATATCTTCTGAAGCGGTAGAAGGAACCCACCATCTTTCCAGCGACCTTGGCAACAGACTTAATGTACGTGTTCCATTTCATATCAGGAGTAAAGGTCAAGCCCAGAAGCTTGTCAAAACATTGAGCTTCTCCTAGGCGAGAGCCATCCATTACAATTGATGCCAGATGGGGATCAGAGCGTTGATGGTGTAAAGATAGGAGCTTGGTTTTAGATGCATTAAAGGTAACTAGCCACGTCTTCCCCCACTGAACTATACGCTCGAGATTAAAGGAGAGAGAATCAGAGAGAACTTTGTCATTTACAGCCTTTGATGTGTTGCTGTAGATGGTCGTGTCATCAACATAGATGTCAATGAATGATTTAAGTATGTGTTTAGGGAGATCATTGATGTAGATCAGGAAGAGAGTTGGGCCCAGGATGGACCCCTGAAGGACTCCAGCATTAATACTGCAGGCCTCTGATTTTTGTCCATCGACCACTACTCTTATGAGCCTATCGGAGAGAAATGATTTAATGATTGAGAAAACATTTCCAGTAATACCGTAGCTGGAAATCTTGTGAAGTAGGCCTTTATGCCATACCTTGTTGAAGGCCTTTAATATGTCAAGTGCAATTGCCCTAGAAAGGTAGCCTTTGTTGAGAGATTCACTAATCCTATGAGATATAACCTTTAGCATATCTGCGGTAGATCTTGCAGAACGGAAACCATATTGCGTGTCACTAAGAAGGTTATTTCTGCTTAGGTGGTTGATTATTTCTCTATTTAGTATGGATTCCAGCAACTTACTCATGACACATAGGAGACTTATTGGTCTGTACTGAGAGGGAGAGGACTTATCACCTGAATTCTTAAATACAGGTCATACTGATGAGGTTTCCAGGGTGTTGGAAAGCACTTCTCTTTAAGGCAACACTTAAACAGTTTGGTAAGTATGGGAGCAAGTTCAGGTTGAAGGTTTTTTAACACTATAATTGGGATGCCATCAGGGCCAGTTGCTTTACTGGAATCAAGGTTCTTGATTAGCTTGGCAACCTCATGCACAGATATTTGTATATTACCTAGCGTGTTTTGTGTTATAGGAGGAAATATGGGGAGTTGATGGCCTTCGTCGCATAGGGTAGAATTAGCTGCCCAGTTGAAGGTGAAGGAATTAATGTCTACAAAAAACTAAAATTATATATTTCTTCACTTCTTTTTCTCCCTTATTTTCCCTCTCTGCCTTGCTCTAACCAAGTGTGTCGACTTATTCTACAAATCCTAAAACTCCATCATGAAAAATCTCCAGAAAAAACACAATTAAACCCACAACTCAAACTTCCAACGTAGACCCCCACTACCATGCCCCCTCCTTCAACATCAAGGATCTACGTTCCAATCTTCCAGAGGTTGAAATCCAATTATAGGAGACCAAACCAGACCTATTCTTTTTAAGTGAAACTGGCATTGAACCAACTATTTCCCTAGATGAGTTCATAGTTAAAAGAAAATTCTAATTTAACATCCAAATCTAACCTCCAAGATCAGCATGGAATATGTGCCTACATTAGAGATGGCTTTCCATGTGGTAGAGACATCTCCAGAGAAGACCCTAAATTGCCCCGTATGTGCTTTCGGATTACACTTGCTCACACCACTGCATTTATATTTACCCTTTATCGCCCCCATAACAGCGGAGATACTATCTTTAAGAGCATATTTGAGAAAATTGACCACATCCTCTCTGTTCATCCTTTGGCTAACATTCACGTCTGTGGAGACTTTAATTTTCACGATGTGGAATGGTTAACCGACTCAAATAAAACAGATGATGAGGGTAAGTTCTGTCATGATTTCTCCATTGCTTATGACGTAACTCAGATTATTCACGAACCAACCTGTGTGCCCAACACTAATGGTCATTATGCAGGTCTCTTAGACCTTTTTCTCACAATTTGCCCTGAGTTATGTTTATCTTCTGTTCTGCCCCCACTGGGATTTTCCAACCACTCGGTTGTCTCGGTTAAGATAAAAACAAAATATACTAAGTCCTCAGACATACCTCTTCATTCTACAGTATATTGATACTCTATGGCTGACTGGGATAGCTTTTGTATATTTATATCAGATCTACCTCTGAGTTCCATGTTTAAAAATAATGTGTCCTCCATAATATCAAACCTGATGGTATGGTTAATTGTATAGATCACTTCATACCCTCCAAAAAATTCCAGCAAAAACCTAACAGCCAGCCATGGTTCTCTACAGAATATGCTACTGCCATTGTGCGCAGAAATCACTATTTCATTGCTTCCAACATAATAGATGTGCTGAGACTAAAGCCACCTTTAGGACTGCCAGCAACCATTATAAAAGAGTAATAAAGAATGCGAGAGAGTTGTATGCTCAGTCCATTAAGTTCAAAGTAGCTGAACAGTGGCTTGGTTCCCATCAATTTTGGCAAATAACAAACAGTCCTTAATAGAAGTGTGTGTACTCTATCCCAACCATCATCAATGGACCTGAGGTAATCTCATCAGCATTGGACAAAGCCAAACTCTTTGCCAAAAACTGTGCAGCTAATTCTACCCTATGCGATCAGCCCCCCCCCCCCCCTGTATTTCCTTCTGTGTCTGAAAAAATGCTAAAAAAGCAACTGACTTTGACAGCATTCCTATTATAGTACTCAAAAAACTTCAACCAGAACTAGCTCCCATACTTAGAAAGCTCCCTCTCAATACAGACCAATCAGTCTCCTGCACATCATGAGTAAGTTGCTGGAATCTGTCAAATAGAGTAGTCAACCACCTCAGCAAAAATAACTTCCTCAGTGACATGCAATATGGTTTCCATTCTGCAAGATCTACAGCAGATGTGCTTACAGTTATATCTCATAGGATTAGCGAATCTCTTGACAGAGGCTTCCTTTCTGGGGCAATTGCTCTTGACATATCAAAGTCCTTTTAATGCATCTAAAACTAAACTTCTATCTTTCCATGGTCAACACTCTGATCCTGGCATCAATTGAAATGAATGGCTGTCGTTTTGGGGAGGCTCCATGTTTTGACAAGTTTCTAGGTCTGACCTTTACTCCTGATCTGAGATGCAATGTGTGGGATATAAGTCATTCATTTTAGATCTGAAGTAAAGTTCCTCTTAAAAGCTTATCAAAAATAAAGGATTTCCTTAAAGAGAGAGCTACTGATTTCTACTTCTACTTGTGCAAAATAAAGATCTGTGTATTGATGGTGAAAAGAGACACATTTGGTGTATATATATATATATATATATATATATATATATATATATATATATATATATATATATATATATATATTTGAATATTTTGAAAACTTTAGGTGTCATAAAAATGATAAAATCATTTTTATGTCCTTTTGTTGGTGTTGTAAGTCCAATATTTCGCTAAAATAGTTTCATCAGGGTAGTTAGTCAGCTCATAATTTTTTAGTCAGACTAACTACAAACTGACTAACTACCTTGATGAAGCTATTTTTAGCGAAATATTGGACTTACAACACCAACAAAAGGACATTTATCATTTTCCTGACATCTAAAGTTTTCAAAATATTCAAATTTCTATTCAAAACAAGTGTCTTCAAATAGTGTGCAACTATTTTCTTTTATATATATATATATATATATATATATATATATATTTTCAAATCAATATTAACAATTTGATGATATTCGTCCATCACTTATGATGATGACTGTGCTCATCCAGTTGTTTGGTGGGTTCGGAGATGGCTTGTTAAATGGATTCAAGCTCTGAAGTATTTCCCGCATGTTGGACACCTGTGGGATAATTCTGTAGCAGAGGTGCTGGCTGCTCTTTCTTTTCTAATGTCACATTTTCTCTTGCGTTCTTCATTGCATGCGGATTCAGCAATTGTAGCCCATTTGTGAGTTGCGGCACACCAGGAACGTCTATGTTGGATTAGAATACAAACCAAATGTTTGAGGGAGACTTTCAGATTGTTCTGCAACTGTTTCCGCTATCCTCCTGTGAGTCTTTTTCCTTTTGGACACTTCACCATAAAGGAGCTGTTTTGAGAACCTTGTCAGGCATGTGGCATATGACCTGCCCAATAAAACCTCACACTGCTGTAACAATGGCAGTGCCAAACAGGGCTGCATACTTGCCTCAATGCTCTTCAACATAATATTCTTGGCAGTGTTGATTGATGCATTCAATGCAAAAAAAACTCTGGAGTAAGCATCAACTACTAGACAGATAGGAAATTGTTCAACTGAAAACGACTTAGTGCTGTCACCAGGATTAAAACCACCGTTATACGAGACCTTTTTGTTTGCTGATGACTGTGCCTGCAATGCCAACACAGAGCCAAACATGTAATATATTGTTGGTCGTTTTTCTAAGGTATGCAACGATTTCAGTCTGACTATTAATGTAAAGGAGACCGAAGTAATGTACCAGCCTGCTCCTGGAAAAAGATATGTTGAGCCTCAGATCTCAATTTGTGGAACTAACCTAAAAGCTGTGGACAAATTCTTGGGCAGCATAGAGGAATTCAGCTGCAAACCAAACTTCAAGTTTACTGAGCTGTAATTCTTGTCATCCTCATATATGGTTGTGAAACTTGGACTGTATATGCCAGACATGCAGAGAAACTGAACTATTTCCATACGACCTGCCTCCATAGATTGTTGAAAATCAAGTAGCAAGACAAGATAGTAAATACAGAAATTTTAGCCTAGTCAAACCTTCCATCAGTATACGACAATTATTTTTATACCTACAGGCACTAGTGGAATAATTCTTATGCACTCATCAGTGTAAGATAAGTACTGCTGGTCGGGAGATCTTAACCGAGTCACAAAGTCACCCTTGATTTTCTAGTTTAGCGTTCTACTTTAACATCACTAGCAATTAATATGATTGAAGGAAATTAAGTGCCTATAAATGATATGTTGATAGGCATACAACATAAAACAGAGTATTTAACGGACGGTGTTCAGAATGTTGCATTTTTGTGTTTATAAAGTGAAATTGTCTGAGGAACAGTCTACAAAATTCCTCTCTCAAGTTAGACACAAGGTTGAAAACAGAAAAGATGAAATGTCTTATCAGAACGGATAGTATACAGTAGAACCTCGGGATATGGTAGCCCTAGGATATGTTTTTTTTTCATGTTACGATGTGGAATACAGTGTTTTTCCGGACCCTGGTTACGGTATTTGCCCTGCCTTTTGGTGTTATTTATAATATTATTTGATCATATACATGTGTATCATATACTGTACTGTATGTTGTTACTAATTTTTAATGCTGTATCCCAGGGTTCTACTGTACTTTAAATTATTTATTTGTAAAAAAAAATCTAAAAATGCAATTAAGTGTCAAGAGCTATAATTATGAATTTAGGGTATAAAATAATTAAAGAAATTAAGAACAAATGATAAACAATAAATTTTGTGTTATTTATAAAAGTCAAATCATTATAAAGTTATTTGCTTGGTTATTTCACTTTGTTTAAATTGTATTTATTTTTTATGCAAAAAGAAACAAATTTTAACAAGATTTCTAATCTATATAATATTCTGCTTGTTCCTTTCTTAGTTAGTTGTGAGGCAAATTTTGCATATTACCAGGGAGAGCCACACCAGTAACTTGAAAGTACTGGACAGGTTTAGAATGACCAGCGTTGAGATAACCATCATTCACCATCACCTCCGTTGGACAGGCCACATCAGTAGGATGGATCCTTCTAGACTGCCAAAAAAATACTTTATAGTAAGCTTGCCAATGGGACTTGACCACAAGGCATACCTAAATTGTGCTATAAAGACCAATTAAAACGCACCCTGGCAATGATTAACATCAACCCTTCCTCATGGGAGCAGGCTGCCAGGGATTGGACAAAATGCAGGATCCTGGCACACAAAGGTGCCATGGACTTTGGAGGAAAAAAGACAATATGAAAAGACTAGGAAAAGAAGGGGAGAGTGAGAGGAAAAGCTCCGTCCCCCCCGCCTACACTCCCTTGAAAATACTACCCGCGACTCTTCTACCACCGGTTGAACCTTGCAAGCCATGTAAAATATAGGTATCCTAGAAGATAGGGGACAGATGATGAACACGAGTGGGTGCTGCCACCGATATCAAAACTGATTTGTCATCCATCTTGAATTTTATTTTTAATTTATGTTTGCATAGTTATTGTATTTAAACTATGATCAAGATTCCATCTTGAAAACTAAACCAAAAAAAACTAGAAATTTTAAAATAATGAACAATTACATGATCAAAGAGGAAATAATTTAAGAGAGGAATTACCACCATCATATGTATATAAAGTATGTAACCGTTCCTTTCGAAGCGCCTTGTTTATCTGCTTAACTGTGATCTATTACCAACAGCGCTGATGTCAGCAGATAAATGAGACTTCTTGAACAGGCCTGATTTATAGAGATCACAAGTGAGGTCTATCGGTTCCCTTAACATTGTATCCAAAATTAGCATGTGTTTCTAGAATATTTTTATTGTTAATGATGATGGTAATTCTGAAATACACCATCTTCTCTTGAAATTTGGTAAATGATATGAAGCATGACATTATTTTGTTGTAACAACAGGTTGGTTGTCTATCTTGTTTGAATTAGTAATCTTTTTTTTTTTTTTTTTTTTTTACTGTGCTAAATTACTCTTCTACCAAAAATAATCAATAAGAAGAGCATTTCATTCCACAAATAAACATATATACGTAATCTATTTCTTCTTTACTTACAACAGTTATTTTTGTCATTTTCTTATTCACCTTCTTTTATGGCTTTACTCATATTGCTAGTCCTGCTATTCTCCTCCTCCCACGATGGAATGTGTTCAACCAGCAGTAAGGTTGACTTTCCATCTTATCCAGTCCTCATGGTGATAGATAACAAATGACTAAAAAGTGTTGATATGCCACAAAGTGACAAAAACTAACTAAAAAGCTAAAAACTTTTGACCATCGTTTTTGTTTTTATCAAATTAAATTTTTTTGTTTTGTTATCAATGACTTTTGAACACAACCTTTCGACCTGTGATAAATATTATAGAATCGCATGTTTTATCTCCTGTGATAATAAAGACACGTTTCTAAAAAAGTTAAATTCTATTCAGGTGTACGATTCGAAGGTGAGATAAAGTGGAAATCTTTGCTATCAAATCATTGGGTGAACTTATTTGGAGGAAGCAGTTTCTAAATGGGGCAAGGAAGTCAACTAGTTTTGTGACCCGATGGGGACCGAGCGATGCCGAAAGACCTTGCTAGTTGATTAAGGAACAACTTGTCACCTGGGTGCTTTCATTGACACGAATTCAGAGGAATTCGCACGGCTGAATTCTAATGATGATAATGATGATGGTTTGATGTTGTTTTAAACAGAAATGTCTATGGGATTTTGTTTGAAAGAAAAAAAAACAAATAATAATTGTTTTTATCTCATTGTCGTTATACATCTGTTAATATGAAAGGTTGTTTTTAAACCCTCTGTTGAGAGGTATGAAGAGATCCAGATATCCTTAGCTGATTAAGGCTGACAACTTAGAATGGGGGTCAAGGGTAAGGGTCGCCGCCAATCATTGTTTGACCTGGAATGACTAATCACTCCTAATTTGATAATAAGTAAAAACCTCAGTGCAAATGATGGTTAAAATTTGGTAGAGATAAGTTCGAAGAAGAGGAGTAGAAATTAGGAGAGAAGATGAGAGGGGAAAATCTTTTCTTTTCTTTTTGCTTAGGTAAATGAAAGGGTTGCTTTATTATTTTCTCTTCTTTCTCTTCGGCATCCAAGCAAGCCCTTACTGCCCCCCCCTCCAAACCAAGGCGCGACCGCTGATTGGTTGACCATCACCTGTGGGCATACTTGGAGGGGTGAGGGGGGTTACAGCTAGCAATTTTGATAAAACAAGGTGAGGAAAGGGAGAGAGATATTCTTCTTCGAGATTCTTTTTGCGACACGTTCCAATACGTGTGTCTCTGGCAGCTGATCCCTTCCCATGGACTGACGGTAGATAAAGAACAAAGTACTTGGAAAAGGAAAGAAAACTGGCAGCCCCCTAAATTGCATGACGAGGCCAGTGTGTAACTATTATTTGTAAAGTCGAAGACAATAGTCAATTCTATGTTAAGAAAAACCAATTAAGTTTTGACTTTCTTTTCTTTAATTGGAAACGCCGTTGTGAATGCAATATATTTCTCCGATAGCCCAGGTGACGTTTGGAAGCCGATTTGAAAGCGGAACCGGAGAGCGATCGACGACGGGGACGAATTCGACCACTAGATGAAAACACGAGTGAAGCCACAGGTATCGGCTACAGCTGCATCGCAACCCACAAGCCTATGCACCTGAGCTGCCCTGTAGGGATTACAGTTTGAATTAATTTCTTTATTTAAAAATATTGTCACTGAAGCATAAGGGCTACTGTGATAGGAACCAGATTTATGGAGAGCAACCCGAGTTGCAGTTGGGCTGCAATATGTTTATACACATTACATTTAAATATCAGCATTTTGATACGATCAAGGAAGCAGCATGCAGAGACCTTTACAGTGAAGTGGTAGGATATTGCTGCTAGTCTGGTGGGTCGTAGGTATTTAAATTGAGGGGATACAAATGCAGTAAGTTTATCAGAACATATTCTATACAAGTACTTGTAAAACAAGCACAAGGATGCAACACTGGAGATGTGACGGGCTGGAATTTGGCAGACAATGATTAGTTGAACAAAAATCAATAAAAAACTTGTAAAGTTTATGTCTTTATTCGAAGGGGAAGAAATCCTCCTAGACTGAGATAATTTTCATCAGTAATTGTTACCAACCTTGAAGGCTCTATATTGTTTTATTAATGACCATATTTAGCTGACCTTGTGTCACATGAAGATTTTATGAGGAGGCAAGTAAATAACAAATGTATACAATTAGTTTGACAGAAGTCATTATTTTCCCCCCATTGTTAGGTGGGGATGAATTGTGGTTCATACCTTTTCCGAAAATATTAATTTGTAAAATGTTAAATCCAATAGCTTGTGAACTTGATAGTAACATTTGAACTCAGCGTACATAATTCCATAGTCATCAGTATATCCATTAGACCAACCACATACTCTTTAAACTATCTGAATCCTTGTATGATTTAGACATGTACATTTATATGCACCTATTATTTAATGATCTTCAACTTTGCGTTGTTTGAGACTAAACCTGAAGGGATGGATACCTTGTTATGTTGATAGAGAAAAGGGATGCAGGTGATAAACTTTATTGTATAAAAAAGACGGTTATCTGCCTGACATTTTTTTTTTTGTGATAGATTTTTTACATTTTTCTGTTGTCCATGGCGTTACATGATCAGGCTGTCAGAAGATACTGGCTTCTTGACCTAAAATGCACTAAACGTTGATGTTGTTTTTTTCCTTTCCTTTTGCAAAGCTTAATCATGTTCTGCAAAGTCAAAAATAATTTTTCTCTACAAAAGGATGCCTTTTCACTTTATAAATCAACTAGATGACTTCATCAACTCGCTGTTGCTTCACAAAGTTCTCCACTTGAAACACTTGAAAGGAAACTTTTAAATAAGCATTTTATTGTTGCAAACACCAAATATATTCATCATATTCATATGGATAGATAAACATTAATACTTTGGTAACGTAGCCTGGATGTGCATATGTAAATGCATGAGAAGTGATGTCACCAGTGGTGGATGTGGTAAAAGAAAAAAACGAAAAGATAAAGATCTCTGAAGAGACAAGCTAATGTTCCAGATCTTGTGAAAGACATGGAGAATGTTCTAGATCACGTGGGTGACGTCACAGCTGTAACAACGAGGGAATAAATGTCGGACAAAATAAAATGCAAGTTATGTTCTATTCTTCGTCTTGGTTTCCTTTGCAACTGAAACTGCACACATTGTGTTATTCTGTGGACAACATTAGAATAATTTCAATTTAAATGCATTTATCTTCTAAATATGATTATAAAGAAAAAAAATCAATTTGCACAGATAATGCTGAATGTCTTGGGACTTTTTAAAAAAAATCTTGCCATCATAAACAATAAGGAGAATCTACCATCATTGACATTTCTGAATTCTTTGTCTCAAAATAAAACAATATTCTTAAACAGAACTATTTATATTAAAATTAACTGTTAAAAAGAAAACAAAGTATAGTTAATTAATAAAGACTTTTTGTGCAGCAATATGCAAATTAATTTTTACTAATGAAATCACATACACTTAAGCAAGGTGCTTCTATTGGGCAAATTTGAATTATTTTAAATAAGGTGTTTTGACCTTACAGTTAGTGCAAGGAATGAGCACAATTTTTGCATTTATTCATTGAGTGTACGATGTTAATATTCCTCTTCAGATTGATATGCCATTATATCTGTTGTAACCGTAATGATGGTCAAAATCCAAGTGTCTTTTCTATCACTAGTTGGCAGGCATAAAAGTCTTTTCGTCTTTCATTTACATGATCCTCAATATGCATTCTGAGCCGAATTTCAAACTACCCCATATGCCAAGATTAACATGTACCTCTATTACTCGTTTTCAACTGATTTGCATATTACGAGTAAGTTCACTATTGCAGTGTCCTAAGCCTTTTCACTGTCTTCATTCGCACATTTAAAATAAAAAAATGTGCTGTACTAAAACAATGATCACTAATATCAAAAACTAGTTTTATCACATTGAGATAAATCTGAGATGTTTTAATTCATGAAAATCTTAAATTAGATACAGTGTACTTAATGGGAAAACCAACTTTTACACACACACACACACGCACGCACGCACGCACGCACGCACGCGCGCGCGGATTAATAATGTGGCATTTGTTAATATTATTTGAATTATTCAGACTACTGTTCTAATCTTGGATGTTATTTTCACAATGTTTCAGCTGATACCACCTACAACCTTCTTCAGATGCATCTTATCAAAATCTGAAATCTGTACAGAATTTCAAACAACCTTTTATTTATTGTGCAAGGATAGTTTGTTCTTGTTCGGTTAGTCAAGACCCGATACCTTGTAATTGTATTCTTAGTATCATCTGTACCGAGGATTAAACCATCAAGAAGACTGTCACTTAGAACTTAACACTTTTATCTGTTGCATCATGAGTCTGTATTAATCTGTGTAAATGTAATGCATGTTTATCTTGAGATATAAAATTAATGTGTAAAAATAGATAAGAGGTTTTTACAAGGATGTGAAATCTTGACCTAACTTTTCATTTAACCACTTACCTCTATAACCGAGCGGTAAATGAATGCTTGTAAATCCTGTACACACTAAACTTTCCTCTGTACTTTAAGTACATTGAGCTCTCAGTTTGGAATATATATTTATATCTTAATATTATTTGATATTGGACTAGGCCTTCTACAAGGATTGAACCTGAAACCAAAGTTAAACTTCATATCTAAGAAAGTTATTGTGTTTTAAAGTCAGACTCATATAGCATTCAAACTGACAAACCAAATTTTGTCTCTGACTATCTAATTTACATTTGTTATTGTCATAACGTGTTATTGACAATATAGTAATGTACTTAGCTACAGTTTATTTAAAAAAAAAAAAAAAATACTCCTCTGGCCCAGACTACTGCTAATATGAAACATTTTTAAATTATCATCTAAAGTAAAAACCAGCAATATGTGCCAATGAAATTCACCGAAGGACACTATTCAAACCTCTATGAAGAGTTTTTTCTCACGTGAAGCCAAAATTATTTTCAGCCAGCCCTCTCAAGTTCAGACCAATATGTTAAGCTTTCAAAATTATATAGGGTTTACCTAGTTCTAGCTTATAATTTTGGAGCTACGGCAGCATTTGTGGGAAAAATTAACCAAAAATGACCTAAAAATTGTGACAAAAAATTTCAAGGCACCCAAAAGAAAGGCCATATTTCAAATATTACTTATCCATTACAAAAAATGAGGGATCCAGGCAAGAAAGTACCATATATAGATAGACTTTTCCAAAAAACGATACCCAAAACGCTTTTATGTTTTTTTTTGTTTTTTTTTTTTTTTTTTTTTAGCTAAATTACAAATTTATGTCTGTGACAATTTTTTTTAATTTTTACAAAAATTAGAGAATTTTTAACTTTAGAGGCCCACAGGGTCGCCAATGCAATAATGAAATGTGGAAACTCAATCATTCCAATACAGTATACCATTAACTGATCTAAAAACACCATATTCAACAAAATCTGATGCATACAGGTAAAGATGCACCTCATTTTGTAAAGAAACTTGGCTTCTGAAGCCGAAAATAGTTTTTTCTGATAAATTAAGTCACAAGCTCTAAAAAGGTCCAAATAAAAAATCTGTTTCATGGAAAAGTTTTTTTAATGTTGTTGAAAATATGCATGAGACAATTTTTTGATTTTTATCTAAATTTAGACCACACATTATTTTATTGCCCAGGTCAAATTTTAAAATTTCATGAAAAAGTGCATTTTTCATGGGTTATATGCCAGGAAAATGCAAGAACAAACATAAATTATGTGTAAAATGATGTTTCTGATGCTGAACAATCATTAACTCTTTCATTCATTCATTCTTTCTTTCATTCTTTCTTTCATTCTTTCTTTCATTCTTTCTTTCTTTCATTCTTTCTTTCTTTCATTCTTTCTTTCATTCTTTCTTTCATTCTTTCATTCTTTCATTCATTCATTCTTTCTTTCATTCATTCATTCTTTCTTTCATTCATTCTTTCATTCATGAGTTCATGTCATAATTTTGATAAATTCCTTTGATATTTTCCCTTATAAGGTTGAAGGGAAATCCCCAAACTACAAAATAGAGGAATGGACGCCCTGGGAAAGTCCCTTAGTGCTACTAAGTCATATTCTTCATCATATCTGTTATAGTTAGTGTTTATAGGTTCAGGAGAGAGCTAACCTATTCAAATTAATCATGAATATAACCGCATATTACTTGAATTTTAACCTTTTCATTTTAGATTAGCAAAATGCCATTCAGAAAGGAAAACCAAGCAAAGAAGGGTAGACCAAGTGCAGAGGGTGACTTCAGCAGCTTGTCAAAGGAAGAAAAAGCTAAATACCATCTAGCCAAGATGTGTGAGAGTCGTTCTAAAGCTCCTCAACCACCATCTCTAACCCCAGAACAACCTTTCCTCCACACTTATTGCTTCTCCACTTCTCTGGGCAAAGAGATAAACTGATAGTGAAATGGATTGGTGAGGACAATTACAACCAGAAACCTGTACATCAAATCCGAGAGCTTAGTGAAAATTTAAGTGATGCTGCTCTAGTTTCCAAATCCAAGTATATCATGCAGCAGTATAACATTGCCTTAGGGATGAGATTGCTGTACAGTGCTTAATTAAAACGATTTTTCTTTGTAAAGTGATTCTTTTGTTTGCAATGATTTGTGTTATTTCTGACTTAACTAACCTAAACAGTTAATCACTTTACAAGTTTCTGATTTCTTGAATTATTTGTTTTAATTTTTTCTGGTGTTAGACAAATCATTAGAATATTTTCTATCTTACTAGAAGTGTTTGAAGCTCTTATATTCTCAATTCAGGGATATTACACCACACTTTGAAAAAGCTATCATATCTCCAAATATGTATCCCAAACTAGCCTAGTTTAGGATGCGAAAACTGGTAAATAAAGTTAAATTTCCCGTAACTTAAACTTGCGATATCTCATTTATTTTTTGGGTTATTTTGATAAAGTTTTGATTTAAATAAAATTTAATCTTTTTGATTTATAGATATATAATTCTTTTTTCTTGTGTCTTTAATAGTTTTTTTCCAGGCTTCAAGTTATGTCACTAATTTTGGTGAACGCCACTTTATTTTTTACACAAAAAAATGTTGATGTTTTTCAAATTTGGTGCGCGCGATATTGTGAGTCTCTATGTATAAAAAAATAGTACCATTTTAAAGAAAAAAGGTCGCTTATCAATATGATGAGCTTAAAAAATGGTTTTAAGCTGTTTTTTACAAAAAAATCCAACTTGAAAACTTCAGTGAAAGAGATATTAAAGAAATTCAATTGAAAACATTCCGAAAATCACACAGTTTTGTAGAGAAATATCTCCTCTTTAATAATCTGTTGGTGTCATATTACTATGCTCATAAATCAAGGAGCACCACTAATAAAAGTGAGTATATCTACACATCGAAATTTACAACTTAATGCCAAGTGACTGAAGTACAAGTATCATCAACTGTCAGCACGAACGAGCTGCACGACCGAACGAAAACGTAAACAAACAACTTGTTTCACTATGGATATATCAAAATTCTTAGATTGTAATGTTGTGACCTTTTCGTAACAAGATGAGTTTGTTTTTGTTTATTTAAAAGTTATAGAAAGTTATTGTTTAAAATAATATTTTTAGTGTGTCAATAAAAGAAATGAAAATTTACAATTTAAAAAATGTCAGTTGTTTATTTTCTATATCTTGTTTTAAACTTTCATATGTTCTTTGCTTTATCTTCTTTTAATTGGATAAACTTCAGCATTGTTAAATTATCTTTAAAAATTAAACCGGGTACATTTTAAACAAAAAGAACATTTTTAGTTGCATGTGACTGATGGAAAATTTTTTTCATTTTAAAAAATATGCCTCATTTTTTTTGTTTACTTATTTAATTCTCTTATGCTCTGTTGGGCGTTTTTGATATATCTAACATTTTGTTAAATTATTTTTTTTTTTATTAGACTGTACAGTTACATTACTTAAAAAAATTAACAAAATATAGCTAAGTTTTAAGTTACGTGCAACAAGTCGTGTAAATAAAAAAATTAATTTCATGTAAAAATGAGCATTTTTTTTTTTTTTTTATCTATCGGACGTTTTTGATAAATTTGAAGATTTTGTTAAATTATTTTTTCAGTACACTGTACATTATTTAAAAAATAAGAACTGAAAATATAGTTATGTGCATGTGGCGCATAAATGAAAAACTTAATTTCGATGTAAAAATCATTTTTTTTGTTGTTGTTTATTTAATTATTCCTGAGACGGTACTTCTACAGGTTATTGCCGAAAATGGAGACGTCATTTTTTTTCGCGCACCTGTCATTAAAATCCGAAGGAGAAATCAGTATTTTAAACTATGACCAAAGGTAGAATAAATAACAAAAAATTAAACAAGATATTAATTACTTCCGGAAAGAACTATGAAAAAAAGTAAATGAAGAAAGTGAAAGAGAACATATATCCATTTAATGTTTAATTGGAAATGTTTCGATTTAATTAATGAAAACGGGAAAGTTTTTCATGAAACGGATATATAAATTTATTATTAAAAACAGGAAATGACATATTCATAATTGTCTAAACTGGGCAAGCGCCATTTGAAAACCAAAACATTTACGGTATAAATATTTATCAAAATATAATTGTAAAAACATTTATTGAAAAGTTTGTGTAAGAAAATATAATTTTAATAAAACAATTTTGTAATGAAAGCAACATTGGACTTTTATCAAATATTTTTTTTTTCCGAACAAATAAATAATTTTAATGAAACAATTTTTGAATTGAAACAACTTTAAAGGGTTAACAACAAATTAATTTAAATGAAACGGAAAAATCATTATCTAGTTTAATTTTTTTTTGTTATTTATTTCATGCTTCAGTCATAGTTTAAAATACTGATTTCTCCCTCGGATTTTAACGACAGGTGCACGAAAAAAAAATGGCGTCTCCATTTTTGGCTATAAACTGTAGAAGTACCCCTGAGATCTATATGTCCTATCAGGTTTTTTTGATAAACTTGAACTGATATATCTCAAGGTTGTGTTCGGTGCCAAAATCAACACCAGTGGAAATAAAGTTCAACTGGAAGCTGCTTTCTATGACTGTTTGAGAAGAAATCCAGTTAATTCATTTCCACCTTCAAAGCAACAAAAAAATCCTTTAGTGAATCTGCTGAACATTCAGATAACTCCTGCAATTGTGATGAAGAACCATCTTAGGATATCTTCAGTTATGAGCATCAAGGACAATGGGTTGCTATCTACTATGACACTACATTTTACATTGGCCAAGTCATTGAGGTTATATCTGCATCCAGCGCTGTAATAAAGTTTTTATCGCAACCTAAAGGTAGAAAAGATTTTTTTCGATGGCCTTTGTTAGCATTTGTTTACAGATGGGGTTTTGAGGTAATGCCAGTTTCAAGTAATGGTAGGATTTGGAATGTTCTTGATATATCTACCATAGCAGAAGCCTATGAAAGAATTCTGAGAGAAAATCAATAAGGAAAGGAATTGTAGTAAGACCTCTGCCTATAAAATATCTTACTTGTTTACTTGTCTTTTAAGTTGAAAATTTTTCAATGCTTGAAAAAATTGTGACTTTTTGTATAACAAATTTCTAAATCTTATTGTTGCCAATCCTTTTTTGGTGAGTTTAAATTCCCCAAAGTAAAAATATTTCTGTGGCAAAAAGTTTTGTTATTAGAAACAATACAAACACTTTTTTTAATTCCTCACCCAAAAATGAGTAAAGTTACAAAGTTTTAAGCTTCTACCTCGAATGGTTACATTTTTACAGTAATTTCAGTAACGTATACTTTTGACTCATTTTTTAACCCTTTTTTGCCCTTTTTACCAAATTGTCTGTTCGACTGCTTTTACATGGTCCACAATTGAGTGGTTTCATCAATTTATAAATAAAAGAAAAAGTTATATTTATCTCTAATGTGTTATGAATCATACTAAGAAGATTCAATACATTAGCTATTGAAATGAAATTGATATGAACAGTCAAAGTTGCATTTCCGTATCATATTTGCACTTTTTTCCCGTTGGTAGTGGGATTTTGCCTAGTGTTTAGGTTGGTTTCTTCTAATAATTATTGCTTTCATTAGTATTGATTTTCATTTACCACAAGATGACATTACATTTAATAAGGATTTTTAACTTGTTTTTAGCTTACATTTTTAGTTATATACTATGAAATTTGGCTTCTGGACCAGCAAATTTTCAACTTTCCGACAAACTTTGAACGATTATAACTTGATGGCTAATTGAGGTATCAAAATAAATTTGGTATTTTTGTTTATGATTTACAAAAATCTATATGAACACATTTTTTTTTTTTTTTTTTTTTTTAGATATAATGAAAATAAAATTTTGGTTTGGGATATCTACTCCGAAACTAGGCCATTTTTTGTATTTTAGACAGTTTTTTGAATTCCCCATTAAATTTTGATTCAGAAAAATGGTATAACAAGCCATACGATCCTACTTTCAAAAATGACCTAAATTGGCCCGGATGAGGAAAAAACTCTTCATGGAGGCTTGAACAAACCATCTTCTCCCAAAGGATGAAGTTTCATGGGAATATCTAGTTCACAAGTGATCCCTGGTCGTATGTAATAAAACAAATAATTTAATTTAAGAATATAATGGGACTATTGTAAGTAAAAAGATGCAAAAATATAACTGTAAAAACTACTTCACTGCCTCCCTGGCAATAGTGGGAAGGTATAACTAGTGTGTGTGTGTATCTTTTTGTTTACTTTACTTCAGCCAAATTTCTTAGAAATCAAGGGGCTCCTTTCCTAGAAGCTAACACCTGATCCCTATATGCTATACATAAATATTCAAATATTCCATTAAAGTTCTCCTTTACATTTCAAACACTAAGTAAACATGTGAACATAATTTCCCTTTCCCCAATTGATCATTTAGATGTGTTAGAGTATATCTTGTAGTTTCTTGGTCTTACTGGACTCCTGAATAAGAATTCATCTAGTCTGGTAGAGTATTCAGCTTTGTGCTGTTACTTGAGGTAACATCATTTTGAGAAGATACACTATTCCTCATAAAAGCCAGTGTGGGTAATTGGGCTCAAATATAATACATGACTTTTGAATACTTAGTCGAGGTTTACTAGTAGGGAAAAGTGTCCCTATGTCAGGTTGTCCTGACAAACTTCTGTACAGAGAGACCTTAGGCACTCCAGGATAGTGTCTAGTAGGTATTCAAACTATCTCCTCGTGTGTGTGTGTGTATATATATATATATATATATATATATATATATATATAATCTTATTATTGAGCACTTTCAGTTGTAATAAAGTCGGTCAACTTAACTAATACGCGCAGATCATCATATAATAAGATCACTCTGACTGACGCTAAAAGCATTTAATAAGAATAACTGTTTAATTTCAACTTGTATCTCCTGCAGTTTGCTGCGGTAGCCTAGTGGTTTGGGTCCTTGCTAATGAAGCCAGACATGACTTCTGTTGCTGGGGTTTGAGTCTCTCAACTGGTATTAATTGTGACACCCTACACTGATGATTCTTGAAAGGATGAAACACTAGTGTCTGTAGGTATTTAATAATTATTATAGTAAATAATATGTATACCTGTATATACTGCCAGCAACCATTGTAAGAAACTAATAAAGAACACAAGAGATTTGTATGCTCAGTCCATCAAGTCCAAAGTAGCTGAACAGCGGCTTGGTTCCCACCAGTTTTGGCAAATAGCAAACAGGATCCTGAACAGAAGCATGTGCTCTATTCCAACTATCATCAATAGACCTGAAGTAATCTCGTCAGCATCAGACAAAGCCAAACTCTTTGCCAAGAAATTTGCAGCTAATTCTACCCTTTGCGACCAAGGCCACCAACCCCCAATATTTCCTCTTGTATCAGAAAGCACGCTATGTGATATACAAATATCTGTACGTGATGTTGCCAACTTAAAAAAAAACCTTGATTCCAGTAAAGCAACCGGCTCTAATGGTATTCCAATTATAATACTCTAAATACTTCAACCAGAACTAGCGCCCATACTTACAAAACTGTTTGAACGTTGTCTTAAAGAGAATTGCTTCCCATCACCCTGGAAAATCTCATCAGTATGTCTTGTATTTACGAATTCAGGTTATCGCTCATCTCCCTCTCAGTACAGGCCAATAAGTCTCCTGTGCGACATGAAGTTGCTGGAATCTTTGTTAAATAGAGAAGTAATCAACCATCTCGGCAAAAAATAACCTTCTTAGTGACACACAATATGGTTTCCATTCTGCTAGATCTACAGCAGATGTGCTTACAGTTATATCTCATAGGATTAGCGAATCTCTTGACGGAGGTAACCTTTCTAGGGCAATTGCTCTTAACATATCTAAGGCCTTTGATAGGGTATGGCATAAAGGTTTACTTCACGAGAGCTCCAGCTATGGTATATCTGGAAATGTCTTCTCAATTATTAAATCATTTCTCTCTGATAGGTTCATAAGTTGATGGCCAAAAATCAAAAGCTCACAATGTTAATGCTGGAGTCCCTCAGGGATCCATCCTGGGCCCAACTCTCTTCCTGATCTACATTGATGAGCTTCCAAATCACATGCTTACATCATTCGTAGACATTTATGCTGATGACACTACCATCTATGGTAGCACATTTAAGACTGTAAACAACCAAGTTCTCTCCGATTCTCTGTCCTCTGATCTTGAGCAAGTGGTGCAACGGGGAAAGGAGTGGCTGGTTACTTTTAATGCATCTAAAACCAAGCTTTTATCTTTACATCATCAATGCTCTGATCCCCATCTGGCATCAATTGAAATGAATGGCTCTCGTCTTGGGGAGGCCTCATGTTTTGACAAGCTTCTGTGCTTGACCTTTACTCTTGATCTGAAATGGAACATGTACATCAAATCTGTTGCCAAGGCCGCTGGAAAAATGGTGGGATCCTTCTATCGATCCAGTAGATATCTCACTGCTGATGCAATTCTCTATCTATATAAGAGCCAGGTACGTCCAAGGATGGAGTACTGTTGCCACATCCGGGCAGGAGCTGATAGAAAGGACGTGTCCTGCCTTGATAGAGTTCAAAATAGACTTCGTAGTCTCGTAGGGGATGTCCTTTTCTCTTCCCTGCAACCTCTTTCTCACAGAAGAGATGTTGCGAGTTTATCTCTGCTTTATCGTTATCTTCATGGCAAGTGCTTGACTCAGCTTCAATCCATGGTCCCTCCCTCGCCAAGCTTTCACAAGAAACATTCGTCAAGCAGAAAACACTATCAATAATTTCCCCCTCCCCACACTCTTTATCTGTGCCTAAATCTAAATGTAGATTCCATTAACAAAAGCTTCTTTCTTAGAACTGCACGCCCATAGAACTGTCTTCCGTTTTCCTGCTTTCCAGCTGACTACAATATGGTTGTCTTCAAGTCTAACGTAAACAAGTTTTTGGTGAGCCGTTCCACTTAAGTTAACAAATTTACCGAATTTTCATTATTAATGGTTACTATATTGTCGAATTGACTACTGTACACTTTTAACCCTTATCCTCGAGTGGTCGCTGGGCCTTGATAAGTGGTGATGCCTATGTAAAAAAAAAAAATAATGATCTGCTCGGAATCTTTACCCCCCTCCCCCTTTTAAACTGTTTTCTTTTGCTATAACATCGTTCATGACGTCATATGACGTCATGCACAATGTTATAGCAATATGATGTCATATGGCGTATGTGAATAAGCAAACAGAAATACGGATTTATTATAAAAGATGTGTACGTGTGTGTGTGTGTACAGATTAAAAACATGTTTTCTTGCAAACTCCAAGTGTGCTCTTTAGTTTTGCTTTGAAAAAAAAAAAAGGCTTTGAAGCTGGAATCCTGCATTTCTTAACCTGTGAACAACTGTTTTCCTTGAGATCTTCTCTATCTCTTCATTAAATTTATGAACAATTGCTGTCACAGTTTCATAACATTGTTTTGTAGACATTCTAACAATTTTTTTTTCTCTTCTTTGCAATGGATTTCGTTTTGCATTTAACATTTTATTAGTTTCATACCTCTTAATTGTGAACGACACTTTTATTACTATTAACAGTATCAAATTTCTGAAATTGACTGTTTTTTTATTGATAGCAATAATGATTTTTTTTCTTCAAAACAGAGCGTTTTGCACATAAAATTCGCCATACTGCTTAAAAATAATGTTCTAATGACCAATAAACTTTTACTTATTGAAAAACTCAGATTTTTAAAAATGTAAATTAAAAATTTTTGCAAATTATTAGCATCATTCCTTAACTTTTGTCTAATAAATTATTTCGTTTGTTCTATTTAATATTTATTTAAAAACAATCATGTAAAAACTGATAACTTTGTATAATATTTATACATTACACCTTAATCTTTATTCGATAAAAATTACATTGCTAACCATTACTTTTAAAGTAATACACATCTCTATGTGTTTGTTGTTTCCGTTCCTTATATTATGGCCATCGCGTTGATAGGTAGCAGTTCTACCAATCGACCCACGGAAGTGACGCCCATAAATAACTTTGCCAATATATATATATATATATATTAATAATTAGTTTTAAATTTACAGACACTAATGTTTCATGCTTTCGCAATCATTAGTGCAGGAAGTGTTAATTACTGCTGGTTGATTTGAACCCAGCTACAAAGTTGCTTTTGACTCCAGTTGCTAGGATATCACACCTGGACTAGCATCAATTAATACGAAAATTAAGGGAAATTAAACACTTATAAATGCCAAATGCAGGCATAACAGTGAAGCAGTCAGAGAGTGTGCTAACAACCAGAAGTTGTGAACATTGCATATTTGCTAGTTGACTGCCTTTTTATTTCATTTCCCAGACGGGGCTCAACTTTAATAATCTTAAAGGGACTTATAATTATAAATATTGATAATTATTTTCATACCAACAGACACTAGTGTTCATTGTGTGTGTGTGTGTGTGTGTAGATTAAAAACAAACGTATTTAAATTCCGTTTTAGAGATAAAGATTTATGTAGGCATGTTTATGCACATTTCAAATCGTCTTTTATTCAAGGCTGGTACAAGGGAAAACCAGTCTGCCATTTTTCATGGTCAGGTCAAGCCCTAACATCTACCAAACAAGTTTACTAAGAGTACAAGGATCAGCATATATCTCCCTCCTAGGAAAAATGAAAGATAACCAAGATCCTAACAAAAGTAGAGGGTCAATCGACATATGAAAATCATTAACTCAAACATGGTTGAAAACAAATTCATTTGCCCACATAGATTTTGGAATGTGCATTGAATATTTGTGACAACTGCTTTGAGAGACTCACATAGTTGATTATACTGCTTCATGTAATTCTGCGCAGCCAAAACGATTGGGTTTCCCCCTTGACAGATCCCAATACCGCAAAAAAATAAATAGGATGTTTCAGATGCCCGAATTTGGACATCATAAAAACGTAACATGACTGCAACCGAGATTGAACTCGCTACACAAGTTTGTAGTGTAATTCAAATCTTTTCTGTAGCTGAATACTTGATGCTTCACCAGAGCTATCAAGGGTATTTTTATTGTGATGCCATCACTAGATGGGGTTCCTACCACGGCTAAAGAGAGGCCCATCTACCCTTGAGAGAAGGATAGACTGTGCCACTTTCCCAACCTGGTATCTTACCTCGCGGTACATACAGCACCTCACCATCCCAAAGAGTCACCATCTGGTACTGGCTAGGCTTAATGTTGCTTAACTTTGGTGATCTGGCAAGAACCGGTGTGTCAATGTGATTGTGCTGTATATGGACATCATAACCACTTGTGCAAAATGTGCCACAAAAGATGCAAATCATAGAGAGGAAGAATGTCAAGAAAACAAATGTGTAAATTGCCAAGGAAACCATCCAACCTTCTCCAAATCCTGTGAATTCTGGATGAAAGAAAAAGCAATAATAGCCATAAAACACAAAAGAAACATTCCATTCTCCGAAGCGAAAAGGAAAGTTGAAGGATATATGTAGAACCAATCCTATGTAAAAGTGGCAGAAAAAACAAACTTAAATAGTCCACACCAAACGGACAAATACAATGAATTAATAGAAAAGTTAATTCATTTAGACCAAAAAAACTAAAAGCAACCTAAAAGCAGCATACCTTCAGAAAACTGAAAAGGCTAAATCAATGGAAAAAAAATTAAACCAAAAAACATTAACTATATCTCAAACTCAAATCTCTCCTAAAAGAAAAAAAAACACAAATCCATTGGAGAACAAAACTTTCAAAAACACAAATTCCAGCCAATAAAAACTACAAATTATGAACTTAAAACATCATCAAAGAAGACCAAAACAACCCAGCAAAAAAGAGAATCCCCAATAAAAAACAAATCCAACACCTGTGTACCCTAATAAATAAAGTCTCTGACAGCATAGATACAGCACTTTCCCTCGACACTAGCGCACAAGTGCATGTATTTGGTGACTTCAATGTCCACCACAGCAACTGGCTTGGATTTTCTACTTACATAGACGCAGCTGGTACCACAACACGTAACTTCTCTATATCTCATTCCCTATCACAGATGGTTACGTTTCCAACCCGTTTCCCAGACCAGCAAGAACAACATGCATCACTTCTAGATCTGTTTCTGACCACAGTTCCCGATGACTGTGTAATGAATGCCCGCAGCCGTCTTGGGAACGCCGATCATGCAGTGGTAATGGTTGAAATCGCCCTAAACTCTAGAGCTAAAACTGAAGAGCCACTGCTCAAAACAACAAGATATTATAAAAAGCTGACTGGGAAGCCATCAGGGACCTCATCAGAGATGCCCCATGGCAAAATATCTTTTCACTTCCTGCTGAACATTGCGCAAATGACACCACTGAATGGTTCAAAACTGCAATTGAAGCACATGTTCCCACATGCAAATTCTATAGCAAACCCCACTCTCTTCAATGGTTCACTTCAACTTGTGCAGCTGCCATAGCGCAAAGGCAGCATGCGTACCGCAAATTTAACTGACATAAGTCCAGTTCAAACAAACAGAAATACATAGAAGCCAGAAATAACTGTAAGAAATAAATAGCGACAGCTAAGAGAGAATTTACTGAAACCACCAAAAACGCATCGAAGCACATAAATTAGGAACCTGAGACTTCTGGAAAATCTACAACAATGTGGTAAATAATGGGCAATCAACCATTCCCCCACTATCCAACAATCATGAGGTTGTTTGCTCAGCAACTGAGAAGGCTAACATGCTTGCCAGACGGTTTGCCTTCAACTCCACACTGGACTCTGCTAACCACCCCCTCCCTGACTTTCCTTTGCAGACAGACACCACACTAGACGATCTGAAAATCACCCCTGCTCAGGTATATGCTATCATAAGAAAGCTTGACACTGCAAAAGCATGTTGACCTGATCTCATCCTGGCTGTGCTATTAAAAAAGTGCGCTGCCGAAGTAGCTCCAGGTCTCTCCAAACTTTACAACAAATGCCTTAATGAATCTTGCTTTCCTGCCTGCTGAAAAACTGATTCTGTAGTGCCAGTTTTCAAGAATTCTGGCGAAAGAAGTGATCCAGTAAATTATCGCCCCATTAGCCTCCTACCACTTTTCGCCAAAATATTTGAGACCATAATTAACCATGCTCTAGTCCATCACCTTACAGATGCTAAACTTCTGACTGATCAACAATATGGATTTAGGCAAGCCCGTTCCACAGCAGACATCCTAACTGTAATCTCTGAACGTATATACCATTCACTGGACAAAGCGGGGAGGGTAGAGCAGTAGCTCTAGATATATCTAAGGCTTTTGACAGGGTATGGCATGAGGGTCTTCTCAAGAAAATCAGATCATACGGCATCACTGGAAGAATACATAACTTAATTAGATCCTTCTTAGATAAGAGAAAAATCCAGGTTGTCCTCGACGGTCGTACATCTAAACAATATGATATAAATGTGGGAGTGCCTTAGGGGTCTATCCTTGGACCTCTGTTATTCCTAATATTCATAAACGGCCTCCCTGACAAAAATGTCTGTGAGGTGGGTATATATGCTGACGACACCACGCTCTATAACAGACACGACAGGAAAATAAATGAACACATATTTAAAGAAATGGCAGAATCACTAGAGGAAGACCTCCGATCCATAGTCGAATGGGGACAAAAATGGATGACCACCTTCAATGCTGCCAAGACTAAACTTGTTTCCTTCAATAATTACAAGAAACCTTCCCTACCGCCAATAGCAATGGCCAATGACTCTTTATCTGAAAGTACATCTTTTAAACTCCTCAGCCTAATGTTCACAGGAAACATGAGTTGGAACTATTACATTGAGAACATTGCCAGGACCGCTGCGAATAAGGTGGGTTCCCTCTACCGTGCTAGAAAGCTATTAACGCCTGAAAGTATCCTATACCTCTATAAGGCCACCATTCGCCCATGTATGAAGTATTGTCATATTTGGGCTGGTACATCTGCCACTAGTCTCTCGCTCCTTGACAAGGTTCAAAAGAGAGTCGCCAATCTGATAGGTCCTGAACTGTCAGCTAAACTTCAGCCTCTGTCCCATCGACGAAATGTTGCATCCCTCTGCTTGTTCTACAAGTACTTTAACGGTGAATGCTCTGACAAACTGCAAGCACTTGTGCCCCCTCGACGTAAATACCCCCGACAAACCCGACAAGCAGCTAAATCCCACCCCTTCGCAGTAGAGATCCCTAGATGCAAGAGAGCCTTTTACTCCAGTAGTTTCTTCCCCAAAACAGCTAAACTTTGGAATTCCCTTCTGGGTCCCTGCTTCCCCGACTGTACTGACATGTGGAAGTTCAAGTGCAAAGTGAACCGACATCTTGCTGTCCAACTTCCTACATAGTACCCCTGATGCTTATGTCCCTGATAGTAGCCCCCTACAAAAAAGTGGCAATGTGCCTTGTTTGGGGTGAAAATGTAATAAAAAAAAACAAAAAAAAACTCCATCAAACAAATAGCTGAAACATCGAAAATTGAAAAATACTACCAAACCTTGGAAAAGCAAGAAAAGAAACAAAATAGAAATAAAACGGCAAGGAGAGACAAATTAAACTCAAAAACTAGAAATAAAAAAAAAAACAAATCTGAAAAAAAAAAAAAAAAAAAAAAAAATGGAGGTTGTAAAAACCAACAGAAATGCATCAACAGAATATAATGTAAGGAAGACGATACAACTACTCTAAGTCATCAAACTTCACTAAAAACTATCATATAAATAAGAGGAGTGTAAAAATAAATAATAAGAATAAGAACAAAAACAGTAAACTAAAAGAAAACAATAACCTCTTGAAAAAAATAGCAAACTAAAGGAAAAATTCCATTCGATTATTTTCTGGTATGCCACAATGGCATACCAGAAAATAATCGAATGGAATTGCTGAGGCCTAAAGGCTACCTACAATGAATTACAATTAATTACAATGAATTACAATAGATGAACTGAACCCATCTATGATATATCTCCAAGAAACATTCAAGAAAAAAAAGGACAAAATCAATAGGAAAAACTTTGCATGATATTTTATACATGAAGCTGGACAAAAAGCTTCAGGTTAAAAAGGGTTTTCAGTTAAAAAAAAAAAAATATCCTTCAAAGAAAAATCAACATTAACACAAATCTACAAGCAGTAGCAATATCAGTAACACTTCAGAAAACCATTACCTTTGGCTCACTTTTTGGCTACTCCATACAAAAGAAACAAACCATGGTTCAGTAAAGAATGTCATGATGCCATTAAGCAATGACATAAAAGCACTAAAAAATTTCAAACAGAAGCCACAAAACAAAACCTAATCAACTTCAAATACCATAAAGCGTTTGCTTCAAAAACTATAGACACGTTACTTTAACAAGTTGCCTATGTAAAATATAGACATATAGTCCACAAAGACTAATACAGCTACTTGCAACAAACAATCAAATCGGATTTTGAAAAAAAGTGGAACAATAGACCAAATAACCCAATTAGAAACTCTCATAAGAGAAGTTTTCATCAAAAAACAACATATGACAGTCATATTTTTGGACATAGAAAAAACTTATGATACCACTTGGACATCGTAAAAAATCTTCAAGACTTAGGTGTGTGGAAGACCTGCATTATTTATCAAAAACTTCCAATGTGCTGGAAACGTCAAAGTTCAAATGAGACCTACTCTTTCAGATACACTAAATCTAACAGAAGGTATTCCACAAGGAAGTATCTTGGCCACAACACTATTTTCAATAAAAATAAATAATATAATAAAAAACTCAACATCTACAATTGACAAAAGTACTCTTTTATGTCGATGACTTTGTTATCAGCTACAGATCCTCCCATATCCAAACAAAAGAAAGAATCTTACAATTAAATTTAGATTGAATAAATAGCTCAGCTATAAACAATAGCTTCAGTCTCTCAAAAACTAAAACACTGTGTGTTCATTTCTGTTCTTGAAGAAAAATGCATAATGATCTAGCCCTCAAACTAGAGGGAAACATAATACCAGTGGTCAACCAATACAAATTTATCAGAGTCATATTCAATAAGAAATTGAATTTCATACCCCACATAAATTATATAAAAAGCAAGAAAACCCTTCAAGTTCTTTGAGTAGTTGCTCACACAAAGTGGGGAGCTGATCAACAAACCCTTCATAAAATATACAAATACTTTATCAGATCCCAATGAGACTATGCCGGCTGTATCTATAGATCATTCAGAAAGTCATATATAAAAAAAATTATACCTGATTCACCATGAAAATTAAAGACAAATTTTAGGAGCTTTCAGAACATCTCCAATTGATAGAAGCAAATGAAACTCCACAACAGAAAAACTAGCACTGCAATACAATATAAAAATTAAATCCACACCCATCTAACCCAGCTTATGAAAACATCTTCAACCTAAAATATGAAGAGCTGACCTAGATTCCAGTAAAGCAACTGGCCCTGATGGCATCCCAATTATAGTGTTAAAAAAGCTTCAACCAGAACTTGCTCCCATACTTACGAAACTATTTAAGCGCTGCCTTAAGGAGAAGTGCTTTCCGACTCCCTGGAAGACCTCTTCAGTTTGCCCTATATTTAAGAATTCAGGTGATAAGTCATCTCCCTCTCAATACAGACCTATAAGTCTCCTGTGTGTTATGAGTAAGTTGCTGGAATCCATATTAAATAGAGAAATAGTCAACCACCTCAGCAGGAATAACCTTCTTAGTGACACACAATATGGTTTCCGCTCTGCAAGATCTACCGCAGATGTGCTGATGGTTATATCCCACAGGATAAGTGAATCTCTTGACAAAGGCTTCTTTTCTAGGGCAATTGCTCTTGACATATCAAAGGCCTTTGACAAGGTATGGCATAAGGGTCTACTTCACAAGATTTCCAGCTACGGTATAACGGGAAATGTTTTCTCAATCATTAAATCATTTCTCTCCGATAGGCTCATAAGAGTAGTGGTCGATGGACAAAAATAAGAGGCCTGCAATATAAATGCTGGAGTCCCCCAGGGGTCAATCCTGGGCCCAACTCTCTTCCTGATCTACATCAATGACCTCCCTAAACACATACTTAAATCATTCGTTGACATCTATGCTGATGACACAACCATCTACGGCAACACATCAAAAGCTGTAAATGACAAAGTTCTCTCTGATTCTCTCTCCTCTGATCTCGAGCGCGTGGTTCAGTGGGGGAAGAGGTGGCTGGTTACCTTTAATGCATCCAAAACCAAACTCCTATCCTTACATCATCAACGCTCTGATCCCCAGCTGGCATCAATTGTGATGGATGGCTCTCGTCTGGGTGAGGCTCCGTGTTTTGACAAGCTTCTGGGTTTGACCTTTACTCCTGATCTGAAATGGAACACGTACATCAAGTCTGTTGCCAAGGTCGCTGGAAAGATGGTGGGATCCTTCTACCGCTCGAGAAGATATCTCACTGCTGATGCAATTCTCTATCTATATAAAAGCCAAGTACGTCCAAGGATGGAATACTGCTGCCATATCTGGGCAGGAGCTGCTAAAAACAGCCTATCCTGCCTTGACAGAGTACAAAATAGACTTTGTGGCTTAGTGTGGGATGCCCTTTTCTCTACCCTGCAACCTCTCTCCCACAGAAGAGACGTTGTGAGCCTGTCCTTGTTTTATCGTTATTTCCATGGCAGATGCTCGTCTGAACTCCAATCTCTGGTCCCCCCTCGCCAATCTTTCACGAAAAACACTCGTCTAGCTGAATCCACTGTGAAAAATTTCCCCCACTCTATATCTGTGCCTAAATCAAAACGCGGATTCCATGAACAAAGCTTCTTTCTTAGAACTGCACGCCTGTGGAACTCTGTTCCGTCTGCCTGCTTCCCTCCGGACTATAACTTGGATGTCTTCAAGTCCAATGTTAACAAATTCCTAATGAACCGCCCCCTTAAGTAAACACTTCAGCAAATCTCCTCACTAACTTAATGTACTTGCAATAACCCTTATCCCTGAGTGGCTTCTGGGCCTTGATAAGTGGTGATCACTGTGTAAAAAAAAAAAAAAAGAAAAAAAAAAGAAAATAAAAGCTGTTTGAAAGTAAAGAGAAAACAATAAAACCATTCAGATTAAGAATGAAATCTATACTTAAAGAAACTGAAATCCCAATTTCAAACAGACACAACCATATAATCCCAAATGAATAATTGAAAAACAAAATGTAAACCTTAAGTTAAAAGAATTTATCAAAGCAGAAACCCACCCAAGCATTTATCAAGAGGAAATTCACAACATTCTCTTACACTATTCAAAATACCACCTCATATATACAGATGGATCCAAGGACAATGAAAACAGAGCTTGCACAACAGTATCTAACATAAAAACTTAAAAAAAAAAAATAGCTCAACCAATAGAAAGCTCAATCTTTACAACAGAAGCGTACACAATAAAACTAGCCCTTCACATTATCTAAAACAGCAATTACCAAAAATTCATATTTTCAAATTCACTATCATAATTAACATTGCTACAAAATAGAAATTTTGAAAATCCCCCTCCTTGTAAAACTTCTATGCAAACTAAACAATATGTCCAACAATAAAGAAATTCTTTTGTGTTGGACCCCTAGCCACATTAGAGGAAAAGGCAATAAAAGAGATAACAATGCAACCAAATCTACTCTCAAATTAACTCCCCCAAAATCTCAGAATTCCATATGCGGATCTATAAAAAACAAAAAAAAACAAATGGCAACAAAAATGGAACAACACTCAAAACAAATTATTTCAAATAAGACCCAAGATAGATAAATATATCCCTGGCCTCACAAAATCCAGGAAAGGAAAAGTTATCCTATCCCAGCTCTCATAGGGCACAAAAATCCCACACACTCCTTTATTCTGAACAAAGAATTACAACCAAAATGTAGCACATGCCAAACACCTGTCACAATCAAACACATCCTTATGGAATGTGAAACACTAAAGAACCTTAGTCTTTCTTCAAAAATAATATGAAAAATTTACTTGAATATACTAATTCAGAAAACATCTTTTAAATTCTTAAAGGAGCTAAAAATATATCGGAAGATCTGAATCCAGAAAAATACAGAATTCCAACAAAAAACATAACTAACCTTAAGTAACCCATAGAGATTGATATGTAAAAAAAAAAATAAAAAAAAAAAACAACTATTAGAAATATATCTGCAAGTTGCAATGAACATTTTACATTTCAACCTACCGACATATTTCTGTACATGTTATTCATGCATCCAAACAAATATTTTACTCGTTATAAACCATTCTTGGTATATGATTCCTATTTCCTGTTAATTTCAGTGTTATGTGACCAGTACTTTGAGAGTTTATCGGTTGAATATTTGCACACATACATATAACTATTGTTTTATTTATATAGGTAAAAATGACTAATATGAGAGATTTGTTTGTGTTTGTTAACTACTTTTAGACTATTAAACATAGGAATTTGAAGTTTGTTAAGAGTACCTACTATGCAGATTTACCTAAGGAGGTCAGAGGGTTCCTATTTCACTTTAAAAAAATTTTTTTTAATGAAAACTGGAAATAGAGCTTACAACCTAAAGTCATAATCTTAGATAGTGTGTGTGTGTGGTTGTGTGTGTGTGTGTGTGTGTGTGTGTGTGTTTGTGTATTTACAAGCTGTCTGTTGGCATATCTACCACCCCCTCCATCCTCCTGTCTTTCTATTTTGTATGCCTCCTTCCCCCTCCCTGCATAAACAAGGCTATTAGTGGCTACTAAAGGTTTGTAATTTGTTATTGTATGAATTTGAAAGCTGAGAAACATTGGATACTTCTGCTAGTAGATATTTATGCTAAAGAATGTCTTAAAAAGCATTTGACAGGAATGGTGTGGTTTTTTGATCGAATATGGTTGATGGATTCTCATGCAAATAAACAAATGAATGGAGAGACAAAGAGACAATTACAATGAAGCTGATGGATGTCAGACATTTTTCTATAAGAATTTGGGTTAGGGTGGCAGTGTGGGTGAATCAATGGAAATAAACGTTCCAAGCTGTCTCTGCCATATTGTTCTGCCATTTTTTTCTCTGAAACTACAGATTCACAAAATAACTTTGTCTTTTGTTAATAGTTTGTCCTTCTCTTAACACAAATGAAGATGAAAAACCATATACCCCATAATGTATTGATTTACAAAAACTAAAGAATTTGCAATTAATGTCTCTGGTAGTGCTAGGTTGGCTAAATGGATACCATTACAGACTGTGGAATTTCTATTTTTTTTTTTTTTTTTTACGATAGCGTCACTGCTTATTAAGGCCCAGAATCCATTCAAGGATAAGGGTTAACAGGTGTCAAGTGAGACAACACTGTGATGATCGGTGATGGTGAAAATTGGATGAATTAATTTATTTAGAGGACGGCTCATCAGGAACTTGTTTACATTAGACTTGAAAATGACCATGTTTTAGTCAGTTGGGAAGCAGGTCTGCAGTATTGTTCCACAAATTAGCAATTCTAGGAAAAAACTTTACACATGGAATTTTCGTTTAGTTTTAGACATGAATAGCGAATAATAGAAACTTGTTGAATCTGTTGGAGTGAAATTATTTTCACATTGTTGGGAAAAGTATGAATGGACAATTTTTCCTCTGCTTTGAGTAAAATGTCTTCAATAGTTATTGTGTTTTAGCATTAAATAGCATAAAAGGGCTGATGTAACGTAGAACTAACAAACCCAACCAAATCCACTCATCTCAACCCTCTTCCACCTTTTTTTTTCATTACAGTATCATTTAATTGCATAAGCTGTCTCTAAAGTTAGATATGTGTATATGGTTATATTTGTATGTATAGGATTCACTCTTGAACTAATTCATCATCATCATCATGGAGGGGCATAAGTCATCCAAAACAGCCCACCAGCGTCCATGATCTTGGGCGATTTGCTCCAGCTCCCTCCAAGAATAGCTGGTCGGCTTGGTGTCCGCCTCCAGGTCTCTTCTCCAGGTGTTCTTTGGTCGGCCTTTTTTCCTCTTCCCCTGAGGGTTCCAAGTCAGAAGCGTACAAGTGAGTGATGTGAGCTATATTTAGTTTAATAATTTGATGTAAAGAGGGTGCAAGGGGAGGTGGGAGCCTTTTGTGAACATTTAGGTATCTTGCATTTTTTGGTAAATATTAACACTTGCTATTAGACATCAATTAATAAATATTCCCCAAATTTCAGTTTTTTTGGAGTATTTTAAATATGAGCACAAAATTATTATTGCTTTCCAGAATTCAGTTACCAGGTTTCTTATTTGCGTTAAATAGAGGTGTAGTAAACCACCTTAGCAAAAATAACCTCCTCAGTGACATGCAATATGGTTTCCATTCTGCTAGATCTACAGCAGATATGCTAACAGTTAGATCTCATAGAATTAGTGAATCTCTAGATAGAGGCTTCCTTTTTAGGGCAATTGTCCTCAACATATTGAAGGCCTTTGATAGGGTATGGCGTAAATGTATACTCCACAAAATCTCCAGCTATGGTATAGCTGTAAATGTCTTTTCAATTATTAAATTATTGATAGGCTCATAAGAATAGTTGTTGATGGGCAGAAATCAGAGGGTCACAGTATTAATGCTGGAGTCCCTCAGGGGCACAACTTTCTTCCTGATCTCCATTAATGATCTCCCAAATCACATCCTAATATCATTCATAGGCATTTATGCTGTTGACACTACCATCTATCGCAACACTTTAAAGGCCGTAAATGACGAAGTTCTCTCTGATTCTCTTTTCTCTGATCATGTGGTGCAATAGGGAAAGAAGTAGCTGGTTAATTTTAATGCATCTAAAACCAAACTTCTATTTTTTCATCATCAATGCTCTGAGCCTCGTCTGGCATCAATTGAAATGAATGGCTTACATCTTAGGGAGACTCCATGTTTTGATAAGCTTCTAGGTCTGACCTTTACTCCTGATCTCAGATGGAACACATACATCAAATCTGTTGCCAAGGTTGCTGGAAAAATGGTAGGATCGTTCTACTGCTCCAGTAGATATCTCATTGTTGATGCAATTCTCTACCTGTATAAGAGGCAAGTACATCCAAGGATGAGGTACTTGCCACATCTGAGCAGGAACTGCTAAAAGCAGTTTATCTGCTTTGACAGAGTCCAAAATAGACTTTGTAGCCTAGTGGGGGATGCCCTTTTCTCTTCCCTGCTACTTCTTTCCAACAGAAAAGATGTTGCAAGCCTGTCTCTGCTTTATTATTTTCATGGCAAGTGCTTGTCTGAGCTCCAATCTATGGTCCCTCCTGGTCTGACTTTTACGAAAAACACTCATCTAGCTGAAACCACTATCTATAATTTCCCCCACTCTTTATATGTGCCTAAATGTAAACGTAGATTCCATGAACAAAGCTTCTTTCTTAGAATCGCATGCCTGTGGAATGCTTCTGTTTACCTGCTTTCCAACTGACTACAATATGGTTGTCTTCAAGTCCAACGTAAACAAGTTCTTGATGACCCATCCCCTTAAGTAATCCAATTTGCCAAATTTCCACTACTAACGATTATTATGATATTGTCCCGTTGACTACTATACACTCATTAATCCTTATCCTTGAGTGCCCTCCAGATTGCTCACTATGTTGGCAATTGATTGTCACCATATTGATGGTATTCATCACCTTGACTGGTGGAAGGGATATCTATATAAACTTGAATGAAATGGAGTTTTATGATGATGAACAATAAATTGTATGTACACACTCACACACACACATATATATAGGAAGAGAGAGAGAGACAAATAAAAAGAAACAAACCGAGTTATGTGTTCAGCAATGTTTTGTCTTTATTTGAGACTTCTTCTGGATGAAATAAAGATGAAACATTGATGAACACATAATTCGGTTTGTTCCCTTTTATTTCTTTATTTCATCAGAATACTATTTCCATTATTCTCATATATATATATATACATATATATACATACAGAATATTTGGAAAATATATGGCATAAGTTGAGGATTATGTTCTTTACGTGTAAAAGAGCCTTTCTGTGTGAGTTGCTTTTGGAATAACACTTTGTTACTTGTCTAATTTTCTTTGTTTTCCATTTCATCCTTTGTATTATCTTTCTGCTGATCATATTTATGTGTTTTTAATCTGCTGTATTCTGTTATTGGTAATAAGAAAAGCCAATATTTTCAGGATGCCAACTGGGTTTCATATGTGGGCTATAAACGATCCCTTGGTGATCATGATGCTCAAACCTTTCTTTTGAGTCTCACAGTTTTTATATGTTTGCTATAATTTTTTCATAACCTATCATAGGTATAATGTTCATCATTTTTTTTTTTTGTTTTTTCTTGTTTTTTAATCAATTTTCTTTTTTTGGGGGATGGGGCATCTGGTAGGATGCCAGGTATAGAACCACTATTTAAGACACTTTAACCAAAAGATCTTATTTAAACCGTCCTTTAGGTGCAATTGTTTGGATCTCTCTTGCACTTGGTTCACCGGGTATATTTGCCATAGTTTTTGAAATTCATTGCTGGTTGCTCCTACTGGAATGATAGAGATCTTCCTAATGTTCCAGTTTCTTTTCATGTCATGTCATACGTAAGATTTTGGTATTTTGTTATATTCTCTTTCTCAGCTCTGTTTAAGCCAGCATCATTGGATACATAGTCTTCAACTAGGGTTGCTACTTTCTCTCTTTTACCTCATATCATTTATGTCAGATTTAATAATTCCATTTTCTAGGTATGTAGCTGTAGGAATTGCACAATTATAGTGGATGGTGTCTGACTTATTTCCAACTTATGTCCCTTTGGGTATATGTTCCCAGGACTTGTTACTACATTGGATATTATCTAATATATAAATAACAATGCCCTGCCACACACATTGTATGGTGTTAAATGTTTACAAAAGAAAATGTTGATCATTATTTATTTCTATGGTTTATAACTCTAAAATACCTTGTTTATATAGTTTGAAGATAACTAGAAAATCTCTGTGTGGTTTCTGTCTGAAAATATTGTGAAGCAGTGGTTTATGAAGTTTAAGGTGGAGTTCAGTGTGGACAAGTAGTAGAGCTTATGATGAAAAGACTGACACAATTAGATGAGGGAGTTAGAATTAGGAGTCTTCAGTTTTTAAAACTGACCTGTGAGTTGTTTTTTTTTTCAGCCAACTCTTCACTTATGACGTACAAAAAAAAAAAAAAACAGATGTGACCAATAATCCAACTATTAATAATACAAATGCTTTGAGATTTTGTTTATCATTTTTGTGTTTTTTAATCTATTGTACATTTTTTTTTTGCTAATTGTTATCTTGCTTTGTTTTGTAAAAGCTGAGTCTGGCTGTCAGTAAATGAATCAATTGTTTTCTCAGAATTTCCTAATTCAGGTCAAGTAAGTGCTGTCATTGCAGCTGTACAATACTCTTGAGTAAAAGTCAATATTTTATGCACGTTCCAACCAGTGTTACTTGAGCTTAGAAAAAAAAGTTTTTCCTGTTTCCCATGCTGACATGTGTTGAACGCCTTTTAGAAATTGATTTCTAAATTAACCTACATTTGTCCAAGTCTTTATCGTTATCACTTTTTCCCATGTTTTTCTTGGCTTTCTTCTGCCAACTGAACCTGCTACTTCAACTGTTCTACATCTACTAACCCAACAACTTGTATTCATTCTTTCAACATGACTATACAAAGTCTCTCATTCTGCACACATCTCCCTATACTGTCCGGATTTAACTTCCTCTGAAATCTAAGCCTGCCTTTGAGACTCATTACACATTCATTGTTTTATTATCATACTTCTCTTCATGCAATGCATGTCTTCAACCCTCACTGACCAAGTTTCACTTTCATACATCATCATATACAGCATAATCACATTGACACACCATTCCTTGCTAGATCACTGGAAGTTAAGCAATGTTGAACCTGATCAGTATCAGATAGGTGACTAACCTTCTCTACCCTGCAACCTCTCTCCCACAGAAGAGACGTTGCGAGCCTATCCTTGTTTTATCGTTATCTCCATGGCAGGTGCTCGTCTGAACTCCAATCTCTGGTCCCCCCTCGCCAATCTTTCACGAAAAACACCCGTCTAGCTGAATCCACTGTGAAAAATTTCCCCCACTCTATATCTGTGCCTAAATCAAAACGCGGATTCCATGAACAAAGCTTCTTTCTTAGAACTGCACGCCTGTGGAACTCTGTTCCGTCTGCCTGCTTCCCTCCGGACTACAACTTGGATGTCTTCAAGTCCAATGTTAACAAATTCCTAATGAACCGCCCCCTTAATTAAACACTTCATCAAATCTCCACACTAACGTAATGTACTTGCAATAACCCTTATCCCTGAGTGGCTTCCGGGCCTTGATAAGTGGTGATCACTGTGTAAAAATAATTAAAAAAAAAATAATAATTTGGGAATACCAGATGCTGTATGTAGGGGTACAAGAGTGACAAAAACCTAACATTGTCATCTCCCCTAATGGGGATATACATGCGACTGGGGACCGCTTGTGAATTTTATACTTCCATGAAACTTCCTCCTTTGTATGAAGCTGGTTAAACGTGCCTTAGGGTTAGTGCTGCAGTTTTTCATACATCATTACACTGTGTACACATGTCTGATAGACTCTTTCATTAGTTAGCAGCAGTAGCACTCTGCTGGTTAGTAATGATAGAAGTTCCTTGAACTTATTTAATTGACTCATAACTTAAAATCATGCTAACTCTTCGCTGTGCTCTACTGTTATCACCAACTTCTGAACAATCTCAATAGCTTCATCATCTAAATATACTTTCTCCGCATTTTCTATTCTCCTCCATTTATATGCAAACTAGCTATCTTCAACTTACCAATAATTCTTACAAGTACTACCTAAAAAATTGAGTTGCAGAAAATGTTTTCACTTTCTGTAAGATTTCCAGTTCTGATCATCACGTGTATCTTGTTAACATTCATTCATAGACCTTTACTTTCCATAATATTCCTACAAGTCTCTTTCATTGTTTCAATGGAAAGCATTAGATCCTAGACATACTCTCTTCCAGAAAAGCTATACAAAACTCCCTGGATAATGTTTCTAAGACAGATGAAAAACAAAAATTCTGTACGAAACTCTAATGTACCCTTACTTTAAAGCTGCCAGTAAATGTGCTGTTAATTCTAACACAACTTTGAACATTTCTGTACATTACGTAAACAATCTTCACCAACCACTGACTTGTCTTGCAAAAGCAAAATACAGATTCTTATTCTTCTTTACTCTAGTAGAAGTTCTAAGATTCAAGTTTTTTTTTTTTTTTTTTAACAACCTCTTTTATGATCTGTTATCAATTCAATGTATGTTTCAATTGCAGGCTTCAACATTTCTACAAAACCACCAGATAGTCCAGCAACTTTATCATTCTTCATCTTACAGCTTCTCATCCCATTTCTTTCTCAATTCTTAAAGCTGAACCAGAAACCGTTTCTACAACTTCTGGATTTTCTTTGTCCCATGAACATTCAGTGCTCAATAATCTCTTATAATAGCATTTTCAGGCATCACTGTTTCTGTTTATTTGTTGCCAGCATCCCATTGTCATTTTAAATTCTTTTCTCTTCAATAATATCCGTATTTGTCTTTATCTTCAATACTTCATTCTTCTGGTCATATTTTTGAAGAAATCTAGCCTACTCTATATACGATTTCCCCCACTCTCTATCTGTGTCTAAATCTAAATGCATATGCCATGAACAAAGTTTCTTTCCCAGAACTGCCCGCCTGTGGAACATCGTTCCGCTGGCCTGCTTCCCAGTTGAATGCAACATAACCTTCAAATCTAATGTAAACCAATTCTTATGCAGCTGTCCCCATAAATAATCAAATTCTACCCAATTTACACCATTAACAATTACTATATTACCACCTTACATTCATTAATCCTTATCTTTGAGTGGCTTTTGGGCCTTGATAAATGATGACTCCTAAGTAAAAAAAACAAAAAAAAACTCCGCCTCCATCTTGATATTATATGTTGCTCTTCTTGCTATCTTCTTTACCATATTGGTACTTGTCTGAAAATATTTGCTTCTTGACTTAAATGCACAAAGCATTGTTTTTGCTTATTCTCCTTTTCATTTGCAAAACTTAATGATGAAATCAAAAACAAAAACAATTTTATTATACAAAACAACTAAACCAAATACTTGAAATATTTAAAGATATAAAATACTTGAAGCCTAAAAACTTTTCCCAAATTACTATATCCAGCATTAAATAACTCCTAAAAATGTTGATATGCTATAATACAAAACAACCAAACCAAACTCCATGGATAAATATTTGAAGATATAAAATGTTTGAAACATAGTAACTTTTTCCAAAATGACTGGATTCAGCATTAAATAACTTGAAAAAGGGTTAAAATACCATAAAACAACTAACCATCCTCTTTGCCACTAAATAAATGCCCTTCACTTCACACTCCAGTAAAACTGCACTTGGTTGTTAAAACTTGCATTTCATGTTTTCTTTATTTAATCGCTACATCTTTCCCCTGTTAAATTTTCTCTTTTGTTTCATAAACTTTTCTCAACATAAAGTTGCGAATACCTGGTTTGAACCTTTTATACAATCTTGCTTCATCAGCCATTACTGGGTAAATGCCTTAATTAATTTTTATTTTATTATAAGCATCACCTGTATTCAGAATTAAACCTTCAAAAGATTGTCAATTAGAACTGATTATTGCCTAACACTTTTATCCATTGTGTTACATGTCCATGTAGACAATTCTAGCATGAATTTAAGACGGTTTAAACTTAATCTTCATTTCAATGGATGACAAAACAAGAACGATCTACCCTGTATAGATTCATGAGTTGTACTAGATGCACCTGAAGACAGTCGGAGGTTACATAAATGTTATGAGAATAACAATCGAAGATAAAACTAATAGTCCAGATAATACAAGTATATTCATGTGAGAGAATGCATTACAATAGCCATCGTGTATTCGAATGGATTGAATATGTCTTTTTTTTTATCATTTCTGTTGTTTTTTTTGTTTTTTTGTTTTTTTTAATGAAATATTTTAAATAACATGGACTCATTTCTTTTTAGCAACCAGTCTGTTACCATCTGCTTGTTTGTCTTAGTAGACTTAAAAAAAATATTTGGAAATAAAATAGTCATTTGACTTGTCAGAAAGAATGGTCAAGTGCAATTTTCTAAAATATTGCGTTATTAAATTTAATATCCAAAAAAACAAGATCAATCCATGTTAACAGACACTTTGAATGCATTTCTATTAAATGCATTCCAAAACAAACAACAAAAGCATTTTTTCATTCTCGTACTCTCTTAAATTTAGAAATATAAACAGAAAGATTCAAACATGTACATTTTTTTGGATCACTATATATATATATAAAATTTATTTATACAAACATTGATGGCTACATATGTGCATACATGTTTCTGTAATCACCCGCGTTGGGGGATTACGTCTTCAGGCCAAGAATTATCATCGATAATATACCTGCTCTGTTCACTCATTGAGCACTCTTTGGTAGACACATGTTGTTTCATTGGATGTACTTCTAGGAAACTAAACTCTACTGGCTAAATATATATATATATATATATATATATATATATATATATATATATATATATGTATATATATATATATATGTATATATATATATGTATATATATATACTAGTTGTATGTACCTGATGTTGTCCGGTAGAGAAATTAGTCACATACTATAAGATATACTGGATATCCCAACTTATTACGAAAAGTGACCACATGTTGGATTTAGAGAAACATAAAACACATCTACCTTGGTCTATTAAAATCAAATGTGAAGTAACTTTCATAGTTTAAAGAGGAAATACCTTTCATAGCTTAAATAAGCTTACTTCCAGTTTTAAATGCAACTGTTGTCAGTTATTAATAATTCAAAATAAATATCAATTAAATAAATCAGGTTTAAATAATATTTCTAAATAGAACAATTAATAACATCGAACTAATTATTAAAATAGATTTTCTTTCATGTAACATGCAGATGAGTCTAGATTTCTTTGAATTCATAGAATATATAGAAATCATGTTGGAATAAAAGAGTTATGCTCATTTTCAGTATGAAAATTTGTGAAATGGTGTACCTTTTGTACATATTGTGAACAAACAAGCAAACAGACAGGAATACGATTTTATATATATATATATATATATATATGTATGTATGTATGTATGCGTGCGTATGTGGTTGTGTGTATGTATATATGTATGTGTATATATATATATATATATGTGTACAAACACAAGTTCAAGTATAATTCTTTAGAAGTACTCAATATGAATGTAGAGCTTTTATATGAATAGAATAAATATGGAGTCCTGACAAAACATGAGAATATTGAAACGTTGATCGATCTGTGCAGACTCCTTACAATGTTTATATAATTTTTTTGTATAAAAGGTCTACACATGTATTGAGCACCTTTTGAAGAAATATTGGTTTTTAATTTGTTACCATACCTGAAGTTTATATATATATATATATATATATATATATATATATATATATATATATATATATATTCAATTTTATTTTCATTTTACTAGTCAATTCTCAGAAATCAAAGAGAACCTTTTCTGGATGTAACACTTGATTTGTTTATGAGATAGATATTTGAGTGTTCAGTCAAGGTTAACATCTTCCCCTGAAATATTTAGTTTGTAAAGCAGTGAAAAACAATTTTTCGCTCCTAAATTGGTCACTTGATGATGTTATAGTTTATTTTATTGTGCTCTTTTCTGAATATTGCCAGATTCTAGGACAAGAACTTATTTGGTCTGGTGGAGTATTCAGCTAAGTGCTATTAGTTTACGTAACCTAATTAGAAGGTTCACCATTCGTTGTATTAGCCAGTGTATAGCTGTGTCAAGATCTTATTTGGTCTTTGAATACTATGTTAAGTTGAACTTTTGGTCAGAATTTAAGGTGAAGTATCTTCATGTCAATTTGTCGTGACAAACCCTTGTATAAAGAGTAAAAACATTCAAGGATCATGGATAGTAGGTAATTCAACCTCTTCTCGAGTATAGTAGGTAATTCAACCTCTTCTCGTGTATAGTAGGTAATTCAACCTCTTCTCGTGTATAGTAGGTAATTCAACCTCTTCTCGTGTATAGTAGGTAATTCAACCTCTTCTCGTGTATAGTAGGTAATTCAACCTCTTCTCGTGTATAGTAGGTTAATTCCCACTCTTCTCGTGTATAGTAGGTTAACTCCCACTCTTCTTGTGTATAGTAGGTTAATTCCCACTCTTCTCGTGTATAGTAGGTTAATTCCCACTCTTCTTGTGTATAGTAGGTTAATTCCCACTCTTCTCGTGTATAGTAGGTTAATTCCCACTCTTCTTGTGTATAGTAGGTTAATTCCCACTCTTCTCGTGTATAGTAGGTTAACTCCCACTCTTCTTGTGTATAGTAGGTTAATTCCCACTCTTCTCGTGTATAGTAGGTTAATTCCCACTCTTCTCGTGTATAGTAGGTTAATTCCCACTCTTCTTGTGTATAGTAGGTTAATTCCCACTCTTCTCGTGTATAGTAGGTTAATTCCCACTCTTCTCGTGTATAGTAGGTTAATTCCCACTCTTCTCGTGTATAGTAGGTTAATTCCCACTCTTCTCGTGTATAGTAGGTTAATTCCCACTCTTCTCGTGTATAGTAGGTTAATTCCCACTCTTCTCGTGTATAGTAGGTTAATTCCCACTCTTCTCGTGTATAGTAGGTTAATTCCCACTCTTCTCGTGTATAGTAGGTTAATTCCCACTCTTCTCGTGTATATAGAACTGAATTTTTGCTTAGTGTGGTGATACTAAGAATACAATTGTTAATTACTTAAGACTTCTACCCAATCATGACTGATGAAATGAGAGCATGCTATCCATTTCGATTAAATAAAGGATTCTATTTCTGTGCAGATTTTAGAGTTCAACAAGATACACTGGAAGAAGGTCAGTGGTACATTGGCCAAAACGTGCGGATTACACTTAAAATAAAAACAATAGTCAGAATAATCCAAATAAAAATTATCAATCCTCATCTCAAAAAGTTCAAAAAAATTATCTGTTCTTTGTTTGATTTATTTTCTATAAATATATATTTATTGTATAAACTTGAAGTATGCTGACAAATAGATTTGCATTCAGGATACTTTTATCTATTAAAAAATGAAAATTTGTTGATTAGAGATACTAACACAGAAAAGCTTTTCAACATTATAGTTGCTGCATTATTTTGTTGAGAGATTCTAGGTATTCAATTGCATATTGAATAATAAGATAAAATATTTTGTAAAAATAAATTGGAAGCAAGGTACAGGGAAAAGAAGAGGTGCAGGATCAGGAATCACGTACACTGCCTCAGTTCTCAGTCCTTTCAATTTTCAGTACTCCCTTCTCCCAATTTTAAACATAAAAATAGAAAATATCATTTTGTTGCATATTCAAGTTGGGGCAAGTTTTAAGGTTGGGTTAATGGTTTAGTTCGTATGTTGAAAACTCTGAAATCATTAATCAAGCCAACCACATGACTGGTAGCCTCCTTCACAAATCATCTTCAAGTTTTTTTTGATTAGTATACAAAAGTTGTCTATTATTTTTAATAAAAATAGTTTGACTGAGAAATACATCCAAAGTATATTCTTAGTCTAATGCAATACTCTGCTATGAAACTAATAACATTCTCTTGATTACCAGTATAATAAAATTTGTAAACAAATAATTCATTTAAGTGATATGATTTTTTCTATTCCCAATAATGGGTTATGTAACTCAGATAGTTATACATCCAACATAAGTGATCACGATTGATAGTGATTTGATGTCTGTGTTGTGAGTCTTGGGGTTGATGTACTATGTCTAGCTACGCTGATGAGTCATGAAACAACATAACATTTGACTATATTAAAATGCATTTACTCCCAAAAAGAACTTCATAGTCTGTGAACCTCAGAATTCTAATGAGGTTTTAATGGTGTTCTGATGATGAAGCTTCAATTTGGGAGTTTTTGAGAGAGTAGTGTTATCCCTTGCTATTATTCTGTGATCCTGTAACATGCATACCGTTGCAAATGGACAAAAAAAAAAAAAAATAAATAAATCCGACTCAGCTTTTTTTTCTGTTTTGGCAAAAGTTGTTTATTACCGTTACTTTCAAAATAATACCTGCTTCTTGGTTTTTCTAACTGTTCATTTCGTTTGCCATGAGATTAAAAACAACCCATTGTCACGACACCAACTTAAAAGTTTCTTGTTGCCACATGTCCATCACACCTGGTAGGTTTTTTTTCTGCTTCTTCTCATGTTGGCATTTGGTCCTGGATATAACCTTAAACTATATCCAGTGGTGAGGTCCCATCTTGCAGGCTTTGGGGAGTGTGGAGCCACCCTTTTATTGCCATTACTCCCAGGTCCACTCTGACCCGGTGGTAGTACCTGTTAGGGTCCCAACTATGGGTTAAATAGAAACCGACTTGAAAACAACAAATATATTTTATTAAAAAATTTTTCTTCAAAATCTTCTTTTTTTTTTTTTTTTTTTTTTTTTAATCAATCTTCACTCCAAGCAAGGCAAGTGCTACTTTAAAGTAGGGGGCTACTATCGAGGACATAATTTGCGGGGGCATTATGAAGGGAGATGAGTAGAAAGATGTTTGTTCATATTACACTTGAACTTCAGCATATCAGTACAGTTGGGAAAGGGAGGGAGTTCGAAAGACTTGCAGTTCTGGGGAAGAAACTATTGGAGTAAAAGGCTTTCTTACACCTAGGGATCTCTACTGTAAAGGGGTGGGACAGTTGCTTGTCAGGTTAGTTGAGGACATGTCGAGGAGGTACAAGTGCATTAAAGTATTTGTAGAACAGGCAGAGGGATGCAACATTTCGTCGATGGGACAGAAGCTGAAGCCTAGATGACAGTTCAAGACCTATCAGGTTGGCGACTCTCTTTTGAACCCTGTCCAGGAGTGAGAGACAAGCAGCAGATGCACCAGCCCAAATATGACAACAGTACTCCATACATGGGCAAATGGTGGCCTTATAGAGGTACAGGATACTTTCAGGCGTAAGTAATTTTCTGGCATAGTAGAGAGAGCCCACCTTCTTTGCAGCAGCCTTGGCAATGCTCTCAATGTATATATTCCAGTTCATGTTCCCTGTAAATGTTAGGCTGAGGAGTTTAAAGGAAGTACTTTCAGGCAGTGTGTTCTTGGCCATTGCTATTGGTGATAGAAGAGGTTTCTTGTAGTTATTGAAGGAAACAAGCTTAATCTTGGCAGCATTGAATGTGACCATCCATTTTTTCTCCATTCCACTGCAGATTGGAGGCCATTTCCTTAGATATATGTTCATTTGTTTTCCCCTCATGCCTGTTATAGAGGGTGGTGTCATCGGCAAATATACCCATCTTCGAAACAATTTTATCAGGGAGATCATTTATGAATATCAGGAATAATAAGGGTCCAAGGATAGACCCCTGAGGTACTCCCGCATTTATATCATATTGTTTAGATGTACGACCGTCGAGGACAACTTGGATTTTTCTCTTACTTAAGAAGGATTAATTACATTATTTATTCTTCCAGTGATACCATATGATCTTATCTTTCTTAGAAGACCATCGTGCCATACCCTGCCAAAAGCCTTGATATATCAAGGGCTACCGCTCTACCCTCCCCTGTTTTGTCTAGTGAACGGTATATACATTCAGAGACTACAGTTAAGATATCTACTGTTGAACGGGCTTGCCTGAATCCATATTGTTTGTTAGTCAGGAGTTTAGCATCTGTTAGGTGTTGGACTAGGTCTTGATTAACTAGTGACTCAAATATTTTGGCGAAAAATGGGAGGAGGCTAATGGGGCAATAATTTAGTGGGTCAGTTCTTTCACCAGAATTCTTGAAGACTGGTACCACAGAAGCGGTTTTCCAGCAGTTGGGAAAGCAAGATTCGTTAAGTTTGGAGAGAACTGGAGCAACTCAGCAGAGCATTTTTTTATTAGCACAGCGGGGATGAGATCTGGTCCACAAGCTGTTGAGGTGTCTAGGCTTTTTATGATACCATGCACCTGAAAAGGGTCGATTTTCAAATCGTCTAGTGTGGCGTCTGTCCGCAAAGGAAAGTCGGGGAGGGAGTGGTATGCCGGATCCAGTGTGGAGTTTGAGGCAAACCGACTGGCAAGCAGATTAGCATTGTCGGTTGCCGTGCAAGAAACCTCATGATTGTTTGATAGTGGGGGAATCGTGGACTGCCCATTATTTACTACACTGTTCTAGATTTTCCAAAAATCATGGGTTCCTAATTTCTGTGCTTTGATGCATTTCCTGGTGATTTCAGTGTAATCTGTCTTAGCTGTCGCTATTACTCTCTTACAATTATTTCTGGCTTCTCTATACTTCTGTCTGTTTGAACTGGACTTATGTCGGTTGAATCTGCGGAACGCGTACTGCCTTTGAGCAATGGCAGCTGCACAAGCAGAAGTAAACCATTGAGGAGAGTGGGGCTTGCTATAGAATTTCCGTGTGAGAAAATGTGCCTCAATTGCAGTTTTGAACCATTCACTGGTCTCATTTGCACACTGGTCAGCTGGGAGAGAAAAGATATTTTGCCATGGGGTATCTCTGATAAGTTCCCTGATGGCTTCTCAGTCAGCCTTCTTGTAATACCTCGTTGTTTTGATTAGTGGGTCTTCAGTTTTAGGGTGAGAATTTAGGGTAATTTCTACCATTATCACAGCGTGATCAGCATTCTCGAGTGGGCTGTGGGCATTTGTTGTACAATCATCAGGAACTGTTGTCAGAAATAGATCTAGAAGTGAGGCATGTTGGTCTTGCTGGTCTGGGAAACGTATCGGAAATGTAACTGTCTGAGATAGGGAATGGGATATAGAGAAGCTATGTGTTGTGCTACCAGCTACGTCTGTGTAATTAGAGAATCCAAGCCAGTTACTGTGGTGGACATTGAAGTCACCAAATACATGTACTTATGCGCTAGTATCGAGGGAGATTTGGATTCGGCATTAAATAACCTGAAAAGGGTTGATATGCCATAAAGCAAAAACAGCCATTTCTCGCCTTCAACTTTACACGTCCAATGACTTATCTTCTCCTGACCACATGGTATCCTTTTTTTTTTTCTTTTTCTTGTCTTGCAAGCTTGTGCACGCTTTCTAATTTACATATGTGTTTTTTTTTTCATCTGCTGCTAATATCTTTGCAAACCAGCTATCTTACAGCATCTGCTAATATTTTCTCACATGCTCATATGCGCTCTGTTACACTGCTTTCATCTGGAATGATAGTTTATATGCCAGGTTTTTAATAGTTTAGATACGATTCGTTCTAGGTATGACATGAAACTGCTTTGATGGTGAAGCCCCAATTTGGGAGCTTTATAAAATGCAAAGTTTGTCCTTAATTGCCATTACTCCTAAGTCTATCTGACAAGGAGTGGTAGTGAAACTGCATGAAGTGGTATAAGTACACATTTACATGATAAACAATTATTTAAAGCGAACAGCAAGAATAGATATTTGAAGATATTAAGAATGTGAAACATAGCTGGACAATGCATTAAGCATTGGATTAATGAGGGTTGATATGCCATTAAAAAAACTAAAAAGTTTGTTTTTTTTCCACTAACATATTCACTGATAGAAATAATCCTTTTTGTTCATGTGACGAGCTCACATTGGTTCAAAATTTAGGTTGCTGAAAGCAAAGAAAAAAAAAATTTCTTTAAGTACGCGATTTCACTTAATCCGTCATTCTTAATTTAAAAAAAATATTTTTGTTTTCTTTTTTATTACTAAAATATCTGACATTCACCTCATTCTTCTTCATGCAGCCTTCTTCCCCCTTCTCCCTGATAGATGTATGAAGAATGTTTTCTTTTTTCTACCTCATTCTTGTGCAGCTCTCAAGAATAAGAAAGCTGCGTTTCCATTGGCTCCAAAGTCGGCTAGTGTTCTTATGGCACTTCTCTTGGCAGACCTAGCTTATGACCTGTGCTGTTGTTTTTTTATAAGCAACACATGATGAGGGTGACATGGACATCAGCAACAACAAGGGGACTAGAGAGAGAGAGAGAGAGAGAGAGAGAGAGAGAGAGAGAGAGAGAGAGAGAGAGAATTATCCATATCTGCCCAGAATTGGCCCCCACGAAAAGAAACGGAGATGGGAGGGATAAGACTCTTAGTGAAGGAGGGAGTTCGCTTTTGCAGTATTCAAAAGACGCACTTCCAAGTTGTTTCTTTTCCAAACATCCCACCCCTCTAACTTACCATTCCATAATGGGGGAGGGGTGAGGGGCTTCTTTTCCATTGCCACTAGTTTCTCTAATTTACCTTCAAGTCCATCTTTCTACTATATTTCTGCTTCCCCCCCCTCCTTATTTGTATTTCTGTCACCCCCAATTTTGTGTCACCCTCATTCCATCCTCACCACTTCTCTATATTCCCTTCCTTGGAGCAATTTATTTTAGATTATTATTTTTCAATAGCATAACTGATCGGCTTCTGAACATTTCATTTGGAAAAAAATGCAGTGGAAACTGTAAATCATTGCATATATTCTCGTCATAGCTAAACGGTTTTATGTTATATATATATATATATAGAGAGAGAGAAAATAAAAAAGGAACAAACCCTATTATGTGTTCACCAACGTTTCGTCTTTATTTCGAGACTTCCTCTGGGTGAAATAAAGACGAAACGTTGGTGAACACATAATACGGTTTGTTCCTTTTTTATTTTCTCTATTTTGTCGGAATACTATTTCCATTATTTTCATCATATATATATATATATATGTGTGCGTTTTTTTTTTTACTCGCGCTCATCCCTAACAAGGCATATTGCCACTTGGATGTAAGGGGCTATTATTTGGGACCATGCCTAAGAAAGATATAAAGAAGATGTTGGTTTACATTACATTTAAACGTCTGTATATCGGTACAGTCAGGGAAAATAACAGTCTAGCTGTTCGAGGGAAGAAACTATTAGAGTAAAAAGCTTTCTGGCATTTAGGGACTACAACAGTGCAGGGGTGAAATTTTGTTGCTAATCAGGTTTGTCAGAGATATTACGTTGAGGGGCACAAGTGCAACGAGTTCATCAGAGTACATTCCATTAAAATATTTGTAAAATAAGCACAAAGATGTAACATTGTGGTGATGGAACAGAGGTTGGAACTTAGTTGACAAAGTGGGACCTATTAGATTGAAAATTCTTTTCTGGATTTTATCCAAAAGGGAGAGGCTAATGGTAGATGCACCAACCCAGCTATGGCAACAATACTTCATGCATGGGCGAATGGTGGCCTTGTAGAGGTACAGGATACTCTCAGGTGTGAGTAGTCTTCTAGCTCGATAGAGAGAACCCACCTTTTTTGCAGCAACCGTTGCAATATCCTCAATGTATTTGTTCTAGTTCATATTCCCCGCAAATGTTAGGCTTAGGAGTTTGATGGAAGAATTTTCAGGTAGGGTGTTATTTGTCATGGATATCCGTGGTTGGAGAGGCATAATTGTTAAAGGAGAGCAGCTTAGTCTTACTAGCATTGAATGTTACCATCCATTTGCGACCCCATTCCACTACGGTCTAGACTTCATTTTCTAACGATTCTGTCATTGTTTTAGATTTATATACATCCGTTCTTCCTTCATGTTATAGAGCATTGTATCATCAGCAAATATACCCATCTCGGACACAATATATACACATCTGCATAAATATTATGATGCTTGGATGTATGTCCATCAATGACAACCTGGATGGTCCTATTGTCTAAGAATGATCTAATTATATTTACTTTATGTCCAGTTATACTGTACAATTTAATTTTAATTAGCAGCCCTGGATATATCAAGGGCTATAGCCCTAGCTTTTCCTAGTTTATGTATGTTCAGATATAACTGTTAAAATATCTGCAGCATTGCCTAAATTCATACTTTTTGTCTGTATGTATATATATATAAATATATATATATAGTAAAATCCCGGGATGCGGTGACCCTTGGATATGATTTTTTTTTTTTTTTTTCAGGTTACGATGTGGAATACAATGTTTTTCCGAACCCTGGTTATGGTATTCGCCCCACCTTACAGTGTTATAATGGTATTTGATTATATACTGTTATAATGTTATTTGATTATATACTGTACTGTATTTTGTTACTAATTTTTAATGCCATATCCCGTATATCTATCGTTCCCTCTCTCTCTCTCTCTATATATATATATATATATATATATATATATATATATATATATATATATATATATATATATATATATATATAAATAATATAATATATATATATATATATATATATATATATACTTCAGAATAAGATTATTCAACAATCAACTGGTATGGAAACCTGTGATTATGCCTAATTTGCATCATTACATTGTGATGTGGATTACCCAAAATACAGTTTGGATCATTTTACCACACTGCTTTCAAGGACAGTCACCTCGGATTTACCATGCAATTTGGATGTTAACTTTTATATCCTTTTCTTTAACTTCCCCTTACTCTATGACTTTTAATTACTCTATCAATTTTTAATTGTCCTTTTCCATGCCCCACTGACTTTAGAAAATAAAGTGTAAACCATTGCTAATATTTTCTCCACTGAAGAGATGGTAGACATCGAAATCCTATAGGATAAGGAATTAAAATATTTCTAATGTATTCTTTGTCTTACATAGAATAATAAAAATCTTTGATCTGAAACTCAAACATTTCATGTTATAAATTTTTAAATTCGTTGAATGACTAAAATTTTATATATATATATATATATATATATATATATATATATAAACATAAATTTATCTTATGAATCTTAAAACTTGAATTTAAATAGCATTTAGGGAAAATGCAAATATATTTCAATTATGATAAAAATCAATCACTTTAAAGGGAATAACTCGTTTTTTTTGCTTTCTTTTTATTGAATATAAAGAATTGTTTCCTGTTACAAATAAAATTTTACTTTTTCTGTGTAACTTATATATTTTTACATAGTCACCACCATTCACAATGCCATACTTTTTTTATTCCTCAGTCGTAAAAGTTTTGAGTGCACTTTGTCACTCACATTTGTCGCCACTCTGAAAACGATGAACCCATCTCCTAACTGTGCTGACATCAACTGCATTGGCTTTGTAAACATTCAACAAGTGCCGGTTAATGTTGATTGGTTCAAGTTTTTCTTCATGGAGAAATTCAATGAAGCATTTCGGCTTCTGACACACATCCATAATGGGTTGCTTTCTTAGAGTCTTAAACTATCAATATATCTGCAACAGAGAGATGAAAATTTCAGGTCATGAATGCATAAGTTCAGTCATCATAACAATGCAATTTTCAATCACCTCTGATCCATTTGGGCAAAATAAAAATTAGGAGACATTACTTTCGGAACGTCATATATATATATATATATATATATATATATATATATATATATATTATATTAAGGACAAAAAGTAAAAAAAAGTAAAAAAAGTAAAAAAAAAAAACTGCACTGTTAAAATAATTTGGAAAACAAATCTTAATTTTTGCTTGGAACCTTGAAAGAATCTTGGATTTTTAACTTTTGTGTCATCAAAGCTAAATGTTACTGAAAAGAACTTGATAATCTATAATAAGCTAGTTAAAAAGTCAGTTTTGTTTGTTGAAAAATGGTTTATTTTGATAAGATGATACAATGCTGCTAGCAGTCAGGAAGATTGGAGATTCGGAGAGTCTGCAATTCGCTATATCACTCCATTTGATTTTGCTTCACTGATTGCAATAGGTCACTTTATGGAAAGGCTATTGATTTGAATCATTCGATGATGTTGAAAAAGTCTATTAAGAATATTTTGATTTAATATAAAAGAATTTCTATTTTGACCAAATCCGAATTGGCAGAAAGTCATAATTCTTTATTTTGAACAAATAATTGCTTTTTAATTATGCATGCGTAATCGATTTCTTTTTTTTTTTTTTTCAAAACATAAAAACATTTTCCTCAACATAAGGTATGGTAAAAAAGGGATGACTAAAAATTTTTTCATGTGAAATAGGTTTTATTCATTCCATATGACATTTTGACATATTACATATTTTCATATTATATACATTCTTCGGACTACTGTCCACATCTCGATTGTTATTTTCAAAACGTTTTGGTGAATATGTAACCTCCGATCTTCAGGTGTATTGTGTTGAACTTGGGAATTTGCTTCCCAGTTATTGCCAACATAATTGTTTTCAAGGCCAATGTGAACAAATTCTTGTTATCCTCTTAATCAAATTCTGCCTACTTTCAACCATGGTGAATGATCATCATGGGGTGATCTCACCATCTACCTGACAAACTCATTAACCCTTATCCTTGAGTGACCTTTCAAACTTGAAAAGTAAATAATGACTCGTAAAAAAAAGCTCAAGTCGACTAATAAATTGGAAAAAATGTTGACATGTAATCAAAAGCTTAAATGCTTTTGACTGAAGCGAAGGTCATCATAAGAATAAACAAATGTGTACATCCTTTTTTATTAGTTTTTTTTTTTTACTGTAGTAATTGTAATCATGTGAGTGTTTGTAATTAGTTTAACATGTTATGATGGAAAGAGGAATGCATATGTTTTGCGTGCTAATCTGGTGGTCGAGGGGTTATAGATTTTATATTTTTTATACTAGATCCTTCTAAAATTTGTAGTCCTTTTTTGTTATAATGGAGTATTTTTGTATTATTGGTTAATATTTGTATGCTGTGATAGGGCAATCGTGTTTTAAATGTTGGGGGAAGGATCTTTGGTCACCAAGATGCATGGTAAGATAGCAGGATGAAGTAATTGTTAGCCCAATATAGGCAATCTTATAGTCGGAGATGCAATCCTTTAAGGAGTAAGGAATTGTATATCTATATGATACTAACACTTTTCAAACCTTGTATGTTTGACAGATGGAAAAGGTGATAACTGTTCGAGATTTACTTTTCTTGATAATCTGTAATACAATCTAGGAAAAAACTGTTAAAGATGATGCATTCAAGGGTTACTTCCTTCGATCTGAGAATAAATTGGTGAACTAATAGTTTATTTAAATGTGAATAATTGTTATTTTGCTGTAAAAATGTTTTGTTGTCTACTTTTTTTTTTTAATGATCAGTATTTAAAAATATATATATATATATAATCCATCTTTTTTATCCATTAATTTTAACTGAACAAATATTCTATTTTATTTATAGTTTCAAATTAGTGGACACTAATATGATATTCAGGACTGGAAGCAGAAGTATACAGGATTCCTTATTTATTACCAGGCATTCTTGTAATACCAGTAGGCTACTCTGTTTCACATCTATTAAATAAGAGTCATACACCAGTGATGAATCAACAAAAAATCTAATTGTTAACATTAGAAAGCTTAATAAAGAATTCCTATCACTCTTATAATTTCAGAATAAATTAACTTTTTTTATTTCTTTACTATTTATTTAAATATATTTTGCTCGTGTTGTAGTCAAAATAGCATCCACATTGAATATAAATTTGCGATTAATTTTTTGTTGCTGCATTATTTGATTATTTCTAATGTTATTACAATTTTCATTTGCAAAGATGTTCATATATAAAGTTTCTACATAATTCTTTTCAACAAAGTATTCCTACAAAATATGCTTAAATTATATATAATTTAGCATCTTTTGTGGGAAGAAAGCAGATGCTCATGAGTGGAAAATAATGACAGACTTGTACATGTAGAAATTTACACAATCCGTGTAGACATCTAACTCTAACAAACCCCAAAAAGCTTGGTTCCACTTAGCTTCAAAAGATCAGACAAAATTTCTAAAAGTAAACAAATCAACTTACCATAACAATTTTACTATGACAAAACTTCAAGAAGCATAACTCATTATGAATTTTTGAAAAATATTTCCTTGATATTTCTAAAATACCTCCTTAAACTATACAATGATGCATGGAACAAAGGTGAGACTACAGCACAATAGAAACAAGTCATAGCAATTCCAAAAGCAATAAAAACAGATCCAAATAAACACAAACAGAAATTCAACAAACTACAGGCAAATAATTCTAACTAGATGCCTGTACAAGACGATTGAAAGAATAACAAAAAAAGGTTTGGCTAGTACACCCCACCCCCTCCAAAAACAAGCTAATTTTCAAATTTCAATCGGGTTTTAGGAAAAACAAGCATCTTAGACCTCTTAGTGTGGCTTGAAAGTTATATAAGAAAGGCTTTTATTCAAAAGCCTGTAACTAAAATTTTTTTGGAAAAATCTATATACCACATCGCATTATTCTCAGTTCAGTATTAAAAGCATTGAACTCAGTTCATATTAAAGTTAATAGCATTCAAAAAGACATCACAACAGAAATAGCGGAGATTAAAGCTGTCATGTATAATATATGATCTGCTGTAGATCTAAATATATATGATTGTATTTAACATAAATGAAATAACAAAATGGGTAACAGAAAACAAAATGCTTTCTCGTATAAAATACCTGAAAAGCAAATGTGCTAAAACTGCACAATTCCTACTACTTGCTCATACAGAATAGGAAGCTGATAGGCAAACTCTGTTACATCGCTACTGCACTAAAATTTGTTAGATACTTGACGACAGCAGTTTTGTCGACAAGTCAACCAGAAAGTCCTTTCTAGAGGAACTCTACACTATTTACCATGAAAGCTTCAGCCTGGTATTAAGTGTATACAGACTCTCCTCAGTTAAGAGTCGATATGCAGAGGTTTATGAAGGACCCCTTCAGATAAGAAGTGAAAAATTGTAAAACCATAATCGTCCAATCAACCCAGCATACAACTGTATATTTAACCCAAAACTTAAAACCTTTTTTAAATAAAAAGAAAGCAAAAAAATGTTATAAAACATTTCCGTCTTAGGATGGAACTCATTATAAAAAAATCTGAAATCCAACCTTCCTACATTCACATTTCCACCTTGTCTGAAATCCAACTTTGGATCATTAGAATTCGAACCTTGGATTTTTAGAATTCCAGAAGTGATCCTGACATTAAACAACCTAGACAAGACAAATACCCATCCATCTACTTATCAGGAAAAAAACAAATTATCTTTGAAAAGTACCCCGGTTACAAGCATATCTACACGGATCACTATAGAGATGCAAACAAAATTGGTTGCGGTTCAAAGATGAATGGAGAGATTGTCCTATGAGGAATACAAAAGTTTGCATCGTCTTCATTACAGAAATTCATGCAGTTAAAATGGCCTTTGAGATCGTTGCTGAAAAAAAAAATCCATGATATTCTTATTCTCTGGCCATCATGGAATCCCTAAAAATCAAACTTGAAGCTATTAATAATCAAACTTGTAAACAAACAAAATGAATTGAAAGAATCAAAACAACAACTTTTGTTTGGTACCAGGCCATGAGGGTATTCAAGAAAATAAAAAAGACAACATAGTGCAGCAAAGAAATTAGAAATAGTTCCTTACAAAACAAAAATCCCATATGAAGACTTAAAAATCAGAAAGTACTTGTCAGCCAAATTATAAGACATGTGGAATCTTTTTCAAGAAATAAACTAAATTGCATAATGCCTATCGTCAAAGAAGGGAAAGTTGGATACAGAAGACCAATGAGCGAGAAGAATCGGTCATACTTAACTTATTCATATCTTCTGAAGGGAGAAGAACCTCTAACACGCATAGCATGCCAGTCACCCTTCACCGTTAAATGCATACTCATTGGCTTAGACAAAAATATTACCAAATATACAGTATGAATGATATGTTTAATAAAGTTTACATATACAATATGTTCAATCTTCTGAAAGTCACTTAACTTTACAAGAAAACTACAAAACACAAAACATATTCTTCCACTATACATACCTCCCACCCAACTCAATACTATTATAAATAAATTACACTTAAGTATCCACAATAAATAACTTTTTATGACATTAAATAACCTTATATGCTATTAAAACCCAACCAAGTAGAACTAATCATCTGGATGTAAATAGCCTATAAAATCTCAAGAATATCCAATCAAATGTAAAGTATGAAATACAAGAATAGAATAAAAAGTTATTCTTCCTGGTTTATCAGTTATTAGCATTTATTCATTTTTAACTTGGAATATAAAAATATTTAACGTATATATCACTCGTATATTTACATGAAATTTAACTATTTTGAACAGTGATTACACATGAATAAATAACAAAGTTCACATTTAGATAGCTCAATAGTGCAATATTAGAGCTATAAATATTTTTCTTTAAAGACACCAGCTTTGAAACGTTGTTTTTTTTTCTATATGCTGATGAATCACAATGTTGTGCAAATTATAATTTGATGAACAGTTATATTCTTATATGCAAAAACTTGTGCTGAAACAATTGTATGCAATGTGTTGTTATTAATAAAAGAAAAACTTTTTGAAAATGAGTAAATATTTATGTGTCAACCACTATTAACATGGTATCTTTAAAGAAATATATGTGCTTAAATAAACCACATCTTTGAGCTAATTTTTCAAACAATTATATTGATTAAAAGAGAATAAAAGTAACATTTAAATAATGGTTAATTTATTTGAGTCACCATTTTATTTTGTTTTTTGCTGTCAAAGTATGATGCCCTTCTTTCTTGCAAAACATAATGCCAAAGAAAAGGTGATTAGAGAATTAGAATAGAACGAAGATTCCAAGTTTTAATCTTCCTGAAATCTTGGAAATCTGTCATCATGGTCACCGTTTTAAAAAGTTAACTGTCGAAAATAAAATGAATCATAGAAGGTTGTATTTCAACAATTAACTCCTCAAATAAGAGCATGATTGAGTCACTAATGGACCAGCTCCTAATTGTGACATTGACGTAATCATCAACAAAAGAGAATGAGTGGCTTTCTTAGTTAAAGCAAAACACAAAAAATAACTCAATATAAATTAAAAACAGCAAAACTGAACTCAAAATTGACATATGAAGGAAAAGAACTTTGAAGCTGATACAAAACTAAAATTGTCATATCACCCAAATATCTAATATATAAAAATAGACTTACATTAAAGCAGCCTACAAGAGTTAATGGATGTTTCAATGTTAATACATCTCTGCAGGGTTGGAAGACAAAGTAAATTTTTAAATTGTTCCAAAAGAAATCAGGCAGAATAAAATTGGCCATCAATAAATTTAAAAAATCAATTTTATATTGTCATATTGCAATTAATGAATAATGTATCTAAGAATTATTAATATAGAGATAATTGCCCCATCATATTGTGCAGCTTGTTTAGCATTAATATGCGTACTTGTGAAATACAATATGATTTGTTAATATACTCTTTGATGCATGTAAATTTGATATACACAATATTTTGATTTGATTATGACATTTATTTATTTTTTTTTTTTAGTATGGAATCAATAGGTTCAGTTAACAGCAATTAAATCTTCTAATTAATGGGTCTGAGTATGAATTTATATATAATATATAATATTTTAAATCCAGTTAAATATAATAAAAATTCAGATTGTTTTAAATGATTGCGCAATTTGAAATGGATTTTTTCTTAAACCTATATAGAAACATAATTTTATGGTACTTTTGAAGTATATAACCCGGATTCTTAGATTTTCTGTTAATTATGGTTTGGGCTTCATCAGCAATAAAAAAAAAAAGTGATAAAATTCAATAAACAATACAAAATGCAACTTTTCTTGAAAAATTTTTTTAAAAATATATATTTAGTAAATTTACAATAGATTTTTATTTTTTATCTATTGTATTTTCATTCTTTTTTTTTTCTGGTTTGTTTGTTTGTTTTGGAATTCGTCCGTGTTAGTTACTTCCCTTGGCTTAATCCGGTGATTGCCAGTTGAGCCTGAGTCTGAGCCATGATTAACAGAAAACCCCGGGGATCTGGGTCAAATATTGCAAGAGTACCAATTTTATTCTGAGATATATTTGAGTATTTAATTGAGTAAATAGGTGGTTGGTTGTCTATGCATGTCTGGCTGATATGTATGTGTGAAAATCTAGGTTGAGCTTGCCCTCTATTGATTCTAGAATGCGTAATGTTTAGGCATGCATGGGTAAAGGAGAGTAGGAAAGTTTAACGTTTACAGGATGTGTGTATTTTATGCATGTATATGAGTGACATCTTGATTCTTCCCATGTATGTGTAAGGGTTGCAAGTAGAGGTTGATGTGGATTGGTCAAGGTTAGTGACATGTTTAGAAGAGTCTTTTCCCAACAATTCCATACCTGTAACTTTGTATTAAGATAATTAAACATTTTTAAAAAAATTATTTTTTGATTTCACTGGGTAATTTTATTCCATTTGATCTTTTTTTTTTTTGAATAATTTAAAAGTGAATTGATCTGACAACCCCAAGAAGATATATTAACATCGTAATGCTGTTAAACTTGTGTAGGCGGTTTTCATGTTTATATAAATTTATACATATTGAACTTTATTTTGTAGTGAACACTTTTGAAAGACAAATATTGGTTTTAAGTTCATTTTATCAATATATTTAAACTTTAATGTGTGTCTGTGTGTATATGTATATAATGGAAGTGGCATAGTGTAATGTCTACAGACATGCACTAGTTTTGAATTATTTTCACTTCAGCTATCAATTAAATGCCATGGTTGTACAGGGTGTTAGACAAATTTGGTGATTTTTTTTTTTTATATTCCTTGTTTCAGAAGTATTTGAAGTATTTAATAGTGTTAAAGTGCAATGGATAGCTGCTTCTGTTTATTATTGGTAAGTTTGAGGGATGAAGACTGGACGGCTGGAACACACCAGAATATTAAACTGCATTATCATGATTACAGCTGGATTAAAAAATTCAGAAATCGTAGCTAAAGCACAGTGCTTCTTGAAGGTCATGAAATGTGAGCCATGGAATTGCAGCAACAGTGTGGAATAGGAAAGACATAGTATGCTTTGACTGTCAGAGCTACAAACTTTGTCGAAGCTGCAAAAATAAAAGATACAGCAATATCTAGACAAAGTAATGTAAATCTTAGCGAGAGAGAGATGGGTATCAGTGATGATTTAAAAAAATTTTTTTTTTAAATTGCATTTTCACTGCAAACAAGGCAAAGTGCACACTTGGAGGTAGTAGTCGCTACTATTTGGGACAATTTGCAGGAATACTATATAGGGAGTCATGCAGCAAGATGTTTGTTTACATTACACTTGAACTTCTGCATGTCGGTACAGTCAGGGAAGCAGGAATCCGGAAGAGAATATCAAAGTCTAGCAGTCCTAGGGAGGAAACTACTAGAGTAGAAGGTTTTTGTCATGTGGTGATCTCTATTATGTAGGTGTGTGTTTTTGCTGCTTGTCAAGTTTGTCGAGGTATTTACATCGAGAGGGTTGTAGTTCGTTGGAGCAACTACCATGAAAATACTTGTAAAACAGGTAGAGGGATGCAACATTTCATGGATAGGACATGGGTTGAAACCTATTAAGTTGGTAACTGAAAGCACTGAATGACAATCTTCGTTACTCCTTATATGAGAGTTCCAAGGCCAACTATTCATTAGCAAGGCTCAAATGAATTGCTTTATGAAAGCCAAAAATCTTCACAACATGGTCAAATACCCAGTTCAACTGGGGATGCTCTAGTTCTTCTCAGATGAGTAGAACTTTAGTCAGGACCAGGTACATAAAACAATGTGGTTAGTGTACAGTCTGCACAATGTTTTGCATGTCATGAAGAGCAAGTTCCTTCAAACTATGATTTTGTTGGATGTGTTTCAAGTCGCCTCCATGCCACCTCACCTTTTTTGAAAAGAGATTTTAACTTCATTCAATAACTATATGGAGTTATTGTCTACTGTTATCAAGCATTGCATGAAGAGAATGGATGAAAGAAGACCATTCATGTAGCAGCAGGATTTGGATCCATACCACAAGTCAAGGCAAACCTATAAGTAGCTTTCTAAGAAAGACTGCATAATCTTCAGCATCTATTCTCTCCTCAAACTTATTTGATTCCAATCTCATCGATTATTATCTGCTGTGCAGTTAAGGACATCAATTATACTGTCCGCCACACCAAGGTTGAGCTGATTGCCAGAATCGTACTACCAAGGATACTGTGAAAGATAAGTTTTTCCTCATAAAAACACATCAAAATTATCTCAAATACTCTAAAGAATTTATCACAGCATTGTTTTGTGTCATCTTGGATTTCTCCCTGTGACTTGACACAAGCAATGTTTGTTCAGGAGAAGTGTGGTTAGGGATTGTGCAATCATTGCTTCAGTGTAAACTCCTCTGCAGAGATACTCTTCCAAGGCATATCCATTGTCTTTAAAGACTAAACAAATGCATTTTATTATAATTGAAAGCTTGTTTCTGTCTATAACTAAAACTACATCATTACTAAAGTCACAATTGCAAAAAAAAAAAAAAAAATGTTTTTACATCTTCAGAGAAATTTATTTTTAAATTTTAATAAAAAAATTTATTTTGCAACATTTTCACATTTCTCTTATCTATTTTACTTTAATTTTATCTGACACATGAGTTGATTGAGGATATGTCTTCAAAAATCAGTCTGGCAAAAGGATCTCTCTGATGTAATCGCATTTGGGATGACATTACACTATTTTTATTTTTTTTTTATTTTTATTTTTCTTCCTTTGGAGATTGTAATGCTGGGTATTTGGCAGCCAAATCAGCTGCCAACATTGCCCCGCTTTTTTATTGAAACCAACTGAGAGCTCTTTTTAGTATCCTCGCTGTTCCCTTAAGTGCAATTGTCTGAATCTCTTTTGCACTTGGTTCACCAGGAATATTAGTTAGGTAGGACTTCAGGTTCTTCTTCATAAGTCCTGTGGCACCTATAATAACTGGTATGATTGATATCCCCTTAAGATTCCAGTTTCTTTTCATATCATACATGAATGGGAAATCTAATGCTTATCCAAGCCAGGCAATGGCTGAATCCTTGGAAAATGACCTCCATTATGTAATAGAATGGGTTTAAAAATGGATGTTTACATTTGATGCTGACAAACCCCCTTCCCTTTAAGAGCTATGAAAAAGCTTTCCAACCATGGCTGATAGCACCCTTCTCAAAAATTTGTTTAAACACCTCTGCCTGATATTTTAAGACAACATAAAGTGAAATAAATGTATATGGGATGCTCCAAAGTCTGCTATAAAAAAGGTAGGCTCTCTTTACTTGACTAGAAAACTTTCCACACCTTCTTATATTTCTATAAAAGCATCAAATTGGCCTCAATCATATCCATTAGCCAGACAGTGCATAGATGGCTAACTAAAGACATAGTTTCAAACGGTGAATACAGATATGAAGCTGGTTGCTGTCTTTTGCATGTTTTTGTATCTGTCACTGGAATTGGCAATGGATGATGTATTTTGAAGACACGGCTGTCAATTAGCATGATTGAACTGCCTTGGTGTGAGATATAGTGAACTTAACACAACCCAAGTGAATGCTGTTATAAGTTATAAAAAAGGCGTTCTTACTGTACAAAGTTTTGACAACCAAATAAATTCTATAAAGATCAGTGTCAGATCTCTTTGAAAAAGTGTGGTCCAAATCTAAGTAAGTTTTTTGGAAGACACTGTATTTGTGTCTTATCTGGCAGGAGTTTTATCAACAAATTGAAGGGGCTGAAACTATCAATGGAACAGAAAGATAAATAATTGGATTTTTTAAAATGTCTGATCGACTGATTATAATTTGCTAATAATATCTGTAATGACTAACTTTGTGTGTTATATAGTGGCTTTTGAGCTGGCTTTCTTTGAAGGAAGTTTCTAGGGAATATCGAATTCACAAGTGGTTTTCAGTCACATGTATGTCCCGGTCAGGGGAGATGACTTAGATTCTTGCGGGAAGGTGTTGAAGTCTTTCATACAAAATCTGATATCCTCAAATGGTCACCCATCCGGCACTGAGTAGACTGAACGTTATTTAATTTCAGAGATCTAACGAGAACCAGTGTGCCAGTGTGATTATATGTATGTGAATATATATCCTTTTATTGATTCTATGCCAAGGTTCTTGATATCAACCTTGTCATTTTCGTCATCTGTTTGCTTCAATTTCACTGTTTTTTTTTTTATTCCTTGCTCAATTTGTATTTCGTGCCTGTCTTCACGACCTGATTATTTTAGCTGTTATTACTGCTCATGACCTACTTCATTTTGAGATCACCTGAATGAAATCGGCGACACACAAACATAATATAGATTTTATTAACTCTATCAAGAGTGTTTAAAACAGAAGAAACAAATCGCAGTGAACAACGATAGTTAAGATGATGGAAGGTTTCTTTAACAATTAGCAATATTTATCAGTCTGTCTGTAGAATAGATCAGTATTTTTAACATACACGAAATGCTGTGAGAATAATACTTCAAGATGAGAGCAATAGTTCAAATATCACATATTGAACTGCTAACACAGAATTAAAAAAACAAGAGATCCAGATATAACTAATGTGATCCAGAGATTTCTGCCAAGAAGAATGGGGAAAAATTCTTGATGAGAAAATGTAGATATCAAAAGAATTCAATGACACTGAATTAAAACATACAAAAACAATCCAGGCAAATACAGAATATAAAACATCAAAGTATGGAGATAATACATAATAATGTATTATCTCCATACTTTGATGTTTTGTATTTTCCCTGACAATGACACAGCTGCAGAGTCAGCTTTGATGAGTTGGAGTTTAAGTTTTTACTTAAAGAGTGAGAATCTGTGAAAATTGTCCAACTTTTACCAAACAAATTTATACGATTACAAAAAAAAAAATCCACTTTTTAAAAATTAAATTCTTTAGATTTTCTTCATTAAAGAAAAAAAAAAAATGGAAATAAAGTGAAATTCACAAAATTAACAAAAGAAAAATATTCTCTTGAAATTCAAAAGAATATAAATAATACATAGTTCTAGCTGTACTAACCTGGCATTACTCGAGAGTATTTGTACTTTTAATAATCAATTTATCTGTAATGCAAACAAATAATTGAAAATAAAAAAGATATATGAAGTTGTAAAAAAAAAGTCCATGCTTTGTTTTTTTTTTGTTTTTTTTTTTTTAAAAGAACTAAACAAACTTAATCTGAAATATAAAGGATAGGAATTTTTCATAGCTGTTCATTTTTTTCTTTCAAACAGATAAAAGAAACAGTATTTGAAATGATCAAATCCAGATAACAAAAATGAAGTATGTGTTAACAACATTATTTGAAGTAACTAAGAATAGAAACAGCAAAAAATAATTATTCCTGTCTCTTTTTTTCTTTTGTCTCTTAATCTTTTGAAACAGATTGAAATAACTAACAAAACACATTATTTCAATTATTTTTCAGTGAATGTTTTGGGGGTCCCAGTTGAATATATATGAATGTTTTAAAATTGATAATATTAAGTAAGCCTCCCAAACTCTGCCAGAAGGATTAATTTCTGAAAAAGTAGACCTTAGCCCACACATGAAAAATATGATGTTGCTTCTAAAATCTATGGTATATAATTTTTTTCTTGATAAAAGCATTGCTTGATCTTGTTATAAGGCTTTGTTTTTAATTACACCCCCAAACATTCAGACACACCACATTTATAGTATATAGCTGGTATTGGCCAAGAAGAATAAATTTCAAATTTGACAGATACTTCTGTATGAAGTTTTAAAAAATAAATTGATCTTTCAAAGACAGACAAAACAGCAAGTGTCTTGTTGCAACAGTCGATTTAAATTAAGGAAAATTCTGGATAGGGTAGCTTTCAAACAATATTAATAGAGAGAAGCCATGAAATGTTGGTAAATCAATACAAAAATGTTAAAATTAATATAAATCAAGATTTTAATAGACATTTACGTTTCTGTTAGTAAAAAAAAAACCAAATGGACTTAAATTTGATATTAAGAGTAGCTATTAGATTTGGGACCTTTGATGACCTCCAAGATCAATTTCAGTTCACCTTTGACACAATTGAATTTCTTCTAAATATTTGTGCCAAATTTTACAGCAAAAGACATTGCCAGTTTAATGTGGAAGAGCTTTCACTTATGTATACAGGTGTTCCAAAAGTAATACCTCCTTTTTTTAAAATTCTCTCTGAATGAATCAGAGGATTGCAAATTGCATTATTATGATGACTGAATTTATGCATTCATAACCTGAAAGTTTCATCTCTCCGTTGCAGATATTGACAGTGTGAGACTAAGAAAGCAACCACTGTCATGGACATTTCTTAGAAGCAAAGATGTGTCATTGGATCTCTGGCAAAAGTGCATTGAAAATGGTGGTGACTATGTAGAAAAATAAAATCTGGAGCATTAAAGGTTGTTTGTTTCAATGGTACTACTCTGTTTTCATAGCTGCTTAACTTTTTCCGATTAAAAAATAAATCAGAGGCTTTAGTTTTTGAATGAGCCTCGTATGACAAAGCGTGCTCTGGATGCCCGTGCACAGCCATTGTTCATCGGTGCCAAAAGTGCATTGAGAATTGTGGTGATTATGCAGAAAACTAAAATTCTGGAGCGCAAAAGGTTGCACTTTTTAATGCTACAACTCCCATCTTCTTTAGCTCTTTAAGTTTTTGAGTTAAAAAATGAAAATAGGAGGCTTTACTTTTGGAACAAATTGATTGTAATAAAATTAGGTACTCATGCAGAGAGTGATCCGTGCTGAAATAATAACGTTATTATTTAAAAAGCAATTCTTAACATGGGGAGGGGAGGGTGTTTTGTACCTATTCTGTACTTTAATCTTACAATTGAATAAAAAAACATATCATAAAACTTTAATTAAATGTGGAAATATGATTTAAAAAATAGCGCGAATCACTCTGCATTAGCACCGAAAATTAAATATGTTTAACATGATTTTGGCCAAGGTGAACTGGCCATCTTTTCAAGTTGTTGACAGAATTGACTGCCACTTTGGTCGACCCATATATATTAACGTCTTTACAGAATAAAGTAATATATTGTCTGTATATGCATGCATGTATTTGTGTGTGTATATATATATATATATATATACACATATATATGAGGAACATGTGACTTATTGGGTAACGCATTGAACTCTGATGAAATGGTTTTAATTCAGAAAAGCGAATTTGCAAAGTTAATTAAATATGAAGACAAAATCCAAAATTAGCTTTTCTGCTTTCTATATATCTTTTTCTCTCTTCAACTATGAGTTAAATAGTATAATTGCTTGTAGTGATATTCCATTTTGTTTATAATGGATTATTCCTATCTTTTTTATTCATTTCTTTCTTTATTGTTCAACTGTTAAAAAAGAGAGAGGGTGAGTGTTGGAAGCGAGAGTGATATACAACATAGGAATAAGAGTGGGGTGTCAAACAACATATTATGAGAGAGGGTGAAAGTGATAGAAAGTTTGTAAGAATTGGGTCACTTGGTGAGTTAATTGCAAATTATGGCTAATTAGAACAATCAAAGTGGAAGCCTTTTTCAAACATAATTTAATCTCAGAACTGAGGAATATATTCTATATTTTGTATGATTAAAATATATAGAAAAAAGCCTTAATTAACTCAACTTTAATATATATATAGTAAATTGAAAAAAGAATTATTGCTGCTCAAACAAAAGAAATGTATATGCACAAATAATATCCACATAAAATTTATGAAAACGAAGACATTTTTAAATGATGTGTCATTTTTATATTTGTGTCAAATATGCATACAATTTGATGCATTTTCAAGAAAATAAAGTTGTGTGTTAAATAATAATTATGTGCGGTTTCAAAATATTTGCATATGATAGGATTGGCTGCGATGAGAAGAATGAATTGTAGAAGTCGAGTATTTGGCAGTGAAGAGAACACGGCAAAATTAAGAGGTTGTACTAACAAGGTGAATGTCATAGGAGTGCTGTCAACTTTGCTTCTTTTTTATTTTATAAGCTATTTCGACAAGAAACGTAAAGTTAATGTGACCATGTCGAGAGTTAAACTATTTGAGAGTTAGACTCGTCACGTTATGGAAAAGTTTTAATTAGGAGTTGAGTATTGGGGTTTCTTTTTAGAGTTGACATCTGCATGTTTTGGAGAATTGTTTATACAATTGGTGAGTCAGACTGTTTTCAAATTGATATGTTATGGAGAAGATAAAATGACTATTTTAGTCAGACTTTTATTTTTGTTTTGTGTTTGAAAGTCAACAAGAATATAAAGGGCTAGGAGTGTCTAACCATGTACTGAGAGCTGGTTATGTCTGGCCATGTTTAAAGGGCTAGGTGCGTTTGGCCATGTATCGAGGGCGAGTTTAGTCTGGCTATGAAGGAGCGATGTAAGGACTCAAGTCTTTATGATGTGAAATGATCTTTAAAGATTATAGGAATGTGTGGTTTCAAAATATCATTTGCATATGGGAGGAGTGCGATAAGAAAGACGGATTGTGGAGAAGAAAGAGTCAAGTATATGCCAGTAAAGAGAACCTAATGGAGTTAAGAAGTCGTGCTAATAATGTGAATGTCATGGGAGTGCTGTCAATTTTTTTTTTCTTTTCTTTTCTTTTCTTTTTTTTTTTTTTTTTTAGATTACATAATGTTATGGTCTTTCTTTATAATTGATTCAAAATAAATTTTTCTTTAAGAACACAGACCAATATTTGCCATAAATATCTAAATAAACAGATCGAACCCTATGCATTGAATTGAAAGATATATTTAAGTAAAAAATATAAAGGGCTGACAGGTTTTACTTTATAAACCAGGAGATATATACAAATGTATAGTCTCTAACATATGCATAAAATATGTTGAATGATATGTCACTCTTTTATTGATCGTCGAGGGCATGTGCATTGGTTCACTTGTGTTTTGTTCTTGTGAGCGTTTTCATATACAAACTCATATATATATATAATGTATATGACTTGTTCGTAATAAGCATATGTGTTTTATTAAACGTTTTGTTGCTAGTCTCCACATGTCAGTTGATTTCTAGTCTTTCAAATCCGGAATCTTGACTTAAGATGAACTGAAATCATTTTTCAGTCAAGGGAAATCATTATCCACCCAAAGTTATCTACTCGTCAGATCTTGTCATCTGCTCAACTTAATCTAAATCTCTGCTTGAGCCCTCAACCTCAAGTATACAGCAATGTAATTTCTTCCTAATTCTCATTCCAGTCCTAGACTGCTAAATATATTTATTAATGAGACAATTCCAATATTTTACCATATTCCGGTTCTGTAAAAAAAAAAATCTTTAAATATTTATCTATTTATAGAGGTTTTTTTTTTTTTTTTTAAGATAACCATAAAACCCATGTAATATGTGTGTATATTTTCACAAATATAAAGTACACTTGTGGGATGATCTATAGATTTTAATTTCACTAGCAGTTCAAAATCAATAACTATTTAACATTTTTATCTTTACTACCAGCAGCAAAAAATTAAATTTTAAACAAAAGTGGACAAACAAAATAATTAAAAGAATCGTTTTTCGCATCGGAAACTAGACACTTTTTTTGATTCCGATTAATCATCCCAACACTAATATTCAGTTTTGACTGGAAATCCTAAATATCCTGTATTTCTCTAAGTCACGCCCAGCTGATCATCGGAACTTACTATGTTTGTCTCTTCAGTCAACTCTTAGCTGACCACCCAGAAACTCTTAAAAAACTTGTTGGTTGCCACCTGTCTGGGGAGGTGCAATAGATTTTCACTCCCTTTTGTCTGTCTGCTTATCTCACTTCTAATCACTGAATAATTTCCAAAGTCAATATTCTTAACTGTATGTGCATGAGGTCTTGGCTCTGTGGGAGGAGGGGTCCATGGTATCACCGTATACATTTCACTCCTAAGTCAGAAATGTATATTATTTAACCTATATGTAAAAATAAATGTAAAATAATGTTATTTTGTTTTGCATAATTTTATTCTGTTTTCATTTTCGTTTTCTTTTTATTTATTTGACTATTTAAAAAAGAATGCATTTTTCTTTCTTCCAGCATCAAAATTGCTCCAATGGCAATTGTTTGTAAAGAATGTGACCTCATAGGGGATATATCAATAGGTAAGTATATTTGCTGATGATACCATGCTCTATAACTTGCATGAGGGAAGAACAGACGTACATAAATCAAAGGCAATGGCAGAATTATTAGGAAATGACCTCCAGACTATAGTGGAATGGGGCTGCAAATAGATGGTAACATTTAATACTAGTAAAATTAAGCTGCTTTCCTTTAACAATTACAAGACGCCTCTCCAACTGCCTATATCCATGACAAATAACACCTTACCTGAGAATTTTACCTTCAAACTTCTTGGCCTAACATTTGCGGGCAATATGAACTGGAGCAAATACATAAAGGACATTGCAAAGAAGGTAGGTTTCCTCTATTGAGCTAGAAGACTACTCATGCCTGAGAGTATCCTGTACCTCTACAAGGCCACCATTCGCCCATGCATGGAGTATGGTTGTCACATCTACGCTGGTGCATCTACCACTAGTCTCTCCCTCTTAGATAAAGTCCAAAAAAGAGTTGTCAATCTAATCAGTCTCACTTTATCAACTAAGCTCCAGCCCCTGTCACATCGCCGTAATGTTGCATCACTGTGCCTGTTTTACAAATATTTTAATGGAATGTGCTCTGATGAACTCGTTGCACTTGTACCCCCCTTGCTGTACATATCCTCGACAAACCTGCTTAGCAATAAAATCACACCTCTTTACTGTTGAGGTCCCTAAATACCAGAAAGCTTTCTATTCTAATAGTTTCTTTCCTCGAGCAGCTAAACTTTGGAATTCCCTTCCTGCTGCCCACTTCCCTAACTCTACTGATATGCAGAAGTTTAAATGTAACATAAACAGATATCATATTAATCTTTCCTAAACATGGCCTTACATCCAAGTGGCGATATGCTTTGTAAAGGGTGAACGTGAGTTTAAAAAAAAAAAAAAAAGTACTGCATCCAGTCTATATTGTTTGTGTAATGGCATCAGCTGTAGCATTAATATCCACACATCGCTATAACATTGGCATGCATAAATCTTTTTGCAAATACATAGCCTTTTTTTTTTTCTTACATGAGTCACCACTTATCAATGCCCAAAAGCCATTTGAGGTTAGGGGTTTATGAGTGTACAGTAGCCATGGAGATAACAGCATATTAGTAGTGGTGGAAATGGGGTAGAAATGGATCATTTAAGCGTGGGTGGCTCAACAAGAACTTGTTTACATTGGACTTGAAGACGACCATATTGTAGTCAGCTGGAAAGCATGCCAATGGAATAGAGTTTCACAGACAGACAGTTCTAGGGAAGAAACTTTGTTCATAGAATTTGCGTTTAGATATAAGCACAGATAGAAAGTGAGGGAAACTGTTGATAGTGGTTGTAGCTAGTTGAACTTGGGAATTTGGACGAAATTTTGAGTGGAACCCTTTATTTACTTCACGGGGGTAGCATGCTCTTGTTCCATCAGCCATGACTGGATAGAGGTCCTAAGTAATTTGTAATTGTATTTTTCAGTTGCCTACACTGAAGATTGAACCTTCATCCTTTAGGAGAATATCACTTTTTTTACAATTGATTTTTCTAAGTACACTAATTACTGCACCAAAAAAAAAAAAAAATACAATTGTGAATTACTTAGGACCTCTATCCAGTCATGGCTGACGGAACAAGAGCATGCTGCCTCCATGAAGTAAATAAAGGGTTCTGCTCGAAATTTTGTCCGATTCCCGAGTTCAACAGAAACATTCACGAGTTCGATAAGATACACCTGAAGAAGGTCGGAGGTTACATTGACTGAAACGTGAAAATTACACTCAAGATGAGAACAGTAGTCCGATGAATCCAAATAATATGAATAAAACTATGATTACAACATTTTTTCTGTACAGAGAATCAATATTCTATGGCAGTATGTATCATTACATAGCACTCTAAATGATGATAGAAATATTAGGATTACTACACTTCCATCTTACATTTATTAACCTCTTATACTCGAGTGGCCTTCAGGCCTTGATAAGTGGTGACGCTCCCCCTCCCCTCCAAAAAAAAAAGGGGTTGTGAAAACTGAGCTGTAATTGAAAAAATAAAGCTAAACACGTGTCTACAGATGGTCATGTGGGATGTCCTTACTTTTATCCACCTGGAAATGGGAATGAACTGTAAAATGTCATAGAAACATATGAAGCAGAACGCAACTGATGGAATTAATGAAAGTAAATGTAAAATATTTTATGTCATTGTCTGCTTTCCTAGATGGAGACTGTGGCCTCTCTCCATATGTCCTCAACATTTCCTCCTTCCATTACCACTGCTTTGCATGTGCGGGGCTGTTTCTAGCTAGACAAGGCTGTTTAAACAGATCATACTCAGTATGGAAATATTTAAACTAATTTTAGTTCCTTTAAAAATAATTTTTTTTTTAATATCAGTACATTGATATACAAAGTGGAATTTTTTATTTTAATCTTTAATAATTAGTAGCAGGGAGACCCGACATTGGCCGGGATTGAATTATGATTAATGAACGTTTCATACTTCCATATTTTTATTGTCATTGAAATCTATGAGATCGCCCATTTTTTAATCAAATTGATTGATTACCTGCTCTAGTTGGGGAGCCATTGTGGTGCACCAGGAGGAAACTTTGCATGCCCCCCCACAATTACTTAGTACATGTTAGTCTACATTGCACTGCAGAGAACGTACTGTTGATTTTATAAAATTGTTTTTATATATAAGGTCTTGAATTAAAGTTTAAAATGCAAAAGTCAAGTATCATACTTTAGTTGTGTTCTAAACAAAAACCTTCATTTCGAACGCATCTCTGTCATATCAAAGAACCTACTGTTGATTTTATATGTTGGGCCTTTGGACTTGTGTGGTAATAAAACTTCTCAAATGTACTTGTTATGTTATACTATGTAAGGTGTTAACTTTGGTCAAAATCGCCTTTTCCTTTTTTCATTGGATTATTTTGATTATCAATACTTATCAAAAACATTCTGATACAAAACCTATCTAAGAACACTGCCAGGCACATAAAGTAACTTTGTGTGAAATTTTCAAAAAATCGACCCAGCTGTTTTTGAGTTCATAGAAATGAACGCGCTCACACACACACAAAGTTCTTTTTATATAATATTGAGATCTTTTAACATTGAATTTTAATTTTACAATATAGCAATAAAATGCAATAAGAAGTTTCTAAATTGTGAAAAAACTAAATGAGATCAACAGCAATTTACAATGTATGTTTTATAATAAACTGAACTAAAAATATTTTTTTAAATATGAAAAATGCATTTTGGGGAATAATTGTATTTTAAAATGCTTATAAATTTTTTTGTTTATAAAAAATTCAAAGCAAAAGTAAAAATTTGCAGAATCTTTTGCAGAAGTAAACCTAATTTTCATGAACACGAACAGTGGCAAAAGTGACATGTTGAAAAGATTAAAAGTGTAACATAGTTTAATTTGAGAATTTGTTTTGAATTAGAACAAGATCATATTAGGTTGAGAAGAAAGTTCTTAGCGGAATTTTTAATTTTGACAACTTTCTGCATGAGAAATACTTAAAGAAAAAAAAAAAAAAATCTAAACGATATCAAAAACACCTTCAGCAACTTCACCACCACCAGAACGGAAGATTTTACGTTACTTGCATGAATACACTTGTTTTGTGTTGGTGGAAGTGTGTTGATTATTTTAATCAATTTCATCTGTATTTAAAAGTTAAAAACTGCAAGAACTTTCTTGTCAACCTGATAATACTGCAAAACAACCAAAAGAATTTGATTTTGAAAGGTGAATTAGGTGAGGTAATTATGGTAAAAATAACCAGAAATTGTTCAAAAGGTTTTGTTCTAGTTACAAGGACCCTTACAATCAGGTAAATTTAGGTTTGTCTAGAATTGTGGATGTTGAAGATGTTCCAAAACTATTTAAGTAAATATAGCAAATAACCTTTGGAGAGTATCAGGCATCTTGACTTCTAACTTGTCCAGAGTGGTTTATCACATTCAGTTGCAAGCAAAACATCAGGAGCTGTTGAATTGTTCCAAAGTATTTGTAAATGTTTGACTCCTGTGAAATTGATAACATAAACAAGTAGGAAGATCATCATAATAGTATTAAATCTGAATTTTCTGTTTTTTTGGTGGAATTTATTGATTTTTTATTTTTTTTATTTTTTAAATCGGAAAAAGTAGATTTCCACTGAAATTGCTAAATGTTAGTTTTGGATCAAAATCCTCCTTTCTTTTTGATAAAAAAAGTTTGTCTGCCAAATCATTAGAGCATTATGTACTAATATTTGTGCAGCAATATGATTTGATTGTATCTTTCTTTTTCTCTCACTGTTTTTTTTTTTCTGTTTTTCTCTTTTTCACTCTCCATCTTTTCTTTTATGAATTTTCTCTGAAAATATTAATTTTTTTCCTACTTCAAATGACTTATTATTATAGGGGATGTAGAAGACTTTTATTTCATTAAAGAATGCATATACCAACATGCACATTTGAAGTGTTTCTCTTAATTTTACTTTAGTTGAAACTGACTGCAGTTGTTTAGGAAATATAATAAAAAATATAGTTGGGATTGGTTAAAGAAAGTTTGTATTTCTTCAGGTAATGGTGATCCAACACTCAGGTTGGTGGAAAGTAATTTGGGAAATTAATGTGTATAGTTTGGAAATTAATCACAATTTTTTTTTTAATTAATTATACAATGTTATAACCTGACCAACAACAATTTCACAATACAAAGACTTAGAGGTAAAAAGTATAAACACTTGACAATGGGATATATACTTGAAATATAGTAAAATTCCAGCATCACATATAAGATACTAGTGCTGAGAATGAAAACCAAAGACAAATAAGATTCAAAAATAAAACAATACCAAATTTCCTTTTTCCGACTCCTGGGTATATTATTCATACATTTTTATAGCCTTCTAGTAAAGTATCTTTAGATTATATTTCTAAAATGTACATAAAAAAGTAATTTTGTTTTAATGTGTTTTAAAAATTATGTAAGACAAATGGCAACAGGTGTTGGCAATATATTGATGGAGTATTTCCTACAAATTCTTTATAGTGTCATTTAAGGTGGAATTGCATCGATTTCTTCTTTCATCCTTTTTAAAATACTTAAGAATTCAAAGCTTGTGAATAAAGGAAAAAATCACGAGCTTAAACCTGATGAGTTTGGCAGTCACGTCTTCTTTTAAAGAGAAAAAACATTGAAAAAAAACCCCTCAATACTGTGAGAAATTGTTATAATAATTGAAAAGAAAATGATTGTACCTAGCTTATTGATTGAGACTTGTCTCCCATCTCTTCCCCTGCTGTCACCTAAACCTACTTCAAATGGGGGAAATCTTTTGAATATAATTCCTTTTTCATATATACCACCCATTAGTCTTTGAATAAACCTCACGCAGAATAGAAAAGATTAAATGTAGTATCAGAACAGATACTACAGTTTGGGTGTTTGTCCAGAGTTCCTTTCATATGACAAACAAAAGTAAAGAAAAATCTCTATGATGTACGTATGTATGAGGGAAAGAAAATATTATATTCCAAAAATCACATAAATTGATAAAATACTTTTATTTTCATAAATAAAATAATGATTATAATGGGAATTTGTAGGCATTACAAGATTGAAAGAATACGAAATCTTAAAAGTTTGAATTATTTGGAGTTATCTCTTATGTTGAAACTTATCAAAATGACATTACAAAACAGTCACTCCTCGTTTAGGCTTAGAATTTTATTTTATTTCTTTTTTAATTTAAACTACTTAATGAATTTATGTATCACTAGCAAAGATACCTGTGCTTCGCACAGGTCTTTACTGTATGCTCGAGAACCTGCTTCGCAGGCATCCTTGCAGTAAGTGAATGTTTGTAAAAGCAACTATTGTTTAAGGTTTAAAAAAAATTTTTTTAACTACTTCCTGAAGTGACTGAAATGCAGCCATGAATTTGAAAGCAAATAGGTTATATTAAAATTGACACTTATATTTTTACACATAAAAATTGAGATGATTACAAAGATTAACAATGGTTAACATTTATTTAGTATCACAAACACATTTTTATCAAAGATATAGCAAAGATACCCCAACTTGGCATGCAGCATTCCTAGGTAGGGGAGTTTATGAAGAGCCACGCAAAAAATGACCTTAAAAAAATGGTGTGCACCATCCCTAGATCAGAGACCATCATCATGTCAGGTTTAGTCATGATTGGTTTAGTGGTGTGGGCTGTAGGAGAGTATGTGTGTGTGTGTATATATATATATATATATATATACACACACACACATACATAAACTATGACTTTGACCTTGAAAAATGGTGTGCACTATCCCTATGTAGGGGACCATCATCATGCCAGGTTTGGTTATGATTGGTTTAATGGTGTGGGCTATAGGAGAGTTGTGTATACACACACACACACACACACACACATACATATATATGAATGCTACTACTTTATATATATAAAATTTGGATTATGATATTTTCTTTCAATCACAGATATGTACATAATACAGATTTTTCAGTATTTTTTATATTGGGATAACTCTGGACAAGCACCACATATTGCTCTTTGCCAAAAAGGCCAAAAATTTTATCTTCTATCATCCATTAGTCAAATAATTAAAATTTTGTTTATTAGTATATTTTCACTTTTCAATGTTTGATGTGATAGTTTATTAATGGTATTAGCTTTATGAGTTTTGATTTAAAATTTAAAAAAATGGCAATAAAATCATACGGCATATTAGTTATAAACATTTCTAAACACTAGAAGGTGACAAAGGTACATACTAGTTACTATTAAATATCCAAAAGAAAAAATCATCATTGAAAGTTGACAATCCTATCTCTTAAAACAATTCTGTCCTCAGTCATGCCCACACCTCTGCATCAAGCCTTCACACATCACCTTTTCGTCAATGGACCTTGTCGCTATTGCCTTCGATGTATCGACCTCTAGAACCCAACTGACCATTTTCTTCATTACATAGCCTAAAAATTTGAACTTCCTTTGATCAAGCTTTCTTAACCATTCATTTCTCTGCATGCTTCCTTGTTCATGAACTTTTATTTCCAACTGATTATTAATGTTTTATAGTTTGTTGAAGCTCATGTCTCACTAGGATAATTTTTTCTGGCAACTCTCATTGAGTACAGGCTTAATTTTCAGATGAAAAAATAAATTTAAGGTAGTATTTTTAATGACTGACTAATAGTCAGGGATAATGATAAAAGTTGTAATGATAACTTTTTAATAAATGGAACACAGTTTTTTCTCGCCACATCAGTTGTTGATGCTGTCCCTAGCCATTAAATGTTTCCCTTTTCTATTGGTAAAATGTAGACAATTTTTTCCAAGGTATTTTGGTAATGTGAAAGCTAAGCATATAATCTATAAGCACTGTAGAAATTTGCAAAAAATTGAAAAGGAAAAATTGAAATGCTTGTGGCAGCATTAATGAGATTGGCCAAAAAGTAGGTAGTAGAATGTTATGATTCCAAATTTAAGCCTATAAGCACTGATAATTGCCTGAAAAATTTACGAATATGTGAAAAATAGACAAAAGTAAATGGTAGGGGCAGCATTGTTCAGGTCCACCAATTCTTTTCTTTTTTTTTTTTTTATTATTTTGCCTTCTGAAAGTTATATGTATTTTAAAAGTTCTACAAAGGTAAACGTGTCCAATAGCTTACCCTAATTGGGTTGCCAGACTCTACTAAATATTTGAAGCAAAATCTTTCAGAAAAAAGACCCAAAAAGCCCAAATTGATAACTATAGCCAGATTTTCACAAACAAAAAAGACAAAATTGAAAAAAAAAAATGTGTGTACATAAATATATAAACATTTATGTATTTTATACATGATTATTGTTATTTTTTGTGTGCTTATGTAAATTGGTGCTGTTTTAAATGATGCATTTCATATATATTTATATATTGAAAAGTTTAGCTTCCAAATAATCACGTCTTTTTTATTATTTGTCCCCCCCCCCCAAATTACGGAATTTCAAAAGAAATATGTTGCGGAAATAAAAAGTTTGTTTTGTTTTGTTCAATAAACTTCTAAATTTTTTTCGGCATAATAATAAAAAAAAAAAATGCGAATGTTTGGGAGCCAACCTCTTCAATTTAGTCCAGAGTTAATATCTTCAATGTAGCCATATTCTCTATATAGCATTAATGAAGGTAATGTTCAAGGTTCAAAAAAAGTTAAATTTGTTTCTCACCGCCTTTCACATTCACTTTAATGTGACAATATTTATAGGTTTTCATGTAATCTGTAAACACATGTAAAATTGTCACTGACAAATAGTCTTGCTGCCTTGTTTGACTAGCTGTTGGGAAGCATAACGTTATAACATGAAAACTAGTTGTTGGCGACAATTTTACATGCATATTCAATATCATAATACCGGAAAACCTATAATTGTTGTCAAATCGCATGGAAAAGATAAAAGAATTAACAAATAAACTTCCGTATATTTTAATTAATTTAAAAAAAAAAATGAACTTGATACTGGGCAAAATAATGTCTCTCAGTGATGCCATAATTTAATATTAGTAAGTGGTTGTTTATAAAGTGAAGAACTGGATTCCAGAATATGAGAATTTTCATAGCTCAACCAATCAGAATGGACGGACTTTGGCGAAGGAAGCTTTATATTTATGAATTGGAAATTGGAAAGATTATGTTAGGTCTATGTATGTATAAGCCAGTTACAGAAGGTGTAATCCCAGAATCTGCGGAACATGTAGAATTCATCCCAGTGACTACTAGTAGCAGTGGTAGAACTAAATATTTAGAGAGAAAGATAGGGACTCCTTTCTCTAAAGATGTTGCGATTGCGATGGTGTTGCTTGTAGGATGCAATGTAGTATTTTATTATCACAACTGAATGTGTCTGAAGTGTACTTCAAAAGCTACATAAGATAGTGGCTATTAGCTTCGATTTATTGAATTTGTATGTTGCATCTGTTGCAAATTTATGATACTTTGGTCCAGAGGGAAATTTCTGCAGTCATTTTATTATATATGGATATATCCGAAACAATTTAATTTAGACACATAAACCATTAGTTTGTTGGAAATTAAAAAAAAAAAAATTGCTGTTTTCTATGCTATTGGTCCAAAAGCCAATTTTCATAGTGTATAGCTAAACATGCAAGCTTTAAACGAGTGAAAAATCAGTAAAAATCTAATTTTATCTTTAGAGATTAAAGTAAATTAATCTTCTAATAGTAAATCATTAAAAAAAATACCTTGGATTTGGACTAAAAATAAATCGGTTCACATTTAAATACTTGTACTAGTGCTTTGTTTGTGGATATGTATATGGTTGTTACTAGATGGCCATCTATGTATGTATATATATATATATATATATATATATATATTAGCAAAAGTACCCATCATTGACTGAGTTCAAAAACAGCCTACAGAAAATGGATTCTGATTTATGAAAGTATGATAGCTTATGAAAAGGAAGGGTTCCAAAAAGATAGCTTCGAATTTGGAGGTATCAAAACAAAAGCAAAATATGATGAAAGTAAAAATAAAATAGATAAACCCCATAATTTATTATACCATACCTGTTCACACTGAAACACTTATCACAATTTTCTGTGGATCTATATTAAAAAACCTTGTTAAACTTTGTGACATATTTCCATTCTATGGAGGTCAGGCGTGAACGAACACCCCATAATTTTATTATACCATATTTTTTCAAACTGAAACATAATTATCAAAGTATACTTACGCAGATAGATATGAAAAGTCTTTATTAAAGTTTGTGTCTATTTTCATTCTATGGAGGCCAGGTGCGAACGCAGACCTCACAATTTTATTATACCATCCCTATTTAAGTTAAAACATTATCAAAGTATTATTATGTACATCTATATCAAAAACACTTGTAAACTTTTTTTTTTTAAATTTTTGAATTTTTTATTTCCATACTTTGTGGACTAGGCACGAACGCAGACCCCACAATTTTAATGAATCATTATGCCAGATCAAACATACCCACTCCTGTGTCTCGATACATCTATCATTATATGTAATCAGTTTTCTATAATAGCCAACCATATAGGAGCCTTTTCGTGACCAGACACACACACACAGACGTTCAGCTTTATATTATATATATATGTATGTGTGTGTGTATATACACACACATACATATATATATATAGGGTAATTTTTTTCCAGGATTTTTACAGATATAACATCTGTAAAAATCCTGGAAAAAAATTACCCTACCAAATTAAAAACTAAAGTTTAGCTAAATTCAGAGAATAATACAAAATTAGTATACCTGTACATATATATTTGTTAGGCTTGATGTGTGCATATAGTTTCATGTATGTACATACATATATCCAAATGAAGGTGAGTAGATTTATGTGTGTGTATGTGTATAATATATATATAATGAGTATTATATATTTGTTTGTTAGTCTGCATGTTTCGTATATGTACATATGTATGCCTAGTTGTGATCATGTTTGTTGTTGGTTTACTCTAATTCAGATTTAAATTTGTGTAATATATTTTGAATTTTAAATCTTAAATTTCATTTCATTAATTTTTATTTTAATCTGGTAATATATATTTGTGCATTTGTGAAGCTCAAAAGCTAAAATATATTATTGGAAAAAATTTGTATATTTTATGATGTTTTTAACTTGCATGTTCATAAGAACTGCTGATCATGTTATCAGATAAAAATCAGAAAAGTGAAATTTCATCTAATGTAATTTTAATAAGATTTCAAATCTTGTTGGTGAATTGTCAGTTTAAGTATTAAATAATAAAGTTTAAAAAAATCTTTGCAAACCATCTTGTGCTTATTGTTTATATATTTTTTCTTTTTAATTTTCAGGTGCAAAAACAATTATTCACCCACGAGCAAAGATTATAGCTGAAGCTGGACCAATTATAATTGGTGAAAGTAATCTGATTGAAGAAGGTGTTCAAATTATTAACAAGTGAGATGCTACATTTTTTTTTAACTCTTTTCATTTACAAATCATATTTTCAGATTGATATAAATATTGTCGAAATATTGAAAACATTATTGACTTCCTATTTTACCATAACTTTTTGGTATCAACATTTTATTACTATTATTATACAAATGTGGTTTTATCTAAATAAATGGAAAGTTTTAGATGTTTTATGGTCATTTACTAGTGTTGGGACGATTAATCGGAATCAGGAATTGGAAAAATCAGAACTTTTGGGGGTATTGGAATTGGAAAATTTAGTCTAATTTCTGATTCCAAACCGATTCTTTAAAATTTTAAAATAAAAAATGAAACAAGCACAAATTGTTTTTTTTAATTTTTTATTAGAAGTTGTTCCTTTACAACATAAGACTGAGAAGGTCCACAGAATGGGGCTATAGATCTCATTTAACATTGATTAGCAGAGTTTAATTTATTTTATGTATTAGTCATTTATTGAGAGATAACTTGCCTTTGTAATCGTTTCACATCTATTTGCTAAAATGTCGATGTGCCTTCATCCAAGGGAGTTCATATGATCATTAAAAAGTTTTAAATGCTCTGGGCGAGGTTGGGTGGGTAAATTTTGTTGCTGTACATTGGGGTATCTGTCATTGACTTCTTTTGAAATAATTAAAGTTTTATGCCACCTCTTTGGACTCAAGAAAATCCTTAGCTGTGGCAGTTATTCCAAGCATATTTGAAAATCCATTCCCAGATGTAGACTCTCCAAACTTAATTTAATTTGTTTTTATTAGTTTTTATTGTAAGCAAAATAAATATTCAAGAGTTAACTTGCCTATTCAATATCACAGATTTTAAAAAAACTTCTCACCCTATTTAATAAATGGCTATATGGTGCCTTTTAGAGACTTCACACTTAAATATAAAAAGATTTAACATGCTTGGAATTTTTTGTCTTTCTTTGGTTTTGTCTGATCACCACATCCTTTGGAATATTTCATGTTTCCTTATAGTTTGTTTGGTTTTGATACAAGTGAAAATATAGCTGAAAATCTCACAAGTTTATCAAAACTTTGAATAAAGAGCAAATATCAAGAAGTTTGTTAACTTAAAAAAAACCTTCATTTACACTTAAAATACCCAAAACATGAGATTCTACTTTTTAGGCGATTATGTGTGAACACATTGAAATGTTATTTTAGAATTTAGAATGGGAGTTCAGTTGTGCATATAAATACAATGTAAACTGCTCCCATTTCGTTACATTATAATTTTTTAAGCAGTTAAGTAATTATTAAAACTAATTCTAAGACCGATCAGCAAAATAATAAAATCACATGTAATTGCTATATTTTTCGTATTGCCACCCGTACTTAGGGTTGGTAGTAGGAAAGGAGCGTGGTTTTTATTACTTTTAACAATACTATATATTAGTACAATAGCATGCGTGTTATTTATTTTGTGTGTCACAATTACATCTGAGTGACTGTTGTTTAATTGTTATGGATTCCCATTTCTTATAATAAATAATTTTACCAAGAATTCTTCATAGGTTTTGATTTTGATTATAGCTGATGGAACTCCAGTGACCCATTTTTTTTTAAATAAATAATTTTCTCAAGAATTCTTCATAAATTTTGGTTTCGGTTTCGATTGTAGCTGAAGAAACTCAAGCTGATGCACCCAAGTCATATGGATATATATTTTTTTTTTTGAAATCGCAACTGTATAATATCGTCCCATCACTAGTATTTATGCAGAATACGGACCATACTATAGTCAGAATTTTTTGGGCAGTTTACGTAATATATCAGTATTTGTTTTTTTATTTTTTTTTGTTTTTATAAATGCTGATGAAAGTTTTTTTTTTGCAAATGTTTTTCAATGAAAAATATATTTGTTATTGTGAAGATAATTAAATGAAAAATTAATTGAAAAATGAAAAGAATATTCTTTTTTGTGACAAAGAAAAATTATGAGGTAATTTTTATGAAACCTAAAGTAAATTCAAATTTAAATCAAGAAAACAAAAACTTGTCAGGTAGGTTTAACGAATATTTATTTTTACAATAACAAACAACTGACAGCAAAATTTTTTATAATTTTAAAAAATTTTTATATGAATTTTTTATGATTCTGATTTTTGTCTAAATCAAGATAAATAATTTTTTTGTTTTCCTAATAAACTAATGATAGCAAATAAATGTTTTCTTAAATGACGTTGACTGCTTCAATTTTATTGGTTTAACATTTCAGCACGTTTCTGCGTTTCGAGTAAACTAGCAGAAAATTCGTATGATAATGGTCTTATTCTGTATAAGTATCATTTTATGTTCAATTCATGTTAATGAATTGGATAGAAGCATCAACTGCACTTCAGATGCATATTACTCTAAAGTAATATGTTGCAAATGTATTGATGTTTTTTTTCTTCCTTCTTTAATTTTAGATTACAGGAAGATTCGCAACAAGACAACCAAATTCCAGCCATGATTATTGGTAACAACAATGTCTTTGAAGTTGGTTCTTGTATCCTTTTCTGATTTTTGATTTTTCTACAGCACATTCTCAAAATAATGAATGTCTATACTTAAATGCTTGAGTTTGTTTGAATCATTTTTAATTATCTGCTACATTACCAATGAGAACTTTGCTTGGTATGCAATGTTCCATTTATTGGGACTATTGCATCAGTTTTTCACTTATACCATTGGAAGACTAGACTTTCGAGCCTTGAAAGAACAACTAATCTGAGAGAAGGATAAATTCTGGAGTAACACTAGCTCACTTGTATATATTAATCAGCATTAAAATAGCTTTACAAAGATATAAAACATGACCATATTGTGAAATATCAAAGTGTTTTTATATGAAGTAGCAGGCATATTTCGCCATTTTGAATTTAGCCCACTTTAAAACGCTTGTAGGAATGGTTCTAGTGAAAAGCCCATCATGAAATTTGGAATATATACTGTAATAAGATAGACAAATCTTTTGTCAAAAGTACAAAAAAATTAAAATGACCTTTTTTGAGATAATTCAGGTTCAAGGTCAAGGTGAACTTTTTTTAATTTGACCTTGAAAAAAAATATCCCCAGATAAAATTGTAAATCTATCCAAGTACTTTAAAATGATATATGAATGAACTTTGTAGGCCCATAAATAACAGACATATCGTCTTTTAAATTTGTTCACTTCTCCATAAAAATTCACATTTTTTTAAAAAGGTCAAGGTCATATCTCAAACCCCTTGACCTTGAGATGTGTAACAGGTGCCATTTGATTCCTCTCATGAAGATCTATAAGTGTAGCAAATTTGAAAAAGATTTGTGTCGGACATGGTTTGTGCCCCCCTCCCCCCCAAAAAATTGTCAATTTGACATGGAATGAGCCATGTTTAAGTAAATACTCATGACTGTAAAGAATACCATTGCACTGTAGACTGTAGATAGATCTACTGTTAAATCTTATTCTGTTGCAATTTGTTCTTTGTTTTTACTCTGTCCAAAATGTCAATATTTTTCTTCATTTCGACTTCTATTCTAAGTGGGAAATTGTCACTCAGTCCTCATTTTTTAATGAGTGATTTTTCTGACAAAGGGAGAAGAAAAAGCTGTATTCTAGGTTGGCAGTATTTTGCGTGAACAGTCGACAGAGATGGCGGAAATTTTCTGTTCTATGTCTATCCTTGTAGCCATGTCACTAGTAAGGGTGCTGGAGGTAAAGGTTTTATCTGGTCTGACGTTATCCGCCTGATAGGGACCCGAACCTTGGATTAACCACTAAGGAGGCTGTCCTATCAGCAGGCGCAAAGTACTGGGGCTGCTGTATTGCCATTTGGTGAATGGATTCTCGACCATGCAGTAGTCTCTGGTGGGGCCTCTTGATGCTATACTAGTGGGTAATTGTTACGGCTTTACCTTATCATGTGCTACAAAAAAAAAAAAAAAAAAAAATTCTTCGTTACTTTTCTCTCTTTGTTTCCCCTCTCTGTCCTGCTCTAAGCAAGTCTGACGACCTAGTCCACAAACTCCAAAATTCCATCATGACAAGTTTCAATAAAAAATACACAATTAAACCCGGATCTGAAACTTCCAACGTAGACCCCCACTACCATGTCTCCTTCTCCAACATCAGGGGTCTACGTTCTAACCTTCCAGAGGTTGAAGCCCAATCACAGGAGACTAAACCAGACCTTTTATTTTTAAGCGAAACTGGAATTGGACAGACTATTTCCCTAAATGAGTTCGTAATTAAAGGATACTCTAACCTAACTTCCAAATCTGACCCCCAAGATCGCTATGGGCATGGAATATGTGCCTATATAAAAGATGGCTTTCCATGTGGTAGGGACATCTCCAGAGAAGATCCTAACTTACCCTATATGTGCTTCAGAGTAGCACTAGCTCACACTACGGCATTTATATTTACTCCCTATCGCCCCCATAACAGCGGAGTTACTATCTTTAAAAGCATATCTGAGAAAATTGACCAAGTTCTATCAGCATATCCTTCAGCAAACATTCACGTATGGGGAGACTTCAATGTTCACAATGTGGAATGATTGACCCACTCAAACAAGACCGATGATGAGGGGAGATTCTGTCATGATTTCTCCATTGCTTATGACCTCACTCAGATTGTTCACGAACCCACCCGTGTGCCCGACAATGACGGCCAGTATGCAAGTCTCCTAGACCTTTTTCTCACAACTTGCCCTGAACTACGTTCAGTTTCCGTTCTGTCTCCTCTTGGATCTTCCGACCACTCAGTTGTATCAATTAAGATAAAAATGAAATGTAATAAGTCCTCAGACGTACCTCTCCATCGTACAGTATATCGATACACTATGGCTGACTGGGATAGTTTCCATACATTTATATTGGATCTTCCTCTGCGTTCCATGTTTAAAAAGGATGTGTCGTCTATAGTATCAGACCTGACAGAATGGTTAATTGTAGGTATGGACAATTTCATACCCTCGAAAAAGTTCCAGCAAAAACCTAACAGCCAGCCATGGTTTTCTCCAGAATGTGCTGCTGCTATTGCGCACAGAAATCACTTTTTCCACTGTTTCCAACGTAATAGATGTATGGAAACTAAAGCCGCTTTCAGGACTGCCAGCAACCATTGTAAGAAAGTAATAAAGAATGCAAGAGAGTTGTATGCTCAGTCCGTCAAGTCCAAAGTAGCTGAGCAGCGGCTTGGTTCCCACCAGTTTTGGCAAATTGCAAACAGAATCCTGAACAGAAGCGTGTGCTCTATCCCAACTATCATCAATGGACCTGAGTTAATCTCGTCAGCATCAAAGCCAAACTCTTTGCCAAGAACTTTGCAGCCAATTCTACCCTTTGCTACCAAGGCCGCCAACCCCCAATATTTCCACCTGTATCAGAAAACACACTATGTGATATACAAATATCTGTATGTGATGTTGCCAAGCTAATCAAAAACCTTGATTCCAGTAAAGCAACCGGCCCTGACGGTATTCCAATTATAGTACTCAAAAAACTTCAACCAGAACTAGCACCCATACTTACAAAACTGTTTAAACGTTGTCTTAAGGAAAATTGCTTCCCATCACCCCGGAAAATCTCATCAGTATGCCCTGTATTTAAGAATTCAGGTGATCGTTCATCCCCCTCTCAGTACAGGCCAATAAGTCTCCTGTGCGTCATGAGTAAGTTGCTGGAATCTGTGTTAAATAGAGAAGTAATCAACCATCTCAGCAAAAATAACCTTCTTAGTTACACACAATATGGTTTCCGTTCTGCTAGATCTACAGCAGATGTGCTTACAGTCATATATCATAGGATTAGCGAATCTCTCGACAGAGGCAACCTTTCTAGGGCAATCTATGGTATAGCTGGAAATGTCTTAATTATTAAATCATTTCTCTCTGATAGGTTCATAAGAGTAGTAGTTGATGGGCAAAAATCAGAAGCTCACAGTATAAATGCTGGAGTCTCTCAGGGGTCCATCCTGGGCCCAACTCTTTTCCTGATCTACATTAATGATCTTCCAAATCACATCCTTACATCATTCGTAGACATTTTTGCTGACGACACTACCATCTATGGTAGCACATCTAAGACAGTAAACGACCAAGTTCTCTCTGATTCTCTCTCCTCTGATCTTGATCACGTTGTACAATGGGGAAAGGAGTGGCTGGTTACTTTTAATGCATCTAAAACCAAGCTTCTCTCTTTACATCATCAACGTTCTGATCCCCATCTGGCATCAATTGAAATGAATGGCTCTCGTCTTTGGGAGGCCTCAAGTTTTGACAGGCTTCTGGGCTTGACCTTTACTCCTGATCTTAAATGGAATACGTACATCAAATCTGTTGCCAAGGCCGCTGGAAAAATGGTGGGATCCTTCTATCGATCCAGTAGATATCTCACTGCTGATGCAATTCTCTATCTATATAAGACCCAGGTACGTCCAAGGATGGAATACTGTTGCCACATCTGGGCAGGAGCTGCTAGAAAAGACTTGTCCTGCCTTGATAAGGTTCAAAATAGACTTTGTGGCCTGGTGGGAGAAAAGTGTTCAACTGAGCTTCAATCTATGGTCCCCCCTCGCCAAACTTTCACAAGAAACACTAGACTAGCTGAAAACATTATCAATAATTTTCCCCACTCTTTATCTGTACCTAAACCTAAACATAGATTCCATGATCAAAGCTTCTTTCTTAGAACTGCACGCCTGTGGAATTGTCTTCTGTTTTCCTGCTTTCCAGCTGTCTATAATATGGTTGTCTTCAAGTCCAACGTGAACAAGTTTCTGATGAGCCGTTCCACTTAAGTTAACAAATTTACCGAACTTCCATTACTATCGATTACTATATTGTCCTTTTGACTACTCTACACTCTTTAACCCTTATCCTTGAGTGGCCTATCGGCCTTGATAAGTGGTGCCGCCTATGTAAAAAAAAAAAAGAAAAAAAAAAGACAGGTCTGGTATTAGGCTAGGGGATAATCAGACACCTAGGATTTCTAGTCAAGATTAGATAGAAGACAGAGCAAATTAGATGTTCAATTGGATTAGTGAGTTAGATGGGGTTTAAGACTAGCAAATGAGTTCAGAAAAGGTTGTATGATAGTTAGTCTTCGATGGGAATTAACTCGAATATGAATGATACACACACATACGCACAATCAACGTTCAACAAGTCACGTGCATATATTTGTGTCTGCGTTGTTACTTGCTCTGAATACAAATTGTAAACTATGCTTTGCATCTTTGACATTTGCGAAGGCTAGAATCAACATAGCCAGAAAATAAGATGAAGAAGCAGCTCATGGGCGCATGCATTTTGTTGCCAGCGCTCGTCAATGTGACTGGTATGATTATATGCTATGGCTGATCTAGCTCTTAGTTAGGTCAAACACAGATTGAAATGCTGTAAAAATAAACGTAAACAAGTTAAACGGCTCTGCCTCATCTGACGTTTACATAAAAAAGATTGCAACCAATTAGTTGAAACTGAATCATTTTGTCAATATTTGTTGATGTCTGCCCATAAAAGTAGATGAAAAACAAAAAAATAAGCCTATAAAAATGATAAATCTCATTAAAAAATAAAATTAAAACCAATATTTAGTGTTATTAATATTTGTCTTCATGAAAAAAAGTTATGATCATTCATAAAAGTGAAAAATTTATTGTCTCTCTTCTCTCATTTGAAAAGTGTTAAAAATTTTATCTTTTTCTTTCATAGCGCAAAAAAAGTTTATATTTCATAGTTACTATTTAAAAAAAAATGAAATTCATGAAAAAAAAAAGATTTTTTCCTAAAACTAAAAGAGAATAACTTTTTCCTTATTCATTCACTCCCTTCTGTTCCCACTTCTCCATTGGTTATAATTGTCTTCCCTATAGTGAGATTAATAAGGAAAAAGGAAAAGAATTCATGGAAGATTATTGCATTGTTATTTTATTTTGCTGTTTGCAAGCTGTTGTGACAATAATCTCTCTTCCTTTCTCATTCAATATTCGTCTCTCTCCTCTTCTTTCCCATTTCTCTTTCTTTCATATCTTCCTTCTGAATTTGCCTCTGTATAATCTTTTAGTATTTCACACTTTTACTGGAATTTTGTTGTATATTTTTATTGTATGACACTTCTCTCCTTCTCTTATCTGTCTACTGTTTCATTTACTATCTTTCTCCGTTGCCTTTTCCTTCTCTTTATTTCACTCAACCCCACCTTCTCTCTTTTTCTTAATCTCCCTTTTTTTCTTCTCATTTTGTTATTGACTTCCTTCTTGTTCTTTGTTTTTCTTTCTCTCTCTCAGATCTTCTCTCTTTCTTTTTTTCTATTTCTTTTTGTTTACATTTTTCTCTTGAGACGCTTCCCTCTCTACTTCTCTCCCCCAATACACAATCAATAAACATCAAAATGTTTGTTTCTAATACTTTTTATGCAAGTGTTAAATTAAACAAAAGAATATTTAATGCATTTTCAAATTGTTACATCGTACTTCTTCTTCTAAGAAAACAAAGCTAAATACAAATATTGTCTTTAACAAAAATAATGATAGTATTATAAAAAGAACAAAAAAAAAAAATTGTATCTTGTTTATTGTGATCATATGACATGGTAAATTTATCGACTAAGCCCAGTACAGCTTTATGCATCCTTATTACAGGTACAAATAATAATAGATCAGCAAACTTGGGCCAACCACGATGAAATAGAAATAAGATAAAGAAAGAACATTAAAAAAATATATATAGAAAGAACATTACGCAAATCTAACAAAAATGAAACTGCCAGCAATCCCATAATCACAGATGCACCTCCTCTCCTCCAAAACATGCACATACATTTAGTGAGATGAGCTTAACCTTGTATCACACAAAATTGTTATGAAGGATCATTGTTATCCTAGAAAACAAAATATCTGCTGTAGAAATAGAAACTATTGTCAACTTATGTTTCAAAATTTTGAGGTGAGGATTAATAATTTATATTATTTAGATTATTCAAACCACTGTTCTCACCTTGGATGTTATTCTTGCAATGTTTTAGCCGATGTAACCTCCAATCTTCAAATATATTTTGTCCAACTTTGGAATCTTTCTGTAAGGAATTTTGAAACTTGCCCTTGTTCTGTTGACCATGACCAGGTAAAAGTTTGCAAAGACCTTTGGCATGATAGATATTAAAGGAATAATCAGTTCTAAGTAACAGTCTCTCGAAGGTTAAAGGATCAATTTTCAGCTGCGATAGTAAGAATAGAATTACCAATTAAGACTTCTACCCAGTCATGGCTGATGAAATGAGAGCAAGCTACCCCATTAAAAAAATAAACATTGTATTAAAAATTTCTGAGTTCAACACGATAAATCTGAAGACGGTTGGAGATTACATCCGCTGAAATGTAAGAATAATACTCAAAATGGGAACAATATTCAAGCAATCCAAATAATACAGATTGTCAGTTTGTTTGCGTTTGTGTCTTGTGGAATCCTAGTGCTGCTGTAGTTTTGTGTTAAATTTGAAATGGAAACAAAATGGTGATCACTTCTGCACCAACAACAGCAACTGTATTTCAAAGAATAACAATCTTATATTTACCTATACATAAAATAAAGACTGCAATTAATTTGTCATTAATCATGCTGATATTAAAATTTTCAATACTTGATCAAAATTTCTTAAAAAACGAAATCAAAAAAAAGATTATATGATATATGTACCCATGATGGAAAGAAAATATCGTACACCAAAAATTATGCAAATTGGTCAAGTAGTTTAATTTTTAAATAAGAAAATCAAATTTTATTGCGAAACTATGTGAGAAAGTCTCACAACACTATGTTGAAAACAGTGCAGGAAGAAGGAGGATAACTCAAAATAATTCAAGCATGAGATTTTGAAGACCCATTCTTAACATTGGAATGTGGGGGAGTATTGGAAAAAGTCTAATTTACTTGAAAATTTTTTTCTTTAAAAATAAAACTACTTAATCATTTTACATGAGTTCTGGTGTACAATATTTTCTTTCTGTCATTGGTATGTACATCATATAGATTTTTATTTTTGTTTTTTAAAACATAAAGGAATTCTGGACAAGAACCAAATTTTTTAAATGTAAAATATTGGAATTTAGTAACGATCTGAATACACAACTTGGAAAGGGTTATAAATATCAGGTGAAAATCTGACATTCATTGCTTCATGTTCAATTGAATATCTGTTTTGTATGCTGGCATGTATTGGATGGTTTTATAAATTGACTTTCATACCAACCTGTTTTCTATTCAGATTTTTCTTTCTCCCTCTTTCTCTCAAGTCCATCCCTCTCACTTTTACCTATGTTTTTATTGACCTCCCCCTCTACTACATCTACTAACCCAAGAACTCTCATTCATTCTTTCAATGTAGCTAAACCAACAAATTCTCCTGTGGATTAAAGAAAGGGTTATGTTTGAAAATTCATACAGATTCTCAAGTTTGACAAGATATCCCTAAAGAAAATCCAAGGTTACATTGGCCTAAACATTGTGAGAATAACATACAAGATGAGAACAGTAGTTTGAATAATCAGAATTATCAGTCCTCATTGCAAAAATTCCAAAGCATAATACTGGATGTCTATTTTATTGAAATCATCTTGAATGAATAAATTGTTATATATCCATGCCTGTTGGGGGTCATGAAACAACTGAAATTCATTTTCATATTTATATTATAAAGAGTCTTTCTTACAGCTTAGCATTTGTGATCTAGATCTCTGCTCAACTGCTTAGAGAGAAAAATATCTGTTGCTTTGTGTTACCAAAGTGGAGTTAAATGTCTTCTAGATCTTTCATACTTATAGTTTTATTTTCATCATATGATTTTGACCTTTTTAAGTTAGAAGTTTTGTTGTTTTCTGTATCAACTAATCAGTCCCTAGTCAATAGATTTCAAATTGCTCATTTCTCATTACATATTGCATGCATGTGTGTGACTGACCCAATATTTTTAAGCTAATTGTACAGATCAAAATAGTCTTCAGAGCCGCAATTTGTGTCTCCGAATTGTTAAAACATAAGGGGGGGGGTCTGTTGTAGTTAGCTTGAAGCATTGTGCATAGTGTGAAAGGAGTTGTTTGAAAGCTATGACAATGCAGTCTTGCAGGAGAACATCGTTAAGTATGAGAGGAGGAAGTAAAAGGAATAATGACAATATTGAAATATTTTAATTTTTAATTATAAAATATTTAACAACATAATGTGTTGAACCATGATGTTAATGTAGTGTAAAGTTTCTGAAGTTTCAGGGTATACCTCATTTTTTTATTGCATTTTAAAACTTCACTTACTACAATTTAATCATCATGATTGATTTCAGTTGAAACTGAATTAAATATCAACTTGTTCTGAATCATTTTTAGAGTGTGATTTATGCAACAACAATGACCCATTACATCATACAAAAACATTTGATACAACTTTTTTTCAAACTCTTCTTTTTAGAAATTTATTATTTTTTTTTCACTAAGGAGTTACCATTTATCAAGTCCAAAAGCCACTCAAGGATAAGAGTTAATAAGATGGGTAAATTGTCAATTGAATGATGGAAATGATGATGAATATTATGAGAGGATTAAAAATGATACATGCAATGGACTAAATTTCATCACCTATGAGTATTTACTGAGATTGGATTTGAAGACGACCATATTGTAGTCTGCAAGGAAGTAATCGTGTAAGTAACGTGCTCCGCAGATGAGAAGTTATGCGGGAGGGGCTGTTTTCATTTTGATTACTTTACAGATTTGCGATAAAGTATTTTAGTAGAATAGAATATGCTGTAATTGTCACTTACATAATAAATCCTTGTTCGTCATAAATGCCCTGAAAGTGAAATGCACCTCTTTTGTTTTATTAAACTTGTTAATCTTTAAATGCAAAATTACCACGTTTAGTTCATCCGGAAATTAAAGAAAAGCAGATGTTTATCCCAGCATCTGTTGTTTCTTTTTGCAATTTGAACATTGCTGCAATTTCTTTCACGCAAATGTTCAAGGACTTTAACTGGCGGATAAACGTGGAGGTCAAAAGATATCTGAGACCAAAATAAACTGACACACGTGCATCATATCTCTTTTTGGTCATCTATTTTTAGCAATGCAAAGATAAAGTGTTCCATAGTTTAAATTTACCAACCAATCTATATATGAAATTCGTATTTGTCTCTGAAGGCAGATTTTAACACAAGGTTAGTTTTTAATTGGGGGGGAGGGGAGAGTCCAGCTCCCAAGGAAAGACACTCTGAATTGGGATGAAAATAAAAAAAATACCTCAGTTGAGAAATAGCAACTTGTATTAAATTATTTCTAATTTTATAGAAATAATATTTCCTAAGTGTATGACAATAGAAACAAAAAAGCAATAGCAACACATTAGAATGATGTTTGTATTATTGGAATAACACACTAAAAATAGTTTCATAGTTGCCCGCCACTATTATGGAATGCAACTCCCCCTAAAAGTAGTCTTTCTCTTTCTCCCACCTGCACTATTAACCACAAAAGTAAAGTGTACAGTTACTGAAAAGTAAAGTGTTTTTATTTTGGTATTACTGTATTTGTCTATAATTAACATTATCTTATTGGCCCATTTTACATAATGGTTAGTGTTTTCTAATGGACCGGAAGATTTGGGTTCAATCCTCAGTTGAATCCTACCAAAGATCGGAAAAATCAATACTTGATGCTTTCTTTTTTTTAATTTTTTTTTTTTTTTTTTTTTTATTCAATTTTCACCCCAAACAAGGCACAGTGCCACTTTGAAGCAGGGGGCTACTATTAGGGAATTAATTAGCGGGGTCATTATGAAGGGAGAAGAGTAGAAAGATGTTTGTTAACATTACACTTGAACTTCTGCATATCATTGCAGTTGGGAAAGCAGAATCCCGGAAGGGAGTTCCAAAGACCCGCAGTTCTGGGGAAGAAACTATTGGAGTAAAAGGCTTTCTTGCACCTAGGGATCTCCACTGTAAAGGGATGAGACTTAGTAGCTTGTCGGGTTTGTCGGGGGTAGTTACGTCGGGGAGGTACAAGTGTTTGCAGTTCGTCAGAGCATTCACCATTAAAGTATTTGTAGAACAGGCAGAGGGATGCAACATCTCGTCGATGGGACAGAGGTTGAAGCCCAGATGACAGTTCAGGACCTATCAGGTTTGCGACTCTTTTTTGAACCCTGTCCAGGAGCGAGAGACAAGCAGCAGATGCACCAGCCCAGATGTGACAACAGTACTCCATACATGGGCGAATGGTTGCCTTATAGAGGTATAGGATACTGGCAGGCGTAAGTAGTTTTCTAGCACGGTAGAGGGAGCCAACCTTCCTTGCAGCAGCCTTGGCAATGCTCTCAATGTATCTATTCCAGTTCATATTCCCTGTAAACGTTAGGCCGAGGAGTTTAAAAGAAGTACTTTCAGGCAATGTGTTCTTGGCCATTGCTATTGGTGGGAGAGAAGGTTTCTTGTAGTTATTGAAGGAAACAAGCTTAGTCTTAGCAGCATTGAATGAGACCAACCATTTTTGTCCCCATTCCACTACGGATTGGAGGTCATCCTCTAGTGTTTCTGCCATTTTCTTGGATATGTGTTCATTTGTTTTCCCCTCATATCTGTTATAGAGAGTGGTGTCATCGGCAAATATACCCATCTCCGAAACAATATTATCAGGGAGGTCGTTTATGAATATCAGGAACAATAGAGGTCCAAGGATAGACCCCTGAGGCACTCCCGCATTTATGTCATATTGTTTGGATGTACGTCCGTCGAGGACAACTTTGATTTTTCTATTACTTAAGAAGGATTTAATTACGTTATGAATTCTTCCAGTGATTCCATATGATCTAATTTTCCTTAGAAGACCATCGTGCCATACCCTGTCAAAAGCCTTAGATATATCAAGGGCCACCGCTCTACCCTCCCCTGTTTTATCCAATGAACGGTATATACGTTCAGAAACTTGCGAAACATTCAGCATCAAGGTTAAATGGAATAATCTAAGAAAAGAAGTAACGTTCTTCCCTACATCTTACTATAATAACCAATGAAAAGGGAATAGTTCTGCTGCTGCTGAAGTTGTCTTTTTATAAACAAAAAGTATGTTTTTGGGACAAGTGAACAGTTTGTTACTCATAGTTTGGAACAACATTTTACTGCTCTTTGACACTTCAGTTTCTAATAGCATTTTTTTTTACTAAATGTACAGAGTGAATGAATGCATGTTAAGAATATTAATTTTTTTATTTCGGGGCGAGGTAATAACGTAACACAATACTGTAAATAATTTGTTGAATCCAAAGATAAAGGAAATGGCGTGATAATTATGAAATCACAAATTAATTCTCATGCTCTTTCCCCTAAAAAACAAAAACAAAACAGGAAGCCACTTGACCCCATGATCTCTTTCCTGTCACTCAATTTTCATCCAACAACAAAATGTACAATTACCACAGGTTATCTAACTAGAAATAATCTTAATTTCTGCCCTCCAAGAACAAGGGTCAACTTTTGACTTCCCCTAAAACATCCAATATTTTGCTCAGTTTTATTGAGCACAAGGCCATCCTATATTTGCCAGAATGCATAACAAACCTATTTGTATAACAAAAGTGACAAAACCAGATTTTGTATCTTATCTGCAATCTTTAGATCTTTTCTCGGCCAATATATATTAAAAGTTTTTTTTTTTTTGGTTGTGTATCATTTGTTGACATGTAACTCAAATTTATTTAACGTCTTCAATAAAAGACATTAATTATTAGAATGTCATTGCCATCAGTAGAAAGTTAATTATCTAAATATGATAAATTGATTTATTATTGCCTTTTTTAATTTTAATAAATTAGAAGAATATTAATTTATCTATTATGTGTGTATGAATTTCGTTTATTTTAAGCATTACCAGTATAGTGTATGCATTTCCATGCAAGGGAGGAAAAAATATACAAAGATGAGGGATGCCCCCCCCCAGTCTAGTAAGGTTAGAAGAATACTGGAAAGCTGTAATATGTGGAGATATTGAAATAGATATATTTTTATATAAATGGAAGAGAAACAATCTCTCTTGTTAGACAAGTGGCTGAGAGTAAAATGTCTCAAACAATGCTTACGTTGGATGACAATGGCCTCCTAACTAGGATTTAATATAATATGGGAACTATTAAAGGATATCTTAGAACACTAATGGAATTAAAAAAAAAAATTGTATGTATCCTCCCTTATATAATCAATGTGTATTAATGTCTATGTACTTTAATCTGATCATACAAGTTAGAAAATAAAATGTGTGCCTTTCCTTAACTTCCAGATGAAACTATTTTAAATGGTTAGTTGAAGCAGAATATACAAAAATGACAAATGACTTTCTTTTTTTATTATCATCTAAAATTTCCCTTTTCTTTTCTACTCCCTTTCTCTCTCTTACCTGCTTTTTCTTTCCTTCTTCTTTGTGATAAATTTTAAAACTAAATACTGAATCCTTATTTTAGGACCAACCAAGAGAAAGGTAGATAATTTTTTCTTTTAAATTCCACACAAAAAATAGCATTTCTTTTTTATTTTCATTTAGCAAATTTAAAAATTTGTAAATTTAATTTATTGTTCAATTTCTTTAAAACAAAAAAAAAAAATACATCACTCTTAGTCCAGGGCTTAACTAATAAAACAGCTTTTATGCAAAATTCAACTTTATTCATCAGAATATAATGGCATATAAGTACAAATGAAAAAAACCTTGCACATCTCAAAATGGAAAAGCTAAAAACTTGCCTGCTTATGTTTGTAGCTTTGCTTGCTTTGGACAGTTTTCACGTGTTAATACATGCTTCATGTTTTCACGTGTTAATACATGCTTCATGTTTTCACATTTTGATGCAAAAGTTCATTTTTATTGCATTAAAACAATTGCAAACAATTCTCTGAATCATAGATGTGTTGGTTTTTGACTGTGAGCAAATGCAACATCTACTTTGAATACATTTTTCTCATTAGTAAATGTTCAGACGAAATGGTGAATTATTATTACTGCCTTCTGATATCTTCCACTCCTTGGCTACCTAATGCAACTTCAATTTATGATTTACAAAAGCAAGTTTGTGGATTTGGGGAATGTTGTCAAGGACAACTGCCAAATTTGATCACTCTGAGTGTGCTGCAACATTTGTATTTGTATGACAGCATTTAAAAGTTGGCATATCACTTAACATCATTATCAATGGAGCAGAGGTCAAATAACACTTAACTATTGCTTTGCTTGAATAGTATTTTTTTTTGTCAGAATACTATGCTTTATTAACACACTAAATTTAAACTTTTTCATTTTTTGAAAATCTGCAACAGTAGCTTCTCTTAAATAACTATAGTTTGTAAACTGATAATCTGATGGGGCTTAAATTTTGACACATGCCATTTGAAGGTTAGAATTTTGTAAAAATCCTATGGATTTTTTTCATTTGTGGCATCATCTATATGCCAGTCCTAGGAATTACTGAGTGATGTCTTAAATATGATCTTTGTTACCAGGTCCCTGGTTGTAACTTTACAATAATGAATCTTTATTTTTGGTTTCTTAAATTTATATTTGAATAAAACTTGAAATATCTCTAAATGTTACTTTTAGATAAAAAATACAAAATGATTATCAAAAAGGCGTTTTAATTGTTTCTCTTTTATTTTCAACTGCAAACTACAGTTGCGTACTTTAAGCTGGTCAGATATAAAGTATAATGAATAAATAAGTAATAAATAAATAAGTAATACTTACCCTGGTGATAAGCTTCAATAAACTTCATTTGGAAAAGATTTTGTTACTTGAAAAATGGAGCGAAAAAATGCAAAATATATTATTGTAATGTTTCTTTCTTTGTCTTTTGTCCAATATATATATGCATGCATACATGTATATTTTTTAAAATAATTCTTGGCAAGTACTTTCTGTGTTGATTTTTCTTTTCTTTTTTTGTGCTGGCCTTAGGATTTGCTGGAGAAAAAAATAGAAATAAGTGGAACTAGTTAGATAACAAAAGAAAGTAAAAAAAAAGAAGTTAACAAAATACAAGAAAAAAAAAATAACATAAGACGTTAAAATAGAGAAACACTCCTTAAAATTTTTATATGTATGTTTTTCTTTTTTCATAAAGTTATCCTTTTTATAGACAAAAAAAAAAGTGAATATTTCCTTCTCACGAATTTTGCCCCTATTCTAGGGTAAACCAAATTGTAGGGAAAGGCCATAATTAATCAGATTTTGCTTCTAAGCAAATGACATTTATTTATTTTTTATGCGTTTACATAAAAGTACATTACAGTTAGCATTTAGATAAAAATGTGCATGACACGGTGTGCGTATATATCACGTTCAGTCAAGTGACTGCTGTGTATGCATGTGCATACTTATATATAAATATATATATCTAGGCAGCAATTAATCTAAAGGGAGAGGTGTTGTATAGTTTAGAAAAATATTTATACTCAGAAAATTCCATAATCATAACAAACTTTGGTAAATTTGTAGATTAGCACCTTCAGCTAAATCACTTCTCCCCTAAAAACATGAGATTCTACTTTTTCTATATGAACACTCTGAAAAACTTAATGAAAAAAAAAGAAAAGAAAAAAAGACAATTTTAAATTTAGTTCGAGGAATCAGTTCAGTATATAAATTTCATGTAAAAATGACTCTCCATTTCCGGATCATTCTAACTTATTAGAGCAGTTAATTAATTTTTTACCACTAACTCTAAGTCAGGCTGGCAAGGTTGTAAAACCACATGTGAAACAGAAATAAAAAAATTAATAAAACAACACAGAATTTATCTCCATTAGAAAAATAAAAATAATTATCATAAATACTAAAATGGATGAAGGATCATTTTATGTTAAATTTATATGTGAAACCGATTTTTTGTTGTTGCTGTTTTTTCTTATGGTATTCATATGGAATCACCTTAAAATAAATAAATAAATAAATAAATAGTATCTCATATGGTAACTGAGTGTTAATCTACAAACTTTTAACTTTTATTTACGCTTTTAAAACTAAGATATTTAATTGGCTAATTTTAAAGTTATTTATTTTTAACGGGAAGGTAAACTAAACAAGTTGATTCTTGAAATTAAAAAAAAAAGGGATGTATAGTTAAAAAATAAGATAAAAATATAAAATATGGATAAATTTGCAGATTAACAGATGCCATTACCCCCCCCTTTTCAATCAGATTCTGGGGAAGAAACTATTAAAGTAGAAGATTTTCTTACACCTAGGCATCTCTACTGTGCAGGGGTGGAACTTAGCTGCTTGTTGGGTTTAACTAGGGTATTTATGTCGATGGGGTACAAGGGCTTGTAGTTCGTTGGAGTATCCACCATTAAAATACTTGTAAAATAGAGAGATGCAAAATTTTATCGGTAGGACAGAGGTTGAAGCTTAGACGACAGTTCAGGACCTACGAGGTTGGCGACTCTTTTTTGAACCCTGTTGAGAGGTGAAAGACTAGTAGCAGATGCAGCAAGCCCAAATCTGACAACAGTACTCCATACATGGGCGAATGGTAACCTTATAGATGTACAGGATACTTTCAGACATAAGTAATTTTCTAGCATGGTAGAGAGAGCCCACCTTCTTTGCAGCAGCCTTGGCAATGTTCTCAATGTATATGTTCCAACATGTTCTCTGTGAATGATAAGCCGAGGAGTTTGAAAGAAGTACTTTCAGGTAATGTATTTTTAGCCATAACTATTGGTGGTTGAGAAGGCTCTTTGTAGTTATTGAAAAAAACAAGCTTAGTCTTGGCAGTATTGAATGTTACTATCCATTTTTGTCCCCATTCCACTACAGACTGGAGGTCTTCCTCTAGAGTTTTTGCCATTGTCTTCGATATGTGTTCATTTGTTTTCTGCTCTTGCCTGTTATAGAGCATGGTGTAATTAGCATATATATACCCATCTCAGAGACAATTTTATCAGGGAGGTCGTTTATGAATATTGGGAATAATAAAGGTCCAATAATAAAGGTACACCCGCATTTATATCATATTGTTTAGATGTACGACTGTCGAGGACAACCTGGATTCTTCTCTTATTTAAGAAGGATTTAATTATGTTAAGTATTCGTCCAGTGATGCCGTATGATCTGATTTTCCTTAGAAGACTAATGTGTCATACCTTGTCAAAAACCTTAGATATATTAAGATCTACTGCTCTACCCTCCCCTGCTTTGTCCAGTGTATGCTATATATGTTCAGAGATTACAGTTAGGATATCTGCTGTAGAATGGGTTTGCCTAAATCCATATTGTTGATCAGTTAGAAGTTTAGCAACTGTAATGTGATGGATTAGGGCTTGATTAATTATGGCGAAGAGAGGGAGGAGGCTAATGGGATGATAATTTAAGAGTTATTTCTTTCGCCAGAATTTTTGTAAACTGGTACCACAGAAGCAGTTTTCCAGCAGTCAGGAAAGCAACATTTATTAAGTCATTTGTGGTAAAGTTTGGAGAGGACTGGAACAACCTAAACGGTGCATTTTTTTAATTGTACACCCGGGATGAGATCAGGCTCATATGCTTTTGAGGTGTCTAGTATTTTTATGATATCCTGCGCCTGAGAAGGGGTGATTTTCAGATTATCTTGTGTGATGTCTGTCCGCAAAGGAAAATCAAGAAGGGAGTGGTTAGTTGGGTCCAATGTAGAGTGTGAAGCAAAGCATGTTAACCTTCTCAGTTGCCATACAAGCAACCACATTGTGGAGGAATTGTTGATTTTATATATATATATATATATATATATACACACACACACACACGCACGAGGCGCGTGCAATAAGTAATGCCCCTGACCCACTTCCCATAGCAGTAGAGCAACGAAACTTGGCACAGTTATTGGTCTTTCTCTACATAGGAACCACCCAGAGTTATGCATTTCTCCTATCGTTTGATGCAGTTCTAGAGACCGTTTTTATAGAACACCCCAGGTTGGTCCTCCAACCACGACTTCAGAAATCAAGGCTGCATCATCTGGGAAACGCTTTCCTTTCAAAAACAACTTCATCGCTGGGAAGAGGTGAAAGTCAGAGGGTTCAAGGTCAGGAGAGTAGGGAGGATAGTGGAGGATTTCATAACCACACGCCCGTGCTTCTGATCTGGCGACATGCGAGTTGTGGACCGGAGTGTTGTCCTGCAGGAGGAGGGTAACTTTGCTGATCTTGCCCCGCCTCTTAATTTTTATAGCTTCCCTTAATTTCCTCAAAAGTGAAGCATAATAGGCTCCTGTAATTGTGGTACCCTTTGCCAGGAAATCTGTCATCACTACTCCGTCCTGGTCTCAGAAGACTGTGAGCATGACCTTGCGAGTGGAGGACTGCACCCTTGCCTTCTTTGGAGGTGGTGAGTCCAAGTGCTTCCACTGCATTGACTGGGCTTTGGTCTCTGGATCATAATGATGGACCCAGGTTTCATCCTGTGTAATCAGTCTTTTGAAAAACTTTGACTCATCTTCTTGGCACATCTCTAAATTCATCCTCGAACACTCAACGCATTCTCGCTTCTGGAATGGTGTGAGCAACCTGGGAATCCATCTGGCAGACACCTTATGCATATGCAAATGGTCATGAATGATAGTTTCCATAGACCCTGTACTAATCTTGACATCTTAGGCTATTTGGCGAATAGTAATGCACCGATCTTCCAAAATGGCAGTCTCAACTTGACGGACAGATGCCTCATCAATGGCAGAAAGATGGGGGGGCGACCAGGTCTGGGAGCTGTTTCCACAGACTTCTGGCCATGTTTGAATTCACGATGCCAGCGTTTTACAAGTTCATATAATGGGGAATTATCACCATGTTTCTTTCATTTCATGAAAAGTCTCCTGTGGTGTGCATCTTTTCAAATATAAATATCGGATCACTGCTCGGCATTCAACAGGCTCAATTTCACACCTGACTCAGTTCAAACACCTGTAAAACAGAAACCACAATTAGTTCAGAGCTGTAATTTGCTACATAACCTATAGAGATATAAATCATTGCACATGCACAATTTCAGATAGATTAGACAACTGAAAGTGGGTCAGGGGCATTACTTATTGCACGCCCCTCGTATATATATATATATATATATATATATATATATATATACAGCCTTTGAAATTCAGAAGAAAAATCACTCGACCGCCAGTCGAGTGTGAGGGAAAATTTACTCGCCCCAAAATATTTTTACTTGTCCGACTTTTTGTCTTTGTTTCAGTCAATAATAGTAAATAATTTTACAACAATTCAAGAAATTACCGTGTTTCTAACAAGAAAATATTTGTTTAACTCTTGTAAATCAACTATTTTATTACTACAAACATTTCAGTAAATATTCAACAAAACGTTAAAATACAACACCAGTTTCTTTATATCGCATCATTCATATTATTGTTCCATAGAAATAAGAATCATTTCTTTGGATGCTGATACGTAGTATCAAAATGACAATTGAAATATAAATAATTCAAGACTATGTTTATTGGTACTGTTAGAAAACGAATATATCTAACTTTATACACAAAGAAAACATAATGTAAAATCACACCCTTGAAATAAATATATTTTAAAATGCAAAACAAATATTAGAGATTCATTCTTTCATTAAAACATTTCAATATGAAGTCTCTAATTGAAAAATATTCTGAAACACACAATCATTCTAGCAGCTCAAAAGAATCAGAAATAGTTACTTACAATAATTACTGAACAAAACTTGAAGTGAGATCATAATAAAAATGGACATTTAGCATCATATAGCATTGAACATTTTAGCGAAATTTATATAGATTAACCTAGTAATTAAATAGCTTTGTTAATGAAACAATAAAGGTTTTTTTTATACATTTATTCTATATTTTTATTTTTTACAAGGTTAGTCGAAATTTTATATCATGTTACTAATAATCAGCCGTCTTGATATTTTTATGTGTTTACATTTTTATAATTCATGTCCAGATTTGTTGATATCCTGATACATTTCTATCGTCCCTGGAATAAATAATGTTTGTTTATGAAGAAACAAAACTGAAGCGAAAACTGATTACTAGTTGTATAATTTAATTTTCGGTGCATGCTTGACGGAGCGATGCGTTTTTTTCCTCTTTCAAATGTTCGTCTTTAAGCATGAAGTGTATGTAGTTGTAGCGTCAAAGCATTTTTTTTCGAAATGAATTTCAAAATCAGAGAGCTAAATGAATGCGACATTTTGACTACAGGCCGAATGTGTAAATTTGACCTCTTGTTGACCTTTAGCGTGACCACTCTTTTTTCAATACGATATTCCAACGGTTTCACAGCTAGAGATGAAAGAATTCACAAATGATGAGACATAGGTCATTCTAAGTCACCGCATATTGGTACCCTCCTCCTGCAGGACAACACATAATGAGTTTTTCCCGTTTCTTTATTTAAAGAAATTTTATTGACTGGTGGGCGAGTGATTTACGACTTTTAGTCGCCCCAAGTAATTTTCAATCGACTGTGGCTACTGGTCGTGTAATGTCTCAAAGGCTGTATATATAATGTTCTAAATGAAAAAGAATGCATTTTGCTTGTTAATTCTTGTGGAAGCAGCAGAGGAGAATTTCAAATAAATAATTTCTCAAAAAAAATATATTCCTCTTATAAAATGAAGGGTGGACTAACATATTTTGGTAATTCGTCCTCTATTTGCAAATTATGAAGAATAAAGTTAAACGTGCTAAAAGATATAGATAAGCTAATTATGTTATAATTAATTAATTTTTGTACACATTCTTTGAAAAGTAATGAACATTGTTTGGATATGTTTTGTCATTTTTTTTATTATCATTAATTACTGTTAATATCGATAAAACTAATTCATATGTAAAGACAAATAGGACAAAACAATTATAGCTGAATAAACATTTATTTATTATAAACTGTTTTATAATCATGCAAATTTTGTAAACCAGGGATTGTGTTTGGCACTTCGATTGTAACTATAGAGTATTTCAAAGGAGAATAGTTTATTATTGATTTAGATTAGAGTAACTCGTTTTGATTATATAGATGTAATAAAATCTTTTCCATTTATATATATATATATATATATATATATATATATATATATATATATACAGTGATGATCATATTTATTGGCACGGTAAAATAAAAGTTAAATTTTGTCTAATAAATTCTAAAAAAGGGATTAAATTAAAGAAAATAACAAAGTATATTATGTATTTTTAACTGGCCTTTCCGATGCAGCAATCGGATTTTAGAAAAAATAAATAACAAAGGAACAACAAACATAATTGCAAAAAACCCTTGTTCAAAATTATTGGCACGATTTATTTAATAATCAATTGTATAGCCTTTGGCCTTGATTACCTTCCTCAGTCGCTTTTCATAGTTTACAACCAAGTTGTTGCACTCTTCAGTAGTAATTTTAGCCCACTCTTCCTGACAATAATCCTCCAATTGAATAAGATTCTTAGGCTTCCTTTGCATTACCCTCAATTTTAATGTTCTCCATAAATTTTCAATTGGATTAAGGTCTGGGCTTTGTGATGGCCACTCCAAAACATTAATATGATTGTCCTCAAGCCATTTCTTAGTCAGTTTAGCCGAATGCTTTGGGTCATTATCTTGCATGAACCACCAACGACGACCAAGTGAGAGCTCTTTAGCAGAGTCTTTCAGGTTTTCATCCAATATTTTAACATAATCTTCCTTTTTTATGCTACCTGTGACCTTAACAAGTCGCCCTGGTCCAGAGGCAGCAAAGGATCCCCAAAACATCAAACTGCCTCCACCGTGCTTCACTGTGGGTATGGTGTTCTTAGACAGGAAAGCTTCGCCAGATTTTCTGTAAATATAAGACACTTTATTATGGCCAAATAACTCTATTTTCGTTTCGTCAGTCCATAGAACACGTTTCCAGAATGCAACATCTTTATCAATATGACGTTTTGCAAAGGCTAGCCTTGCTTTCAGGTGCATAGGCTTCAATAAGGGAGTCTTTCTCGGACGACATGCTTTTAAACCAGCTCTCTTCAAAACTCTACCAACTGTATGTCGAGATACATTCACTCCAGAGGTGCTCTGTTCATCAACAATCTCTCCAACAGAGATCCTTGGGTTTTGTTTTACTTGTCGAACAATTTTCCGTTCATCTCTTGGGGAAAGAATCCTTTTTCTCCCTCTACCCTCTAAACTCATAACGTGGCCTTGCGATTTGAACTTGTTTATTATGGCTCTAACAGTGGATTTGGGAAGGTTTAGCTTCTTTGAAATCTTATCATAGCCCTCCCCATTGGTATGGCATGCTACAACAAGCTTCCTGACGTCTTCGCTGTGTTCCTTAGTTTTAACCATGGCGATTGAACATTATAATTTAGTCACTTATAATAGTTTAAATAAATCGCTATCTAAAAATTATCTGAAAAAAATTATTCACTAAATTAGCGTTAAACAAGCATAATATGGCTATAAAAAAGTTCAGAAAGCACGTAAACCGGAAATTGATTGATATTATACTGATACTAAAAGAAAAACAAAGCCGTGCCAATAATTTTGAACAAGGGTTTTTTGCAATTATGTTTGTTGTTCCTTTGTTATTTATTTTTTCTAAAATCCGATTGCTGCATCGGAAAGGCCAGTTAAAAATACATAATATACTTTGTTATTTTCTTTAATTTAATCCCTTTTTTAGAATTTATTAGACAAAATTTAACTTTTATTTTACCGTGCCAATAAATATGATCATCACTGTATATATTTACTTTTATTTTTGTTTTGTATTTTTAAAACTATGCTGTTTTGTTTTTAACCAAGTATTAATAATATTTTATATTTATTAAATAGGATGTTTAAGAGTAATTTACTTGATGAATTAGTTCTTAACCAAATTGCTTTCTAACTATAACTAATTTTATTACAGTAATATTGTTTTAATCTCTCAAATTATTGGATGTAATTAGTTTCCAAAACATTGAATCCTTTAATACATGATGTGTTAAGAATTTTACATACTTCTAAGTGAAAATACTATTCAGGAAAAAGTCTTTGTTACTTTCCATTCATTATAATGATTGAAAGAAAAGAAGTATCCATGCTACATGTTTTTTTTTTTTTTTTTTTTTTTGCTGGAATAAGTATTGTCAGAAAGAAACTTTACGAAAATGAAATACAGTGATACCTCAGTTGTCGAACAACTCGGTGTTCCAATCAAAAGTTAGAGATTTTCTTATCTCTGAAGTTGAACAAAATTTCAGAGTTCGAACTGCCAGCTTCACTTCAAATGTAAACAAGCAGCGGTATTCCTCAATGGAATGCTGTAATTTATACTGGTTGTGATACTTTTGAAGTGTAGTGTGATGACCCAACCCTACTCCGACGATGTTGTCACATGAGTCTGAATTTTTTGATGAGTTCTATTTAGAACTGTGTCATCACAACCCCTTTGACAGTCTAGACGGTGTCTGAGTTATTTTTAGCACATCAGTGTGGCACCAGAATCACGCAATTCAATTGGTCAACCCCTTTTTTGCGTGGGACGACAAAGGACCTTGAGGTGTCCAAAAAAAAAATCGGTTGAGCAACTTTAGTAACAAAGAAGAAATGGACATTCTTTTACCATTGGATAAAAAGAAAGAAAAGAGAAATAGAAGCAGTAAAGCGAGTGCAAAACTGTGAACAATGATCGAATTTAAAAAGGAACTGATAGAGAAATTTGAAAGAGGAATACACGTGTCAGCGCTTGTAAAGGGTATGAAATGGCAGAGCAATTAAATGTATAAAAAACTCAAAGTTTACAGATAAAAAGGGACTTTTAAACTCTGAAACCAATTCTATTTCAGTTAATTTAAAAGGGAAATATCGTTTCAGGTTTTGAACATTTTGGTGTTCAAACAAACATCTTGAACAAATTATAGTCGAGTACCAAAGTACCTCTGTATTCCAATAGCCATAAATAAATAAACAAAACAAAATTAGGCTTATGCAAGTCCATTGTTGCTATATCAGACCGATTGCTATTCAGGTCTGACGCTGAAAAAATGCAAGATAACTCGAGATAGTGTATAATATATTTTAAGACAAATGCATACGTACACAAAATTTATTCTTAGAAAGACATTATAATGTCTTTTTACTAAAAATTGGTTTTAACGATGAGAAATGTATTGTTTTGCCATTTTCATTCATTTAAAGTGTCCTTTAGTTTTTATAAGAGCTTTTATGTGAATTATGAATTGTTTACATGTTAGCATCAAGTGATTCTTGTTCATATTCGACATTAACTATGAACCTTTTTAGGCATTATTTAATGTAATGAGGGCATTCAGTAATCTTTTTCTCAACTATGCTCCATACATAGTAGTCTAAAAGATTGAGATCTGGGAGGGTCATGTGATCATGTGATTTAAAAAGAAGAAAATTGTTTAAAAGTCTATAACCTCTGATGAAGCAATTTTTTTTTTAATGACATAAAATGACTATTTCCCATCACATAAGACTTGTATCCGATATCTTTGTAGATAGCAGTTCACAGTTTTCCTTCTGAGACAGTGTTCTTCTGTAATCGATCTAATTGATCTCCTAGGATTACCACCAATGGTGTGCTGAACTTATTGAATAGATTCAAGCATTCTAATGCTATCAGTGTGCCTAGAATGTCTTAGACATTTTTATAATCATTATAGTGTTTCATCTTTTATTGTGCAAGAACTTTGTAAATTAAAAATCAAACAACTTTTAAATGCAGTTTTATTTCTAAATTGTTGTATTAAGTTTTTTTATAGTCATGATAATGGTGTACCCCTTCATTTGCATAATTTGATGATTCTGAAATATAAAGTTAAATAATATCTCTGCTATTGCTAAAATAGCATACATCTTCAAATAACTTGCCCTGATTATATTTATTTATTTATAAGTAAGATGTGTGTATGTGTATGTCTATATAATAAAGTAAACCCTATTTTTTTGTCTGCTACAGACACAATAGGTTTTAAACATAACTGCTCTGTTGATCAATTTTATATAATTGTGCATGTGTAATTTTATATTTTTTAAGGTGGAAGTTATGACCAGAGTGCTTATCTATGTATCTTGTATTTTTTTTAAATCCATAACACTTTGCATTAGTTTTTTTTTAATTTTTTATTTTTTCATTAATACCTGTGGTTTCTGATGGCATTTTATCTAAAGACAAAAGTTTCTTCCCAATGTAAGAATGTATTTTCAAATCTTTCTATTTTATCTTTTGACTCTTTGCTAAATCATATTCAAAATTGAATTTCCTTTGAAATATTCTATAATTTTGCTACTCATCTTATCGCCTGTTTTAGTATTCTCAATGTTGTAACTTTAGATAGATATGTCTGTGGATTGAATATGATCTCTAATGGTCTATGATTACTTTTCAAAAGAAATTTTGGTACTTGTGCATCTGTTATTGTGCTGAAATAATGGCGTTATTTAGAAACCCATTCTTAACATAGAGAGGGAAGGGTGTTTTGTAACTATTCTGTACTTTCATCTAATAGTTTAATAAACAAAAATATTGTAAAAATTGAATTTAACTTGAAAATACCACAAAAAATATATAGAGCTGTAACATAGATGCACAAGTATTGAAATTTCTTTCCAATTAGAAACGAATAAACTCTATTTGTTACTAATGCAATAGCAAATGCTTTCATCCCTGTTTAAATAATTTACTGTGTCTTAGTTTTCTTGATATTTTTTTGTGATCATATTCCAGATATTGAATGTTTGCTTGTACCGGTAGTTAATGTAATGTCCTTTTTAGGATGAAAAATTTTAACTATAATTTTCTTTGCCATAATTAATTCTAATCTATCAAAAAAAAACAAAAAAAACTTTTGTTGTTCCTCTGACCAGATGAATGCAACATCCTTTTTTTTATGCTTTAGAAAAGATCATCTGCAGAAATTTACCAATTCTTCAAAAGATTAAATTTCTTTTGTATTTGTTGCTGTAGATATTGTTAGTATTTTTTATATTAAAGCCTGGTTTGGTGATATATTTTATTTTGAAACAGAATGCCCTAAAAATTATATTAACTATTAGGATGCAATCCTCTATCTACAGAAGTAAAATATGTTCGAAGATATTATTGTCACCATCCACCTGACAAACTCCTTAACCCTTGTCCTTCAGTGGCTTTTTTTCTTGATAAGTGTTAATTCCTTAGTGCAAAAAACAATGTTCAGGATAGTCTGTTCATTGAAGCTTAAACAGAAATGAAAATCATTAAGCAGCTGAAGAGCAACATATATAGCAATGGATAATCCTATCACTAAAACCATGGCATTGCTCAACCCTATTGAATAATCTGACCTACTTAATACTGCTGGATTCTTGAACTCTTTATGGTTGCAAAATATTTAAAAAATTTTTTAGGTCATCAGAAATAACATACATTTTTTTTTCAATTTGTGTTGGTTCAGTCCTATCTTGTTGAAATTTAAAAAAAAAGTATTAGAAAGATTTACATTGGAAAACAAATAGCAAATCAGACAATTCCTGCATTCTGAAATGAATTCAGAAAGAATCTTCCATTCAAAATAAAAGTCAATGATAGGTGGTTTTTTTTTCTTCAGATCATCAGAAATATGAGAAAACTAAATTGCTAACATAATGATTCTATATGAATATTAGTGCAGAGGTTACTGAAACATTTTTCTTAATTTTTATGGGCAGTGCACACAACACACACACACACACACACACACATATATATGACAGAGAGACAGAAAAGAAATGAAAATTGAAGTTGAAATTTACAATCAAATTTATTGTTCGACTGGATACTCCAAAAAACAATTTACATCTCTATAGTGTGTGTATTGAGCTTTTTATATTTGGTTGGGATTTATATATATATATACTAGCAAAAGTACCCGTCGTTGACTGGGTTCAAAAACAGCCTACAGAAAATGGACTCTGATTTATGAAAGTATGATAGGTTATGAAAAGGAAGGGTTGTAAAGAGATAGCTTCGAATTTTGGGGTATCAAAACCAAAGCAAAATATGATGAAAGTAAAAATAAAATAGATAAACCCCATAATTTATTATACCATACCTGTTCACACTGAAACACTTATCACAATATTCTGTGGATCTATATTAAAAAACCTTGTTAAACTTTGTGATATATTTCCATTCTATAGAGGTCAGGCATAAACGAACACCCCATAATTTTATTATACCATATTTCTTCAAACTGAAACATAATTATCAAAGTATACTTACGCAGATAGATATGAAAAGTCTTTATTAAAGTTTGTGCCTATTTCCATTCTATGGAGGCCAGGTGTGAACGCAGACTCCACAATTTTATTATACCATCCCTATTAAAGTTAAAACATACTTATCAAAGTATTATTATGTACATCTATATCAAAAACACTTGTAAACGTTTTTTTTAAATTTTTTATTTCCATACTTTGCGGACCAGGCGCGAACGCAAACCCACAATTTTAATGAGCCACCGTTCTGCCAGATCAAACATACCCATTCCTGTGCCTCGATACATCTATCATTATATGTAATCAGTTTTTTAAAATAGTCAACCATATAGGAGCCTATTCATGACCACACACACACACACACAGACATTCAGCTTTATATTATATAATATATATATATACTGGTATTTATATTAGATTGAAGTTTACCATTGCTTATATCAGGTAAACACTGCATATTTTTTAATTTCATTATATATATATATATATATATATATATATATATATGAAAAAAATAATATTTTCTCATGTTTTTCCTTATAAGGAAAATGGATTCCATACTGTTCATTGTCAACGTGTTTTTTATTCAATACATCTGACGAAAGGCTGTTCTTGTGAAAATTTTCAAATGACATAAGGTTTGAATTTGTCCGAATAGTCTTGAAACAATTGTAACTAACGATGAAATACACTATTTGTTGCTATCAATCTATTCCTTGATGTCTTGATTTTGTTAAAACAATATATGAATGCTCAATTATGAATTATGATAATTTTGTAGCTTACAGTTTAAGTCCTCTCATTTTGACTTAAAACTTATTGGTATATGAACGATTACCGAATTTTCAATGATATACACCCAGTAAAATTCGGAATACTATAAATAAGACTATATATATATATATATATATATATATATATATATATATATATATATAATCCACAGATAACTGTTTTATTGTTTGACTCCTCAGTGTAGCTATACATAGCCAGTGTATATATGATGATATTAATTACTCCAATGACTGGTCACATCAAATGTGATTAGCAACCAAGAACTTTATCCATTGCATCAAGTTTAACAAACTGCTTGCATACGCACACATATACATGTCTATGCTATTTTGTAATTATTGTTCTTGAAAACAGTTATGCTTTAAATTATGTGCATGGCATTTTTAATCCATTTTCAAAATGTTTTTATAGCTTTATTTTTCATTTTTCTTTCCCTTCATTGCAGGAGTGTTTACTACAAATAGATTTACTAAACGTAATATGAAGCCGTTTTCATGGACGTGTCCTTAGCCTTCTTACATCATTAACATTGTCTCTGTTTATCGTACACATACATCCCCCTCCCCCCCACCTTCTTTCTGTATTTCATGCACTTGTAGCCACAAATAAACGAGTGTTTTGTCCTGTTGAAGTATTTAATATCCAGGTCATTTCATTGCTGTCACACGTTTGCTTAAAGGTTTCCAAGTTTTTTTGTTTCTTTCTTTTCATTTTATTTACCATCAGTTAATTTTATTCTTGTTTTGCTTGAATCTTGTTTTGTAAGACGCGTGTCATTTTACAAATGTGCGCGCACACACATACATTCGCAAAAACGATTATGTTTACATATAAAGTAAATTTGTCTGTATGTCTATGGATATGAGTTTTAAACGGTTGATCAAAAAAAAAAAAAATGAATAAAAAAACTCAAGCCAGATTCTAAAGCAGAAGGTTCCTGCAATTATTTTTACCTATTTTAAAATAATACTGGAAGGCCAACCAGTGAGTAATGAATGAGAAGCCCTCTTTGCTTCTGCTCCCAACCCTACACTTTACAATTTTTATAATAATTTTCCAGTCTTCTCTGTCTTTACTTCATCCTTTTATAGTCTCGTCCTCTTATGCTGTTGCTCCTATTCTTCCTATTCCCCACTGCCACTACTTCTTCCATGGTGCTACTAGATCAGGCTGTCTGAAGATAATGATTTCTTTACTTGAAATGTACCAAACTGTTATTGTTTCCTTTCCCTTTGCAAAATTCGATCATGTTCTGCAAAGTCGAAAACAAAAACAATTTTCTTTATCAAAACAACCAAACCAAATATAAATAAATATTTGAAGATATAAAGAACTTGAAGCAAAAAAACCTTTTTTTTTTCAAAATTACTTGGTTCTGCATTAAATAACCTGAAAAGTGTTTATGGACCATAAAACAAAACAACCAAACTACTATTACTCCTTTATTCTCTTATTTCCATCACTTCTCATTTATCAGAGATTATCAAAGTTTTAGTATTATACAGATAAATATCTAGACTAAAGGTGAGCAATTTTCCCAATGCACAATCTCAGAAATGCTGACAAATATTGAGAACTGGACTGATATATATATATATATATATATATATATATATATATATATATATACACATTGTTCTTTCTCATGTCATATTATTCTTTTTAAAAACAGTTAAGCCACAATTGAAATAATACAATAAAAATACATAAACATAAAAATATTATTCAATAAATATAAGTAAAAATATTTCTGTAGGGTTTGTTAAGTTCAATCTTGTAAATGTTTTGTTTGCTGCACCTTTCCCAGACAGGCCAGTCACACTACACTCCATCTCTGGTGTTTCTTTTTTTCTCTGTTCAAGGACGCAACAGAAAATAAAATCTTATACCAAGATCAAACACAAATTTTCTTGATTTTTTTTTTTATAAAAGATCCATTGAGGGTATTAATTTTGTTATAGGGGTGTTACAATAATGTAGGGGTCTGTACTCACACTGGACTTTATACTGTAACAAGATTTAATTCAATTTTTCTAGGGTAAGATTTTATGAGGAATCTAATCAAAGTATGTTTTTTTTACAGTCATAACTGAAACATGTTTTGCAAATGAGTAGTCAAATTATGTTTGTATAAATGAAATTCTTTATTACAAGTAAGTAGCTCTATTTACTATTGAACACTATTATATACACACAGTAAAGATTTTCTGTGTTTTTACTTTGTGGATTACATGGGTTACAATGTCTATATATATATATATATATATATATATATATATATATATATATATATATATATATATGACTTCCTAAATAAACATGCAATGTGAATTCTTCTATAGGGTTTTTTCCGACATTATATGGTCAATGGTCATATGTATTTCTTTCTAAGAAAATTTTTTTTTTTTTTTTTTCTGACGAGTACACCAAAAAAATTAAATATTGGCATATAAATATTGATTGTTTCTACATCACAAAACAGGTCTGTAAAATGTACCGAAGGTTTGATATGCTGAAAGACATGATTGATAAATAAATAAAACCCTGGAATTTGGAATGTAGTTATATTGTTATTCATTTGTATACGCTCTATTGTTATATTTAACATAGTTTCTAAATTAAAAGGATTGGTATACACAAAGGCTGAAATATAACTGAAAAAACATATTTTCCCTCAATTATGATAAAAAGATTTAAGAAAAACTATTTAGAAATATATATATGATGAGATTAATCGAAATAATATTCCAGTGAGATGGAGAGATGAAAAGGGAAGAAACCAGTTAAATGTTCAACATTTTGTCTTTGTTTCAAGTCTTCCTCAGGATGATTAAATTGCTATAATATTATGAGATGACTAATTTTTATGCTTTCTGGTTCAAATGAACAGCTACAGCAGGAATTGGAATACACTCTACTAAAGCCTGATTGTCACAGCTGGTAAATTTAAAAATGCAATTTGGATGTGAGGACACTTCAGGAGAATGATATGCAATAAAATTCTGTTTTAAACTTAGGAAAAAATTCCCCAGAAATGTATGGAATGCTTCAGACTGCTTTTGAACTATCTTGCATGAATTGAGCATGAGTTTTTGAGTGGCATAAGAGATTCAAGGAAGATAGGGAGTCTGTGAGGTATGGTAAGAGGTGTGGGAGAATTAAGGAAATCAGAACACCAGAGTTGATTTGCTAAACAATTTCATGGATAAGGACTGTCGTGTGTCTTTAGAGACAATAAGTGTACAGTTTGATGTCAGTGTGGGAACTGTTACACAATTATTCATGAGGAACTGAAGATGCGGAAAATTTGTGCAAATGCACAAATCCACAACTCCATCCTTGTCACAGACTATTTGACCAAGATGGGCATCAAGACAGTTCCTCACCACCCCTATAGTAAAGACCTTCCTCCCTGTGACTTTTGCTTTGGTTATTGTTAGCTCCAAGAAAACCTTAAAGGCTGTCATTATGAGACAATTGAAGAGATGAAAGAGGCTGTAGGAGGCGTCATTGATACGCTCATATAAAAGGACTTCCATGGGGCCTTCTAGAAGTTGTTAGAATGGAGCAAGTGCAGCCCGAGGAGATTACTTCAAAGGAGACTAGATTTTCATCTGTGTACTGTCAATAAAAGTGCCCATATGAAAAAGTCTGGAATCTTATTGAAGGCACCTCTTACATATATATATATATATATATATATATATATATATATAAAATTCTAAATATTTTTTTCTCGATTTTTTTTTTAATTTTTTTTCTCGATTACCATAACAATCAGTATAATGTGTGCGCATATTTTCACAAAACTATGAATGCACTTGGGGTAGAGGGGCATACATTACATGAATAGATCTTTGTGGGTATTTTTTTTATTGCATCTTTGTCTCATAATTGAGTGAAAATAGTGATTTGATAAACTTGTGATATTATCATCTACATTTTTCACTTGTGCTATTTTTTCCTATTCATCCACTCGTGCTGTTATCTAAATTAAGTGTTTTTATCTACATTCATTATGATCTCTAGATTTTAGTTTTACTGGTTGTTTAAAAGAAAAACAAATATTTATCAGTTGATCATTAGAAACTAACAATGGAACATTGTTTTTAAATAAACAAAACAAAGAAGACAATTTTTGGAGTACAATTAGTTTTAGAGTAAAAAAAAACATTGGCTCAAATTTTTTGAATATTGATTCAGATACCTCAAAAAGTTCTGATTAATTGTTCCAATACTATACACACACACACACACACACACACACACACACACACACACACACACACATATTTGCTTCTGATACGTTTGAACAGAAAGCACTAGCTAAATACTAATACAGAATAATGTTTCCTCCACCAGTGTGATGTGGAGTGATATTTTTTAAATATAATTATCATCGACATGTTTTGTCATTATACTACTCAACAGTGTGGTTGAATCTAGCAAGCTTGAAAACCAGACACCAAAGTTTGGAACATTAAGTTCCTTCAGTGAGCCAATCTCTATTAGTATGAAGTGTATCATTATTTTTGTATCATTTGTTTGTTTTGTCTGCAATACATTTGAATGGAAACAATACCTAAATAATAGTTGGGAATAATTTTTCCCTCACAAATGCGATGCCCCCTCTCCATCTCCTGTGTGTATATATATATATATATATATATATATATATATATATATATATATATATTTAATTAAATTTTACTATATGAATTTACTTACTTACTTACTTTTTTTTTTTTTTTTGGTTTCCTGAAATTACAGATACCGGCCATCTTCTCCCCTTAAATAATTTTTTATTATTTTATTTTATTTTATTTTATATTTTATTATATTTTATTTATTTATTTATTTATTCTTTATCTTATATTTATTTATTATATATTTATTTATTTATTTTATTTTCCTTTTTTATTTTCCTTTTAGTGTCGTTTAACAACTCTTGCTGACATTTTTTTAAGTGATGATCTGTACATTTCAGTTGACCTATATTATTTTGCCCTATATATATTTTCGCGCCTTTAACATTTCCTGTCTGGGTTATTTTGACTTTTGTTTCCCTTTATTTTATATTTAACTTTATCATTTTTTTTTCCTCTCCTTTCTCTTCCCAGATCTTTTTTATTTATAGTTATGTCTCGGAAGTAGAGTGAAAAGCACATCTTATTTTTCTTTTATTAATATTATTTTTTTCCTTGTACACATTTTTGTGAATTATTCCATGGATTTCTGCCATTGGATTATTATGAACCATCTTCTTCCAATTACGGGATTTCTTTGGATTTTACTTGTACAAATGGAAATTCTTTTAACTTTCTTGAAGTTTTACATTTGGATTTTACCGTCACTGGATTTTTTATCTTCCACCAGACTATCCATTCATGTGTAATCACCTTTTTCTTTATCATATTCCCTCTGCTTAACTTATTTTGTTTTCAAGTAAGATCTTTGACTTACTTGTTGTTTCATCAAATACTTCTGCATGCAAAATCCGATCCCGCATTTTGCTAATTCCTACCCTCTGATGAGAAGGAGAGTATTTCTTCGAAACTCCGCGGATTAAGGACTATCCATTTATCTAGTGTTTCCTTTTCAGATTAAATATGTTTTTAAATCATTTCAAAGTGTTTTTTAACATATTTTATTAACTGTTTGCTCATATATATATATATATATATATATACATATATACACAGGAGATGGAGAGGGGGCATCGCATTTGTGAGGGGAAAAATTATTCCCAACTATTATTTAGGTATTGTTTCCATATATATATATATATATATGACTTAAAAAATTGTGGAGCTTATTATCTTGCTCCTTGCATACACAGTGAATAAGGTTACAAAAGAAGTATGTTATCCATTAAAACTGCATGATCCGCAACTCATTGGATTAGTATAAAATTGTCACTACAACCTTGTGTTTAACTTTGCCCTGGTGGAGAGGCACCTTTTTCTTATATATATATATATATACACACACACAAGTTATGTTTTTATGTCATTACTTCGCTGAGTTATAATGCCTAGCACCAACTCTGAGACACTTGTTGCAATGAAATGAACGTTCTCATGCCATCCAGTCCCTCATTTTAAGGTCATACTTTTTAATTTATGGCCACTTCCATAAAAAATGGTTTCTTTGACATTATTGTTGACCTTCATGATCTTCAGAATTGACCTTCTTTACATAACCTCTGACATTCATGTCAAACTTAAAGTTCCTCGAGGATCATGCAACTAAATCTTTTAATAAAATTATTCTGACTAATTATGAAGTTTTCTGAAATTGTAATTCACAGACATTGAAAAAATGTGAAACTATTGCCAAACCTATCCCACGGATGCATTCATGTGTTTTTTTCTGCTTTTGAAAATGATAAATTCCGGACATGTTATTTTTAAGTGTGAAGAATCGTCCTGAATAAATAGCATTTAAGTTGATAAATTAAATTTTGAATATGATTAGCCAATTTTCATTTGTTATGGTGGTGCTATGTTTCTGGCAATAAACTAATATACATTGCTGCAATTGATTAAAAAAATATACTTGATTTGTTTAGCAGTTTCTTAATGTCAGGACATCCTTAAATAAACACCTAAAATGAAAAAGCCAAGATAAATAACTTTTATTCTATTAATAATAGTTAACATTCTTTATTTGCTTCTTTGGCGTAGATGCTGAACTTAACAAAAAAAGGTAAGGTTAAAGACCACAGAAAATATTTACAAAACAAATTTGAACCTAAGAGAGCTGGGCAGTTCTGTATTGATAGAGCTAGTATATTATATTAAAAATTGCATCAACCATAAGCATATTCAAAATGAAAACATTTGTGTTTTCGCCTATTATAACTCTTGAAATTATCACATTTAAAAAAAATTTTTTTTTGTTATTATTGTATAAAGTTTAAGATTTCTTAAATTGTTCCACATGATTTGGCTAGAACTGTGTAGAATACACTGTATGTCATATGATCTTAACAATTTACAAAGTCATAAAACATTTAGAACATTTCCACCAATATCTCCTACGTTCCATCTTGTTGAGACAATAATTCTCATGGTGCTACTTAGGTGCTCTGGTTACATAAGAATTAATGATCAGCAAATTCCAAACCAGATCTTATTGGCTGATCAAGTCATAGAAATAGACAATGTCCAAATATATATGCATGTAAAGACTTGCTGAAGAGAAGTGTGATATCTCTCGAACTGAATTCATTGAAAAAGCAAGGGGGTCAAACGGCATGGTATACTATCACAAAATATCAGCAAATAACTTGAAAAGTGAGTTGCAACAAAGCTAATGTGACTCTAGAATGTTCTCATAAGACAGAACTAGCTCATATGGCATAGAGTACCAATGACCTCCTTTGCCATTTTGGCTAGGAGCAAAGTGTAGTATCTGTTCTAATTCTACATTTTAATTTCTCTATCTTGAGTCAGTAAAGAAATTCTAAATTGAAGCACTTTTTTTTTTTGGTCCAAATCCAAAGTATCTCTTTTTGGGGAAATTGATTTTTCCATATTAGAAACCGACCTTGTTTAATTCTACTCTTCGCTAGGAGGCAAGTAAACAGTGATGAAGACTACCAGTGTTCTGCTTGCCTACATTTATGTACTTGAACTATTGGTGCAGTTGGTGTTTTTACCTTGGAACAAAAATCAACAGCGTCTAGGCCATTTCTGAAATAGCCTTTTCCCTGTTGAGTACTAAGATATTCAGCTTCACAAGCTTTGCCTTCTCTCATTGCAAAGGGGTTAGTTTATTGCTAATCATCTGTTGATGGGACTGCTCAAGCATTTTGTACAGGTCACAGTGCTCCTCTTCATGGGTACTGGATTTTCAATCCCACTTTCGGACTCTTGTGTCCAATTTTCCCCACTGTGAAACTTAGATAATGTGTGTATATATATATATATATATATATATATATATATAAAAAGTGACTTTCCTATTGAATCTCAATGTATGAGATTCAGACAACTAAATTGTGCGAAATCCACAGCTGCTTTGTTGTAAAACCATAAAACCATTAACACTTTTTGGAACTACTGCTAAATTCTGTGCAAATGATTGCTACAAGACAGAACAAATAGTAGACGTCAGGTTTTACATCAGTTTTCCTCCAAGATTCATGTCTTAATGAAGACTGAGTCTGTATCTCTCCCAATGATTTTTAAAGGCACCCTCAGATATTAACATGGAAATTTCTACATCTCTGCACAATATATGCAGTGCCTAGTATTCCCAAATGGTCACTCATCTGGTACTCACCAGGTTCCTCATTGCTTAACTTTGGTAATCTAATGAGAACCAGTGTGTCAACATGGAATTATTGAGTCGCTCTTCAATATACTGCTGCAACTTATTTGAGATTGATAGACAATTATAATTTATTTATATGCTAAGAGAGTACCTGCCATTAATTTGTAGGTGCAAAATTTTACACACTTAAATTTTTTTGTTAAAAAAAGTGATGAAACAATTTTTAATATTAAGATAATGACTTGAGACTTTGTTTGTAAGCAAAATTACGTTGGATTTCTTAAATATTAAAAAGTAGTAAACATTGATAGATATTATTAAAAATATTGATAAATAGACTTTATGTATATCATTAGGTATTATCTCTACTGAGTCATCTGTACAAAGTTGAATATTGAATGAAGCAGAAAGTCCTAGCAGCATATGCTACGAAAACAGTTGGAAATAAGTCGTACACCATCCATTATGACTATGCAATTTCTACAGTTATGTACATAGAAAACAGAGCTATTAAATCTGTTATAGTAATATGGGATAAAGAAGCAACCTTAGAAATTAACGTCTCCGATGATTCTAGGTTAAACAGAACTAAGAGGAAGAATATAACGAAATACAAAGGTGTCTTATGTATGACATGAAAAGGAACTGGAACATTAGGAAGGTCTCTATCATTCTAGTAATTATAGGAGCACTTTTCAAAAAACTATTTGGTGAATATACCCAGTGAACCAAGTATAACAGATACAAACAATTGCACTTTAAGAAATGGTTAGAATCTTAAAAACATCTCTCAATTGGTATTTCTGAGATAGCAGACGATGTCTGGCATACGGTAAGATGCTTGATCCCTAGAGAAAACTTTTTTCAAAAATAGACACGCACACAGACCTATATGGGGGAGGGGACAAAATTATGTAACCATTTGAGATAAAGTAATACTTAAAGGAAACCATTACAATTTTTACAGACATGTAAATTTTGTGTATCAAGTTTTTTTCCTCTCATATACCAATATTTTGCAAGCACAGCTCAATTATAATGTGCTCGATCCATACTCGTTGGCACTGAATCACTGTAGCTACTCACACATCATGGTTTGTAATGATCCTGTCCAATATGTCCGGGGGAATTCTTTTGATCTCTATTCTAATATTATTCTTGAATGTAGCAATAGTTTGGGGATTGTTAACATTGAACCTATTTTTAGGTATTGCCATAGAAAATACTTCAAAGGCCCAGAGTTCTATTTATAACCTTAAGAAATCTAGTGGTGAGACCTAATTTAGAGGCTCTAGGAAATGTGATATTGCCTCTTAGTTACCAGTGCTCCCAGGTCCACTTTGACTCAAGGTGGTAATACCTGTTTGAGCATTTGGTGTTACCAGATTAGACTGTATGAAGATGCTGGCTTGTTGACAAAAAATGCATAAAATTGATTTTATTTTTTCTTTCCCTTTGCAAAACTTAATCATGTCCTGCAAAGTCAAAAACAAAAACAATTTTCCTCTACAAAGCAATCAAAGCAAACACTATGAATAAATATAATATATAAACAAATTGAAGCATAAAATCTTATTCAAAATTACTGGATTCAGCATTAAATTGCATGAAAAGGGTTGATATACAGTAAAAAACAAACAACCAACCAGAGACCCAGGTCTAGAAAATTTGCAGGTCAATTGTCGTCAATACAAAGATAAACCTATCTTCAGAGAATTAACAATCATTGTTGCTCCATCTTATTGATAATGCATGTTTATCTTCATGGTCACTTTTCATAGAAACAATAGCCATGATAAACTGGATTCATTTTTTTTAGCTACTTGTATATATATATATATATACATACACACACAACTGATGTAAATAAACAGTCTTATTATTAATTATGAAGACTGTTATTAACGAGTCTTGATCGACCTTGGCATGATGAGAGATCAGTTTATCTCTCCAATAAATCACTCGGTTAACACTGGAAACTGAAATCCCGAGGCTTTGAAGTGATTTGACGTTAAGTTCACCTTATGATTGACCTATAATCTGACTCCTTTGAAACTTTAATGCTTCTTTGGCTTGTGTCATATCCAGTGATTATATATAATAGATAAGCTGATATCTGTAACACAAAATGTATCAATTACTATAAAATATCAATGTTTCAAATTTTTGCTTTGGTTGGCTCTTGGTGTTGGCCGTCAACAAAGAAAGAAGATTATCATAGCAATAAATATTTTGCATTGGACTTCTGATCTGACAAAACGCAACAAAATTTACTGTTAAGCTGGTTGCAAACAAAATGAGGGAAAATCACCTGTGTTGTATGTAAATATAATGATTACAAACATTGACACTCTCGCAAAAATGAGATTTAAGATGGAAGCCTTTAAAAAAAAGGCTGAAAGAATAATCAAAACAAAGCTGATTGATGCTCTATTATAAGATTTTAACTTTTAACCATGAATGATGGAGGTAGAAAGCCAGTGTGAATCCTGCGCTGCAGAATAAACAAGAATATGACTATTTCAAATTTAAACGTGTATATTATATTTTTGTAGGGTGTATATATATATATATATATATATATATATATATATATATATATATATATATAAACAAATGATTAATAAAACATGTTAAAAGACATCTTGAAAAAGAGTTAAAAACATATTTAATTTTAAAAAGGAAGCAACTTTACTTGTAAATATTAACTCTTTAATATTTATAATATATTTTAGGTTTACCATTTTGATTACCTTAGTAAACTTATTGTAATTTTTATTTTATTTATATATATATATATATATATATATATATATATATATATATATATATATATATATATATATATTATTTATATAAACATTGTTTCACAAATGTAAATATGTTTCAATAATCATATTTGGTTTAACATCTGTTTTTATATGCTGCCATGCATTGGACAGCTTTAAAAAAATTGACTTTGGAAAATAATCTTTGGGTTTTTATTTATCCCTCTTTCTTTTAAGTCTATTTTTATCATCTCTCATGTTTTCCTCAGCCTTTCCCTCTAAACTGGACCTGCTATATCTACTGTTCTACATTTATTGACCCAAGAACTCTTATCCATTTTTTTCAATGTGCCCATACCATCAAAGTCTCCTGTTCACCACACATCTCTCTATACTGTCCAGATTTATACTCCTGCTGAAGTCATCAGATCTAAACCCATTTTCAGGACTCTCATTACAAATTCATCTTATCATTCTCATATCATTTCTCTCCTTGCAATGCATGTTCTCGACTCTTCACCGGCCAGGTTTCATTTTCATACATCACCATTGTGGACACATGCATGATAACCTCTTCCCCATGGTTGACGGTGATAATGCTTTGTTAGTTAATAATGACACATATTTTTTTTTTTTTAATTTCCTCCATCCTCTTAATTTTTGCAACCACAGCAGCAGTTGGTTCACTCTGTGTTCAGTGGTATTACTAAAGTAGCAAAACTTAACAACTCCATCCTTTGTAATTCAGAAATATTTTGTCTACTGACTTCTCTTTCATTTCTGTTGTCTTTCATTTCTTGCGCATAAACTGGTTATCTTCTTTCAATCCACCACTATTATATTGCATTTCTTGAGTTTAAAAGTACCACAAAATTTAAATTACACTCAACACTCTTTCCACAAACTGAGCAAAGGAACTTTTTTTTTTCTTTTAGCTTTTCAACATTACAACCACTGATCTTAATTTTGATATATTTCTGAATTTTTGAGATGAGGATTGATATTTTGGAACATTTGGACTACTATTTTCATCTTAAGTGTTCGTCAACATTTCAACCGATATAACCTCTGACCTTGTTCAGGTGTATCTTGTTGATATCTGTAATCTTCATGTCAAACTTTTCTGTTCTAAATTCAATGCAAATTCCTGAGTTTGATTGAAAGATTCCAGAATTTGACAAAATACACCTGAAGAAGGTCAGAAGTTATGTTGTCTGAAACGAGCGAATAACATTTAAGATGAGAACAGTAATCTGAATAATCCAACTAATACATAACTTTGCTCTTCGTAACATTCACTCGCAAATCCAAAAAGGCAAATAAAAATCAATATTTAATAAATATTTGCCTTTATTTGTTTTTAAGCATTCAGGTGTAAAGGTTAGATAAACGCTTTCATGAATCTTACTGTGTTTATTTAATAGTGTTCAAAAACATTTTGAGCTTTTTATTTTAGTATGTCTGTCTGTGTGCGGAATGGTCTCTACCAAACTATTGCAGCAATTTTCAAACTTTCTTCTCTATATCTCATTCTCTATCACACACGGTTATGTTTCCAACCCATTTCCAACCCATTTCCCTGACCAGCAAGAGCAACACGCATCACTTTAAGATCTGTTTCTGACCACAGTTCCTGATGATTGTTTTACGAATGCCCACAGCCCACTTGGGAATGCTGATCATGTAGTGATAATAGTTAAAATCACCCTAAACTCTAGAGCGAAAATGGAAGAGCCATTGCTCAAAACAACGAAATATTATAAAAAGGCTGACTGGGAAGCCATTAGGGATCTTATCAGAGACGCCTCATGGCGAAATATCTTTTCACTTCCTGCTGAACAGTGCACAAATGAGACCACTGAATGGTTCAAAACAGCAATTGAAGCACATGTCCCCACGCAGAAATTTTATACCAAGCCCCACTCTCCCCAATGGTTTACTTCCACATGTGCAGCTGCTATCGCGCAAAGGCAGCATGCATACCACAGATTTAACCGATATAAATCCAGTTCAAACAGACAGAAGTATATAGAAGCCAGAAGTAACTGTAAGAAAGAAATAGTGACAGCTAAGAGAGAATTTACTCAAACTACCCAAAAACGCATCGAAGCTCAGAAATTAGGAACCCGTGACTTCTGGAAAATCTACAACAGTGTAGTAAATAATGGGCAATCAACAATTCCCTCACTATCAAACAATCATGAGGTTGCTTGCACGGCAACCGACAATGCTAATCTGCTTGCTAGTCGGTTTGCCTCCAACTCCACACTAGACCCTGCTAACCACCTTCTCCCATACTTTCCTTTGCAGAGAAACGCTACACTTGACGATCTGAAAATCACCCCTTCTCAGGTGCATGCCATTATAAAAAATCTTGACACTGCAAAAGCATGTGGACCTGATCTCATCCCGGCTGTGCTATTAAAAAAGGAAAGGTCTTCATTTAGTCTGATGAAAAGATGTTCATGGTGGAGGCTGTGACGAATAAGCAAAACGATAGGGTTTATGCCAAAAGTTCAAAGGACTTGTCAGTCAACGCCATAACCGTGCTTCAGTCATGGTCTGGGCTGCTGTTGCATCCGGTGGGAACAAATCTCCGTTGATCGTGATTGAGGAAGGTGTGAAAGTCAATAGTCAAGTTTATGTTGGAGGAAAAGGTTCTACCATGGCTCACTGAATCATTTGGGGATGATTTCATCTTCACACAGAACGGTGCTCCAGCTCACACAGCGAATGTGACTCAACAGTGGTGCAAGGACCATTTCCCAGGCTTCTGGAACAAGCAAATGTGGCCACCATCAAGTCCAGATATCAACCCTATGGACTGGTCCATTTTAGAGAGCGACGTTTCGAGATGTTCCTACCCCAATTTGGACTCCCTGAAGGCAGCCCTTCATTCTGCTTGGGTCAAGGTGGACGAAGAAGTGGTGCGGCCTTCTTGCGTTTCAGTGGCAGCACATATCAAGCTAATGATCAAAGAAAAAGGCGGTCATTTTGAAATTTAATCTTTTGACTTTGTTTGGAATATACTTCTAAACAATAGTGATCAAGCATTTTCTCATTTTCCTTTCTAGTTTTAATTTTATTCAAGTTTTTCTATGGGTAAGCCTTTATGGGCCACCCTATATACTCCTATAAATTTGTTTTTTGTTTTGCGTGTTGATATTCATATTATAAACCCTTTTTTCTATTTATTTCAAAAGAAAATACAATTTTGTTATATATGGATCATGGAATTGTATTCACTAGCAAAAGATCTAGCTAATTTGCATATTCTTTTAAACATTCATTTTAACTAATTCCCTTTTAGTTTTTTTCGGCTTTCTTATGGAATGATCATCTTTAGTTAACTATTACATGTAATTATATTCATGCAGATATTCTACATGATTTATACTTGTGTAAAAGGTTATAGTAAACACAAACCTCTTTGTATATATATTTATGTATGTATATATATATATTTGTTTAAAAATTTTGCCTACCAAACTCCTCTGTAAGTTTTTGGTCTACAGACATGAAACTTAATATACAGGATATTTGAACCCATGCAAAACTTTATATTTGGGTTTTAGCTGTGCAAAAGTGTGAAAATTTTAAAAATGAAATTTACCAGGTGAAAGTCGAACAATAGCATTACGAATATGCATGTGTAACGTAATAGCTATTGGTTCATATTTTAATTTTTAGCCTTGCAGCAAAAGATCAGGCATTAACATGAAAGGAAAAACTAAATCGTATGCTAAATGTTTTGGTGTATAAGTCATTTTTTTTTTTTTTTAAAACTTTTTAAATCATTACTATATATTGGGTCCAATATAATATAATAATAAATACGAAATCTGCATTAATCAAAATATGATATTCAAGCGTATTTTATGACCAGACAATGCTGGGTAGCCTGCTAGTATATAATAAAAGAAGTATCAAATGTCAAAATGAGTGAATAAGGATAAAATCAAAAGAAAAACGCAAACTATCTAGTAATACAGCAATATTCAAATGTGATGATCAAATCCACCAAGCAATAAAGAAAAAATAGCAATGTTATACACAATCTAAGCAAAAGGTAGGCTCGGCCATTTCATTGGTAATTAATTTTATTTGGACTGTCGACTATTCAACCTCTAAGAGAATTGAATGCTGGGATACTAACTAAATCCACATATTACAGATTGAAAATATATATTAGTGATAAGACAATTCCAATATTTTTCTCAATTCTGATACAATTCCCGATTTCGATACAATTACCGATTCTAAATATTTTACAATAGATTTGTTATTTTTCCCAGTTACCGTAAAAACACATCTTAAATGTGCAGATATTTTCCTAAATGTAAAAATACACTTGTGGAGGATGTTCTCTTGATTTTAGTTTTACTGATAGTTTAAAATCAATAAATATTTACTATTTTATCATTATTACCTGCAATGGAAGGTTTTGCTTTAAATAAAATCAACTAAAAATAATAAAAAGAATTGTTTTGGCATCAGACAATAGGCACAATTTTTTTGATTCTGATAGCGATTCCGATACCCTCAAATGTTCCGATATTTCCGATTCCGATTAATCGTCCCAACACTAATATGTATACAATGAAAGAAAGAGTACGAAGGCAAAAGGGAGCAAACTATCGATCAACACAACAATAATCAAACACGCTGATGAAAATCCAAGGAGCTACAAAAAGCAGGCGTCTTCCATTTAGTAGATAACTTATTGTTACCATTTGAACTGTCGCCTATTAATTTATCTACTAATTAGCAAATGCTAAAAAAAAATCAACACTTGTGTATCATCACTAATATACTCTTTAATCGTAACTATTATTCCCAAAGATTTAAAATTGTTTTGTCCAAAAACATCAGGGTATCTGTTTATAGCTCTCTTTATCTGTCTATGAATCTCAAAAGTTTCTTCTCCTTGATTTCTTATTCTTGTCACAAGAGCAAACACCTTGTTTAAAATCCATGGTTCTTGTCAAGAATTCACTCTATATTAAAAGACAAAAATAAAGAAAAATGTATAGTGTAGGTGCCTATGATGAAAGGAAAATATTATATTCCAAAAATCATGTAAATTGATAAAGTTTTATTTTTAAAGGAGAAAATCAAATTTTATGTATATCAGAGTAGTGCTTATCTGTCTGCCATTTTGAAAAATCTCAAAAAGCAAGGTAGATAACTGAACAATAACTCAAAACTTGCTAGTTGTAAAGATTTATGTTGTAATGCCTATGAATTCCCATTATATAAATGCTAGTATTTTGGTCTGTCTACTCAAATACAGTAGGCAAAATTCTCCACCACGTGAGCTCAACCCAAAAGTAGCTTGCCCTTCTTTTCTCTCTCTCTCGTTTACGGACCCCATTTCAAAGTCTGCAAAGCTGTCTGATTAATCTTGAAAAAGTTCTTTCCAAAAATTATATCTTGAAAACAAAATAAAATCAAGTGCATTTTTTTTTCTTCCTTGCAACCTTTTTCTCACAGAAGAGATGTCGCAAGCCTATCTCTGCTCTATTGCTATTTTCATAGTAAGTGCTTGTCTGAACTCCAATCTATGGTTCCCCTCCCTTGTTAAACTTTTACAAAAAACACTCGACTAGCTAAAACTACTAAATATGATTTTCCCCGTTTTCTATCTGTGTCTAAATATAAATGCTGATTCCATGAACAAAGCTTCTTTCTCAGAACTTCTTGTCTTTGGAACACTGTTGTTGGCATGCTTCCCAGCTAAATACAACATGGTAGCTTTCAGATCTAATGAAAACTAGTTCCTGTTAAGTCATCCTCATAAATAATCAAATTCTACCTAATTTATACGATTAAAGATTACTTCACTACAATCTTACCTTCATTAATCTGTATCCTCGAGTGGCCTTCAGGCCTTGATAGTGCCCCCCCCCAAAAAAATTGTAAATTCATAAAAAATATAAATTTTCTGAAACAGAAATATCTTGATGTGGCCATTCAATTTGTACATTTTGTGAAAAAATGTCGGTTCAAATTGAAGTGTGACATTATGGATTTCATTTTTCGAACTCGCTTCCTCATCTTTGGTGTTTTTTCCACTACGTTTCGGCCGTATCATCCTTCGTTCTTCTTCAGGTGTATCTAGAACTTGGGAACTGTTTTTTTGGAATTTCGAACCCAACCCTTTATTGTTACGGGGGGTACCATGTTCTCGTTCCATTCAGGCCGTCCCTGCTGTTACCGCTTAATGATGTTGCTGCTGCGTCTATCGCTGTTGTTGCCATTGTGACACATGGCCGAGGCGACGAAGACGTTGGAACAGACATTGCAAATCTCCAAGGTGCTGAGTTCAATCCTGAGCGAAAGCAGTGGCAGTGACAACACAATGGCAGCGACAGCGATAGACGCAGCAGCAACAGCATTAAGCGGTAGCAGCAGGGACGGCCTGAATGGAATAAAAACATGGTACCCCTGTAGCAATAAAGGGTTTGGTTCGAAATTCCAGAAAAACATTTCCCGAGTTCGAGATACACCTGAAGAAGACCAAAGGATGATATGGCCGAAACGTAGTGGTAAAAACACCAAAGATGAGGAAGTGAGTCCAAAACGAAATCCATAATGAAATCACCTCATCCCAGAACTATAGACAAGAAGTGTGACAGTCGAAAGAAAATTCTATTTCAAATTTTAGCAAAACAGATCGAAAGAAAACTATTTCATATATTAGTATGACAGACAATAACATGACAGACCGTAGACTCGGCCTAACATAGAGATCTGTAGCAGTAATAATTACTGCAGCAACAGCAGCAGCTGCCATAAGCTTATATGAAATATTTGTAAACTTGGCGTTGATTGACACAAACACTTAATTTGGATTGCGATAAAATGAATCTCTTGTCTGAGTAGACCGCTGCTTCTCAAAGGTTATGTAAAGAAATGCACCAATACCTTTCAACCTCTTTAGCAGCAATGTCCAAGCTTTGTAACTAGTCCTCAGCTTAACCATGCACTCCTCTTAATTCGAAAATTGTAACCACCTTTAGCCTTGTCAACATGTAGACTTCACTCACCAACATGCAAAATGGTGATCTTTCAACATGTGGACTCTAAATACCATTTTGACGTACAGATTTACTTCCAAATAACAATATGAACTCTGCCAGCCTTTAAACTAACTTTTACCTTTATTTGTATCTATGGACTTTAGAATAGCTTTCCTTATCGTGGACACTTTGTACGATCTTCCCTATACAGACTCATGAATTTATAAAAGCTTCTCTTTTACTCACATCTTATCTATATATCTATAAAAGTGAACATGCCTGTGTCTGTGTCTGTGTACATTTCATTATGCAATGACCCTGTCAATTTTAAGTCTACAAACTCGAAATTTGATATGCACGGTACTGAGATTTGGAAAACTCTTTGTAATTCGTTTTCGGCCAGAAATTTGGCGATTAAGGGGTCAAAGTTCAACGATTTGACCTTTGAGAACTCTACCAAACTCCTCCGACAATTTGGGGTCTAAACACTTGAAATTTTAGATATAGGTTCCTTGGATATGGATCTAAATTAATAACTTGATTTGAGCCCAAAACAATAAATGTTAAGGGGTCATAATAGGCGTCAAAGTAAAAAAAAAATTGACCGCTTTTTTCTTTTTTTTTTTTTTTTTTTTTTTTTTTGCTCAACCTCTAAACACCCAAGCAACGCCAGGCTGAAATGCTAGTATTTAATAAAGATGACCTATATTGTCTTAATTTCTGCACACATAAAGGCACATTTAAAATCGAAAGAATATTTTCCCTCAAATTTTTGTGTTGCTTTATTGCTCGTTTCAGAAATGTTAATTATGATTATGTTCCTTGTTCATTTGTTTTTCCGCTTTATTTCCTTAATTATTTGTTGAACAGATGTTGAATCATTAAAGATTGGTGATTTTAATGTTGTTGAAGTGAAAGGTAAGACGATTTTTATTTCATAATACCATTACTAGTTGTTGTAATGTTTGCTTGTTTTATAAAAATAAAAGTTGAACAAACACACTGAAACATGGATGATGAGAGGCAAATCCTGCAAGCCAGGCAGCAATATTGTTAAGTCATTTTTTTATGCTTTTAAAATCTCTACAGATATTGTCAGTAGGTAAATAAATGTCTATCTAGAATGTCATTTTTTTTAATGAAAAATGACAAAATATGATCCCATATGCTCTTAAGTAAAAATTGTTAATTATTAGTAAAAACAATATACAGGATTATTTTGCAAACATTTTTAATAATCACATTTCTTTTTATCACAATATTTTTATATACAAAAATGTAATCACATCTTAAACTAGTCTTGATCTTTGTTTCATTAGTTTAAAATGTAAGGGAGATAACTCGGAAGGTAAGACGATTTTTATTTAAGCTTTTTACTAGTTCTAGCTATGCCTAAATAACTTATTTACTTTTTAAATATTTTTAACAGAATATATTTATTTTTCCTCCTCCTTCTCTCTCTCTCTCTATATATATATATATATATCCTTCTCCTAGATGTACTCTGATGTAAAAAACCTACTGTATATTCTGTCCTGTGGCAGTCATCTGCACTGATAAAGGTTAGCAGTAGTAAGACCAAAAAGTGTGGTTGGTTCTACACAAAAGCTTCGAGCCAAGATCAAAGTGTAGTATCTGTCTTCAGATGCTACACTTAAATTTCTTGTTCTCTCTCAGTGGAGAAGAAATCCTTCACGACTGAGACAATTTTTATTTTTGTTCCTTTTCTCCACATTAAAAAACGACCCTGGTGTCCAACTCTGTCCTGTGGGGAGGCATTGTAAATAGGAACTTTATTGATTCCCCAACAAAGGAGGGATTTGACCTAGTAATTCATTCCCTTTTTGTCCATACATCTGTTCGTTTGTTTGCACTTTTCTCAATACAATTTCATATTCTCACTTTCTTGTGCCACCCCTTCCCCATTCTGTCATTAAAGTCTTTCCAAGTTTTGTATCATAGATTCGTTGTTTTTCTTTGCATCATTGAGTGATTGAGTGTTTCTTTGGCTTTTTATTTATAAGGAAAATCTATCTACACTCTATGCCTCTCATTTATACAATTTATGAAACTTTGTCAAGCCATGCTCTTCAAATTCTTGTGCATGTGCTTTGGTGTTGGAAATGACAAAATTTTGTTGATTTACAGAAAAATGGCTAAAATTGAGTTGGTTAAAATTAACGTACGCTCGTCATTTGTCTGAATAGCAACTTCTTTGCTGAAATATTATTTGGAATCTTTGGACTACTTTTCTAATCTTGAATGTTATTTTTATAACTTTTCAGTCGATCCGACTTTCTTCAGGTGTATCTTATTGAACTCCGGAATCTGCACAGAATTTCATGTGGGGGTGGTAGGGTACTCTTGTTTTATTTACTCTAACTTTTTTCAGGTGACTTTTGAATCCGGGAATTTTTATTGATTTCATCCAGTCTCCTAACATAGATTTTTCTCAATCCATAATCACGTTTTTTTTGTTTTTTGTTTTTCTGAAATTGGATTTACAATGCCTCTTAACCAAATATATAATCACTCAGCTATATGTCTAGTCAAGTAGGATTTTAGTGATTGTGAAGTCTTATGTTAAATACAAGGTCAGAAGGAATGATCTTGGTTTAATACAATTATTTATTCAGTTTGCAATTATTTAATCATCACTCATATTGCATTGTCTATATATTATAATTAACTAGAAAAATACCTGTCCCAGGACTGGTAAAATTAATTTTTTGGACAGAGCAGTTTTACAACATTTTTATTAGCAATAAATCAATTTAATGTCATACATAAAAAGACCATGATAATCTAAATTTTTTAAATTTGACTAAAATTAAGGAAAATTTCTCTGACCCACATGGTTCTATATTTTTCCTTCTTATATGCATTTGGCCACATTGTTTTTTTTACACTTTTTGTAATATCTTTCTTAAAATACAAGAGGAAGCAATGAAATTTGTCATGAGTATATTTTTGTGTTTCCAAATAACCTACAGTAAATGCACATAAGTTTGCTGCACTATCTTAAAAATATGTATCCATTTATAGTTGAATTATAATGCATTTTATGTACTATGCAGTTCAACTTTAAATAGATGCATATTATGTATTTTATGTACAAAAAACTGTCTTAAAATGAATATATTGTAAAATTTGTTTGGTATTCTTGTAGATTAACACTTGCTAAATCCTGTTCTTGCCCCAAAAGTTGAGATTCTACGTTTTTTAGGCAATTGTATAAACACCCTGAAAAACTTGGCAGAAAAAACTAAAAAAAAACAAAAGCAGCAATTGTTTAGAATTTATAGTGGGGAATCAGTTTTACATATAAATTTAATGTAAAATAATCTCATTTCCGGGCTATTCTAGTGTTTTAGGAAAGATAACCATTTTTTTTTTTTTATGAGAGATTTTTTTTATAAGTTGGGGGGAGCATCTGCTGTTTTAGATTAAACAAAAGTTTTATTCTATTTTTTATTTTTTTAGACAATTATATGTGGGTTTATTCTGTGGGCCTGCTACTCAAAGTTAGGGATAGTGGTATGATTATAAGGGAGGTTTTTGTTTTGAAGGAGAGGAGTTCCCACTCATACATAGGATTAGAGGTCATGTTAAGGGAATTTTTTGTTTTTAATTTTTTTAGGGGTGAAGATTTTTTAGTCTGATTTAAGATTAATTGTATGATTAAAAGAAGGCATTTTTAAGAGGTTGAGTTTATCACTCAAACATAATTCTTTTTTATATTAACTTTTTAGCAAGAAAAATATCAAAAGAATTTGGAGGGTTAACGGCTCTAAAAAAGTGAGAATGGATCGGGAATGGATTATCATTTTATGTTAAAAAAATATATGCAAAATATATCCTATAGATTATTATTTAGTGATCTATGTCAAAGTAAATTAATTCCTGTACAATACGGTGGTATTTTGAGGACTTGAAGAGCTTTGATTTTTAAAATATGATTATTGTAGTGGAAAACCATAGAATCTGTGCTAACCCAAAGCATTTATTATAATCAGCAGATATTGCACATTTTATGCCCTCTTATGAAGAATAAAATAAAGATTTAATGGTGCTAAACTTTGTGTCTGGAATCCTTATTCCAATTTTTATCAAAAGCCATTAAATGATTTTGATTTAAACCTGAACCACCTGTTCTAAATAACGAGAATGCTTCATTTCCGAAAATATTATCAAATATTTTTGTTTTTTCTTTATCTCACCAGCAAGTGTTGGCAGGGAAACAGAGTTGTCATCTGGTTGTATTGTTGGAGCGAAATGTCACGTGAGCACCAATGAATGTCTTGAAGAGAATACTGTGATTTATGGCGAGGCTTGTCGTCGACGTGTACAGCAGGAACATCCATTCGTAAGTATATATAAATAAATTTCTGCTCATGTATTGAGCACTATTGAAATACTGAATCTCATCTCAATATTTAAACGTTTTGGATTTTGATATACAAGTATACTCATCTTTGTGAGATTTTAGATTGAAGCAAGAGTGCATTTCTTTAATTTGTTCATCGTATTAGTTTTATAATCGTATTTGTTAAGCTTTATAAACTTTATTACTAAATATATCGAGAAGTATTCTAATAAATACTAGAAAAATACAAATTGAAATATATATTTATGATTACACTGAGGAAGACTAAAGGTATGGTTGAAATTATGTTCTTGTAAAAAATGTTTAATTTTTTCATCACATTTTGTATTCCTGTAAGTCACCAAAAGAAAACGAATAAAGAAAAGTTATAAACTTTTATACTTTTTGTATTCATTTTTTATACGTTTTCATATATATATATATATATATATATATATAAATATAAAATGAATACAAAAAGTAATATATACATTTAAATGTATGTTTGTTTGTAATCGATAATCTAAATAATCACTGGACTGATTGCTTCGACATTTTAGTATAGTATTTTCATCATACCCATGCGTGTTTTTATATATTTAAGATTAAAAAATAATACAATATTAAAAAAACTTTTTTTTTCAAGATCGTGTCCTCTTGACAAAAGTTGGTCATTTTGAACGCAACAAAAGTTTTTTTTTTTTGTCATTTTTTTTTTATTTTAGCAATTGTTTTATTATTTGGGTTTAAACTAAACTGGTTTATTTACATATATTTACTATCAAATAATAATAATAAAAAATTCCTAAGTCTCGAAAAATGCCAAAAATCTCGATTGTAAAAAAAAGCGTATTCATTGCTTTTGTAGTCAGTATTTTTATACATTAAAGTAACAAGTTTATATTCGTTTATATTTCTCACACAATCACATTGCAACATATTTTGAATATGCCAGTATATTGTTTTTTTACTAATTACATATTTGTTGCTTTTGTAATCAGTGTGTGTGTGTATATATATGTATGTATATATATATATATATATATATATATATATATATATATGCATGTATATGTGTATATATATATATATATATTAGTATATTTAGGCAGCATTTTTTCTTTTATGCAGGTTTCATTAAATAGCACAGATAACTCTTGCTTGTTTTTCTTGTAATCCTCCTTTTCTCTTTGTCGGACCATTTTCCATAGCACACCACACCCCTAAAAATGAGTTTAGAGACATATTAATAAATAACACGCCCATCTTAACTGTCTCATATTGCGAGGTGCGCCTCCCGATCTTTTGAGGCATTGTTAATCCACATTAAAAAACCAACGATTAACCAGACTCAAAATGAAACGGAGGGCACGCTCAAGTGCTTTTGAGTATTTTAATGATTTTAAGCGATTTTAATCGCCATTTAATCGTCTTTTCATTTCATCTCGCTACTTTCATTTTTCAATTTCATTTTTTATGTTTTTATTTTTTACTACTCGCCCGAGGATGACCAATGGAGGTCGAAAACGTTCGCGATTATGGGAAATTTCTTTTTTCACTCGGAAAAAACGTTCGAAAAATGGTCCGACAAAGAGAAAAGGAGGATTACAAGAAAAACAAGCAAGAGTTATCTGTGCTATTTAATATATATATATATATATATATATATATATATTTTTTTTTTTTTATGTTAAATTAACAAATATATCTGTTCATACTTCCTACACAACTACATTGCAACATAAAAAATTTAATGCTGCATAAAAAACATTAATGAATTGCCGGTTTATTTTTTAGTTCCAAGTTTACTCTCTCTTTCTCTCTCACACACACATTCTGTTTCTATTTACTTACCTCTCCCTGGGGACAGAGTTAGAGACAAGGTCGGTTTTTAATTTATGGAAAATCCAATTCCCGAAAAAGGGGTACTCTGGATAGGAACAAAAATTAAAATAACCTCAGTCTGGAAGGACTGATATAGGAAAAAAACTGAAGTATAGTTCACCCTCTGTTTCTCTACCTTTCTCTCTCTATCTCTCTCTTTCCATCCATTTCTCCCTCTCTCTTTTCCTCTCTCTCTCTATCTTTGTTTCTCTATCACCCTCTCCATCTCTCTTTGAGCCCCTGTCTCTAACTCTCCCTCCCCCTCTCTCTGTCTCAAACTGTTTCTCCTCCTCTCTCTGTCTCTATCTCTCAATACTTGTATATCTCTCTATCTTTCTCTTTCCTTCTCTCTTTCTCTTTTCTATCTCTATCTCACTCTCTATCTATCCCTCTCTAATCCTTAATCCTATTTTTGTCACCTAAATTATTTACATTGAAAAAAGCATTGTCAAAACATGAATAAATCCTATTTCAGTCACCTAAATTACTTACAGTGAATAAGGCATTGTCAAAACATGGAGAAATCCTGTTTTAGTCATGTAGTAAGAATAGAAAATTATTTGAAAATTACTGCTTATTAGAACAGCACCAAGAGGAGCTGGTAAAACCTTTCTAATTAAACTGAGTTTGGCAGCCACTCCATCACAAAATGACCTAGCCTTAGCTCTTGCTTCATGTGGAATAGCTGCGACCTTATTACGAGGTAGAAGTGCTTATTTGGCTTTGAAATTACTATTACACATTCAATTTTTCAAAACTCATGTTCAATATCTCCAAAACATCCAACATGGGAAAAATATTGCAGAAATGCAAACTTATTGTTTGGGATGAAAGCACAATGGCACACAAAAAAATCCCTTGAGGCTCTTGACTGATCCTTGCAAGGATTTATGTGGCAATGTCAGACCATTTGGGAATGCAGTAATATTGCTTGCAGGAGATTTCAGACAAACGTTACCTGTAATTTCTCAATCAACACCAGCAGATGAAATACATGCTTGCCTCAAGTACTCTACTTTTTCACGCTATGTGAAGATTAAACTTAACTCTAATATGCGTGTCAAGTTGCAGAATGAGCAATCTGCAGAGAAATTTTTGCATCAGGTGTTGGAAATTGGGAATGGAAAAGTGCCGACTGGTTTGAGTTAAGGGCGAATTTTATTGCCTCATAATTTCTGTAATTTAGTTACATCAAAAGAAGAGTTGGTAAAAAAGGTTTTTCCAGATATGCAAATTTATTATAAGAATTTCAGTTGGTTGAGTGAATGAGCTATTCTTGCAGCTCAAAACAAAGATGTCCATGAACTTAATGATATTATTCAGCTTAAAATTCCAAGTGAGATAGTCACATACAAGTTCGTCGACACTGTTGTGGAAGCAAATGAAGTTGCTAATTATCAAACAGATTTTTTGTTAGATTTGCCAGGGCTGCCACGATATGTACTACAATTGAAAATTAGCATACCGATTATCATGTTGGGAAATATAAACTAACCCAAGCTTTGCAATGGCACATGTCTTGCAGTAAAAAAAATTAATGAACCACATCATAGAAGCAACGATCTTGACACAATCTTTCAAAGGGTAAGATGTCGTCATTCCACACATTTCTATGATTCCACTGGATATGCCATTTCAATTTAGGAGATTGCAATTCCCAATTCAATTGTCATTTACTATCACCATCAACAAAGCTCAGGGACAATCTTTACAATTGTGTGGCTTACATCTACACACTGACTTTCTCACAGGGGCAATTTATGTTGCATGTTCAAGAGTTGGCAAACCAGATAATCTCTATATCTGCTCAGAAAATTAAACAAGAAAAAATGGTGTATCCACAAATACTGGGAAATTAAGCATATAAGAAATATGTATTTTCTTATTTTGAGATTTTTTCCGTTTCGTTAAATTGAGCCACAGCAATGTGTGGCAGGGTACAGCTAGTATATATATAATTAAAATATACATCTCAGGATGAGTAAAATTAGTTCTCTCCAATAGAAATTTTGTATTAGTTTTATGTCTCTTTACCAAGATTGAAATCCAAATATAATGATACAAAATGTTATACATAGCATCAAAACAAGGTATATTGCCAATTTGACGTAAGGACTACTATTGGGATCATTTCTAACGAGAGACTGTGGGAAGTTGAGCTACGAGATGTCTGTTCGCATTACATTTAAACTTCTGTATGTTAGTACAATCAGGGAAGCAAGAAACAGGAAGAGAATTCCTAGGTCTAGCAATCCAAGGGAAGAAACTTTTACAATAGAAGGCTTTCCAGCATCTAGGAACCTCAAACCTCAGCAGTGAAGAGGTGGGATTTTGCTTTTTGTCGAGTTAATCAGGAGTATGCACGTTGAGGGAGGTACAAGTGCTAGGAGTTCATCAGAGTACATTCTGTCAAAATACTTCTAAAACAGGCATAGTGATGCAATATTGCAATGATGAGACAGAGGTTGGAGCTTGGCTGATAGTAGATTAAGACTCGTTTTTTTGTGTGTGTGGAGATCTAGTCTAACATTGAAAGACTAGTGGCAGATGCACCAGCTCAGATGTGGCAACAATACTTCATGCATGAGCGAATTATGATTTTGAAAAATCTTGGATAATTTCTGGTTTGAGTAAAAAAAAAACAAAAAAACAAGCATTATTTTGATTCTAGAAAATGACTAAAATTTAAATTTTAAGGTGTCTTAAGAAATTGCAATTCAAAAAATCTTAATTTGTGTCAAATAACTATGGATCACATTTCATGTAAATCTGAAATATTTGAATTTTCAAGTGGGAGGTTGTGCCTATATTATGCTCCTACAAAGACTCTTTAAATACTCCCATAAAACTAAAATTTGGAAAATATTTATATCTAATATTAAAATTGTACAAAAATCAAAGTTATATGAATTTCCACAAAGGATGCTACCTCTTTGCCTTTTTTGTATGACATTTAATTAAATATAGTCCACATTAGCAACTCTCTTGTTTAACAGCTGTGTTCCAAAATTTATAATGATTAAGTAGTTTAGGAATGAATCTGATACATAGAAATATATCAACATATATACATGCCTAACTTCATGTATATTAAACAAAAATGAAAAATAAAAAGGTTTTATGAAATAAAATAATATTGATTTTTAAATTTTTTATTAATGCACGAAATAAGAACAGGCTACAGTAAACAAATGGATCAGTTGTTTGTGTTAGGAGTTCATGTGGCTGAAACTAACTTGAATAGGATTTTGTTTGACCTTCATAAAAAATAAGCATCAAAACCTTAAAATAAAGGTGAAAAATAAGGAGGGAGTGTGTAATGCAGGTAATAGAATGATTTTAATTGGTTTGGTATTAGAATGGACAATGGTTCTCTTTTAAAAAGGATTGTTTAATAAAAGTCCACGTGTGTAACCTGATGACTTCCTTCAAGGATGAAACACATTTGTGTAGATCACTTGATATTGGCATATTTCGACATGCACACATCCTCTTCGTTATACGAACGTACGGTCGAAAATTTTGTTCCTTTTGAACAAAATATTTTTCAAAAAACATTTTGTATTCCTACATATCACTAAATAAGAAATAAATAGAGAAAAGAGATTTTACTTTTCGTGTGTGTGTGTGTGTGTGTGTATATATATATATATATATGGTGAAATGTCATGCGTCCATGGGTAATTATAAAATATACCGACTTGACCAGTCCTGGTGTTGCTTAGGATGGTCTTTACTGTAATATTCCTTAGTACAAATAATAAGGAAAATAAATGTTTAAAAGAGAAAATAATTGAATGATATTTTGAAAAAAATTGTTATAAACTGGAATGCATTCTGGTTGATTTGCTATAAGTATCTGCTTTATAAGAAAAAAATGTTTGGTAATGAGAGAGAAACCAAGGTAATTGCAAGTTTGCTAAGTAACCAGTTCTCATTCTACTAGTAGTAATAGAAATCGTTTAATGTGAGAGTTTATTTATCTATGTAACTCTTTCTCACTATTGCTTTGTTCCCTCTCTTGCCCTTTTTTTTCTTTGTATGTAGTCTCTATCTATTCTATAGTAGTAGTTGTAGTAATTATAAAATGAAGCTGACAGCATAAATGGAGTAGTAGTAGCAGCAGTTCATGGATAAGAAGTTGTTAAAGGCAACAGCTGTTGTCTATTTCTTTCTTTTTATTTCCAGATCTCTTCCTTTCATTTCTCTCTCTCTCTCTTCCTCTGTGTGTGTGTGTATATATGTATATATATATTTATATATATTTTATGTAGATTTCTTGTTGATTTTGTTAAATGTTAAATATTATTGCCTCAAAACTCGTTTTACTTAAAAAAAAAAATCGCCCATATCTTATTTGGACGTAGATAAACAATATTTTTATTTATTTTTTATTATTTTTGAAACAGTAATCTATGGACATTCATGTTTTGAGATTGCTACCTCTCATCAGCATAGCTCGATTGTATCTCTCTACATCCAAATAAAATATGGGCAATTTTCTAAGTAAAACGAGCTTCGAGGCGAAGATGCTACTTAACCGTATTATTGTTTAAAAAATCAACAAGAAATCTACATAAAGTTATAAAAATGATAAAAATAAAGAATAAAATTGCCTAGGATTTTGTGGCGTAACAGTTAAATGCCATCCCATCCATCCATAGCCATTGAGCTACTGGAGGGGCATAGCCATCTACAACTTTTGTAGATGTTTTTGTAGTGAGGAGTTCTTTTTACGGGGTGAGGCTTCTGGCCCCACACCCAACCTTCCCAGAATGTACATACAGTGCCTAGCCTTCCCAAATGGTCACCCATCTAGTACTGGCCAGACTCAACATTGCTTAACTTTGGTGATCTGGCAAGAACCGGTGTGTCAATGTGATTGCGCCATACAAATAGTTAAATGCGCCAAACTATAATATACATGGTCTGGGGTTCGATTCCTAGAAAGACACAGTTGAGCTACGCTGATGAGAGGTAGCAACCTTGAAACATGCATGTCTGTAGATTATTGTTTTAAAAATAATAAAAGAATAAATTATATAATCTTGCTATGGTGATCGCTAATAAATTAACACCTTGAAAATACAGTTTTGATGAACGAATGTGTCTGCTTTATTTTAATTCAAGATTTGTTGTCAGTTATAAAATGTTTTTAGCTCTTGTTCACCTGAACAAGACATTTTCCCACTTGTACATAAAGTTTTACTATTTGGGATCATGTATAATATGGGATTGTGGGGAGTTAAATAGCCGCATGTCTGTGTACATTTAAACTTCTGCATATCAGGCAGGTAAGCAGGAAACAGGAAAGAAATTCCAAAGTCTAGCACTTCAAGCACTATTAAAGTAAGATTTTGTTGCTTGTTAGGTTAGTCAGAGGTATGTATGTTGAAGTGGCACAAATGTTATGCGTTCATCAGAGCGCATTCCATTAAAGTCATTGCAAAACAGGCACAGTGGTGCAACATTGCGATGACTGGACAGGAAAAATATACATAATTATCAGTTGCAACGATGTTTTGAAACTAAAGTTGCCTTTAGAACTGCCAAGAATTACTACAAAAGTATTATTGAAAACGCAAGAGTCGTATGCTTGGATCATCAAGTTCAAAGTAGAAGAACAAAGGCTTGGTTCCGATGTATTTTGGCAAATGACAAGCAAGGTCCTGAACATACAAGTCCTCTATCTAGACCATCATCAACAAATCTGAGGTAATTTTGTCAACATCTGACAAAGCCAAACTTTTTGCCAAGAATTTTGTATCAAACTCAACCCTATGCAATCAAGGCCACCTACCCCACAAATTTCCTCCCAAGAACAAAAATAATCTGAGCAATATCCACGTCTTTTTGTGATATTGCCATATTCATCAAGATCTTTGATACCAGCAAAGCAACTTGTCCTGACAATATTTCAATCATAGTAATAAAAAAAAACACAACCAAAACTAGCACCCATTCTTGCAAAGCTGTTTAATCGATGCCTAAAGGTAAAATGTTTCCCAAAAACCTTATAAAATGTCATTAGTCTGCCCAGTATTTTACATTTTGGAGATCGTTTTTCTGCATCTCAGTACAGACCAATTAGTCTTCTGTTTGTCATGTCAGAAGAAAGTTGCTTGAATCCATGTTAAATAGAAAATTGTCAACTACCTCTGCAAAAGCAGCTTACTTGGTGACTAGCAATATGGTTTCTATCCTGCAAGATTTATAGCTGATGTGCTGACTGTAATTTTACATAAGTGAATCAGTTGATTAGAGTTGTTTCTCTAGAACAAAATAGCTCTAGAAATATCACTTTGATTTGATAGTTTGGCATGAAGGTCTGCTTCACAAGATTTTCAGCTATGGAATATTTTAAAATGTCTTCTCAGCTATCGAATCTTTTCTATCTGATAGGTTAATACAAGTAGTCGTCAATGAGCAGAAGTTCAAAGCTCAAGTATCAATGCTGGTGTGTCTCTAGGATCTATTCTGAGGTCAATTCTCTTTATCTTCATCAATGATCAGCCAAATCACATTCTAAGTTCATTTGTCGACATATATGCAGATGACACTATCATCTGTGGCAATACTTCAAAGGTCAGCAATAACCAAGATCTCTCAGCCTCTCTCTTCTGCACTTAAGCACATGGTGCAATGAGACAAAAGGTGGCTTGTTAATTTTAATGCATTCAAACCTTAGCTTCTATCTTTTTGCATAAACACTCTGGTCATCATGTGGCCCCAATCAATATGAATGGCTCTTATCTCGAAGAAGTGCCTTGCTTTGATAAGCTTCTGGGCTCAACTTAACTCTTGACCTGAAATGGAACACTTGCATCAAATCTGTTGCCAAGCTTGCTGGAAAAATGGTTGTATCATTCTACTGCTCCAAAACGTATCTCACTCCCAATACAATACTCTACCTGTATAGGAGCCAAATTCATTCTAAAATGGAGTAATGTTGCCACATCTGGGAAGCAACTGCTCAGAGCACACTATCCTATGTTGACAGAGTTCCAAATTTGCTTCGAAACCTAGTAGGTGATGCCTTTTTCTCCTTAGTAATTGTCTGTATTTTTGAGATGAGGTGTTTTCATTGATTGAGATTGTCGGACTGACTTCCTCATCTTGGTTGTTATTGTCACAACGTTTCGGCCGTTTTGCCCTCCGGCCTTCGTCAGGTGTTTTGTATTGAACTGGGGAACCATTTGTTAGGAGTCTCGAACCCAACCCTTTATTATTATTACGGGGGTACCGTGTTCGGACTCCAGCTAGGCTTTGGGACATAGTTGCTGATTCTCTGTTTTGAATGTTACTTTTTCGCTGCCTTCGTTCAGGATTGAACTCAGCACCTTTGGGTAACTGTAAACTTTGATACAACGTCTAGGACCACTCGGCCATATGTCACTAGGACTCCTAAGAAACGGTTCCCCAGTTCGATACAAAACACCTGACGAAGGTCGGAGGGCAAAACGGCCGAAACGTTGTGACAATAACAACCAAGATGAGGAAGTCAGTCCGACAATCTCAATCTTTTTCTCCTTCTTTTAACCTTTTTCCCCCACAGAAGAGACATTTCCAGCCTGTCTCTGTTCTATCACTATATGGCAAGTGCTTATCTGAGCTTCAATCTATGATTCCCTGTTAAACTTTCACAGAAAACAGTTGTCTAGCTACAAAAACTATCAAAAATTTTTCCCACTGTTTCTTTATCTATGTTAAATCTAAAACAAAATTCCATGAACAAAGCTTCTTTCCTAGAATTGCTCACCTATGGAGCTCTGTTAAACTGACATACTTTCCAGCTGACTACAATATTCCTAGTTGGATAAAGTATTTTCTGAAAAGAAATGTCAAATTGCATTTTAGTGTGTTGAAGAACATGGTGACAAAATCTGCAGAAAGACTTGGCTACTCAGAATAAAATATTGATATGCAGAACAGAAGCTATTGATGATAACCTTTTGAAAATCGGATTGATTTCTCTTATGTTAAATATATGAAATTAGTTTGGTAAGAATTAATATTTTGATTTTTACCTCATTTCACGTTTATCAATCAACTTAGTTGATTTTATTTATCAAAATGAAACCATTAGAATAGTAACATCTTTGCCAAACAAAGATGAATATGAAATAACTTGAATCTTAAGTAAATTGAAAATAACTTGAATCTTAAGTAAATTGAAAATAACTTGAATCTTAAGTAAATTCTCATTCCAGTAATTATAGAAGCAATTAGACACATGAAAAATAATTTTAATAACTACCTGGCAAATATACTCAGTGAACCAAGTTTAAGAGAGATATAAACAATTGCTATTAGAATCTTAAAAAGATGATTCGGTTGAAATGTATGAAATAGGAGGTGAATGTTTGGTATCCAGTAGAATACCTCATCTCCAGCTTGAACAAAAAATAAGTATTTTTGTTTTAATTTTGACATTCAGGACTCGCTTTCAAAAGGCATTTATGGATGCTGAAGAATTTTTTATTCAATTCTTCAAAAATGACAAAAATCATAATCTAAAAATTTGGTGATTAATCAACACAGATGACGTCATCCAAGATCTTTTTAAATGTGTCAAAAACAAAATATTTAGAGATGGCGGGAAAATGGCCACACTCATTTAATTTCGGTATTCTCTCCCCTCACATTCCTGTTATCATAAAAATACTTTTTGTTTTTCTTATGTTTTATTTCTGTCATTTGTTTGCCTTTCTTTGAACAGCCACAGACATTACAATTGGATTTTCTTTCTAAGCTGCTGCCGAGTTTCCATCATATTCGGAAACCAACAAAAACACTGATAACTGATAAAGAATAGCTTTAAGGATCAAATATGAGAGGCAGTAGGAGCAGCAAGACCAAAAACTGGTGGGTATATAACATAATCTTTTGTATTTTACTTAGTTTTATTCTTATTATGTTGTCTTTCACTCTTACTTGATTAAATAATGGAAGTTGACATCCAATGAAATTGTGAATATGAATAAGAAAAAAATTTATCTTAAATGAATTGTTTACATATTGAATCATTTATTAAGGTTTGATATCCCATAATGAAAAAATTTCTTTAAGTGATTGTAATGTCATACAGTAGCAATTTTTTTTCTTTTCTCCCATCTTTTCCTTTTTTCTGTCCGTTCCTTTTTCCTCTCCGTTCCTTTCTCTCGTCTGTTTCCTTTCTCATACCTGTTTCTCTCTCCTGCTCATTTCCTTTCTCTATTTCCTTTTTATTTATTTACTTACTAATGATTCATCACTTAAAAAGGCTAAAAACAATCAAATGGTTAATGAGATGGATAGACTGACAATTGATTATTAGTATTGCATCAATCAATAATCTTGGTCTGACATATAGATGGTGCAACTAATAAAAAACAATCCATATAATTTTTCTAGAGAACAAATGTTAAAATTATGTCCAGAATTTGAGCTGAATTGGATGATTGATTTACAAATTAATTATTTAAGAGTAGCTACAGCTGCAAGTATTTCAAACAATGAAAAATCGTAATTTTTGTATATTGATGGAACATTGCTTCCAGTTAGGAAAAACATGCTGTTCAAGCTTTGGTTTGATAAGTGTTATTCGAACTGTACTCTGTTTGAAACAATGGTGATGAGGTGATTTTGAAGTGGGATCATATAGACACAAATGATACTGAATGCTCAGGTTGTTCGAATTCAGCAATTGTCCCAAAGAATATTTTAAAAAGTTAACAAACTTGTTTTCACTGATCATAAATTTAAGTTGCATGAGATAGCAAAGTTGAAGATATCAGAAGGCAATGTATTCACCATTTTGTATTCACCATTTGTCAATGAGGAAGCCATGTTTAAAGTGGGTGCTGCCTTTGCTCAAAGTTGATCACAAACAACAATGCATCCATGATTCAGAGCATTGTTTGCAACAATTTTGATGCAATAAAATATGTGGTGTGGATGCAGCACTTCACTCCAGTCAAATTGAGTCAGCTGGATGGACAGCTGCAGATGAAAGCCATCCAAAAGGAGCAAAGACACAAACAACAAACACCTTGAGAAAGGAAGAATCATGAATAGTAATTATTATATACTAGTATTTGTTCATTTGAATGAAGAAATTGTCAACAAATAAAAACGTCCACAAATTAAGAAAAAGTGTTTTCACAAAGATAACGCACCACGTCACCAGTTGATTGCAACAATGGCAAACTACATAAATTGTACTTCAAATTGAATCCGTACGCACCCCATTCTCTTACCCTAAGCCAATTATTGGTTATTTGCAGACCCTAAAAAGATTACTCCACAGAAAGATATTTGGTATAGAAATTGTATCAGAAACTGAAGCCTATTTTAAGGTTCAAAAGAAATTGTTAGAAATCTTGGAATCTGTGTATTACACTTGAAGGAGACTATGTTGATGAATAAAATCAGATTGTGCTTAAAAAAATATTGCATGATGTGTTATATTGAAAGGATTGGACGCCATGTTGTTTATTTTGATAGGGTGTTGTTTATCTCTTGTGCTGTCAGAAGAGAAGAAAAAAGAAATTACCACTGCTACTACTACTAATGATATTATATGAGCGAACATCACTGTTTATCTCGATTCAAACAATTTAACATGAGCTATGTGGGTGAGCCAATGGATCACATTTTTTATAGTGACTATACATGTCTAAAATGTAAACCTAATTTTAAAAGGTTTTCATTTCTTGTAACTGTGTGTGTTTTAAATTTCTATTTCATTAGTGCTGTTGCTGCTACCATTTGAAACACTGGGATGACGTCATCTGTGCTGATTTAAGGAGACCCGGTGGAGTTGGTGATTGTTGTTGTTCCCGCTGTTACATCAAGACATTGTGTCCCATTTGAAAGACTGCCACAACATTTCTTGGGAGCAACTACTCCACTTTGACCAGCATCTACCCCAGGACAATTGACTATGCACACACACACACACACACACACACACACACACGCAGATTTTAATAACTTAATATTAATAATATAATTGTTTAATTCAGTATGACAGTGAGTCTATAAGAATCCTATACGCTTATTTAAAAAATGAGTAAAAATGTTTTTTTCAATCTAATGTTATATTAAATTAAAACATTGTTGATTGTTATTGTACCAGAAAGAAACTGCAATCAATGCTCCTGAAAACATAGTTTATGTAGAAAAACTTGAAGAAAAAAAGATAAATTTAAAAGAAAATTTTTAGGGATCCATTTGATAAAATCTGAGAATCTGATATTTCTATTTGTATAATTTTTGAAAACAACATTGAGATCATGAAGATGAGAGACGACCAAAGATGATAAATAGATTTGTATTTGGATCAGATTTTATCGTAAATTTCATTGTATTAACTTGTGCACTCAAAACATCTCTTGTGTTCATATTAGGATTTCCAATTCTTGCCCTGAATTCCTTTATTAAAACCAAAAATAAAGAGAAGTCTGTATAATTTACACACCTATGACAAAATGATATCATATTCCAAAAATCACATAGATCGATGAAATAGTTTTATTTTTAAATAAAAAAAATTTAAGCCAATCAGAGATTGCACTAGTTTCAAAATCAATATAATTTTCTGTGATTTGTCATAGAAATAGGAGAAACGAAACAGTAAAATTTTGTTTAAGAACAGGTGAAAAAAAAAGATGAGATATTTTTAGTTTATAAGAATAAACCTATCAATAGCAAACTTTGAGAAGATAATTTTATGTATTAGATAATAAAACTAAATTAAAAGAATAAATTAACGCAATTCTTATTTCTAATTTAAAACCTACTTTTGGGAGAATGGAGTGAGTGAAGAAAACCATTTCCAATAATGGCAGAAGACCCTGTTAGCAACAATTTTTTACGCTTCCATTCCTGGTTTGATTTCCGAGGTGAATACCACACAAAGGGTAGTTTGACACAAAATCAAAATCTTTTTAACACCTGCAAACAAGTGCAGAGACAACATTTTCCTCTTTAGATATCTAAGAAACATAGTGTAAGTTATAGATTTTGACGTTGATCAGTTGTTGAAATAATTGTCATCAGTCTGTTACTTGAATTCTATATAATTTGCAGTAAATTTAATGACTTTTTGTCAGAGATACTTATTTTTTTCATCAACAAATTTGGACAGAATCATAGTGGATATGACTACATTGATTGTGTATGAGAAATTCCAAAACGGGCATTGCACTTGTGGATGCATAGGTGTCCAAACATGTTATATTAACTAGCCCAAACTGAGAGGGAACAGAAGTTGATGGTTAGTGAATTTAGGTCAACTGCCATCAATTCCCATTCTCTCTTTACATTCTTATGTCTTACTCATTCTCCACAACTGAACAATATAAAGATATACCATATTTTTATCCAACAGTTTTTGCCATCATTCTTTTGAATACAATAGTCATTCTTACTACTAAATCAAATAAAAACACGAATGTTCGCTTGTGTACCTGTTTTATATATTAAAAAAAAAAGCCTAGTATAATTAAGCACTTGTAAGTTAGCCATTACTTTACTGAGCAAGTTGTTGAATATTGCATAAATTTATTAATTAAATTAGGAATGTCACTTGACATGGTATCTGCTATGATATGAAAAGTGAGTTGATCAGTGTTTGTTTTCTTAACACTTATTCCTATATACTTACATAACACAAAATACATGCTAAAATATTCATTAGCTGTGATTTATAATTAACTGAACAATTTACCCACATCTGTAAGTGCTATCTATGCATTTCTTTTGCTCCTCTCACTGTTGATTCAACCACTTTCTAATATTTCTTCATGTCACTGTGAATATTTAAAGAAGAGTGACTCTCTTTTGAGCATGGCCATTTAATTTACATATGTGTATCTATACACACTGCAAATATTTATTTAATTAGATAAGATGTCTCTTTATTTCTATATAAGAATTGTTAAGAATAATACTAACTACTAATAAATAATAATATAAAAGTAAACAAACTTATTTTTAGCTATGCAAGAAGAATATTTTAAAAAAAATGTCAAAGTTTATGAATTTTTGAATGAAAACAAAGGAATAGTGGTAGTTGTGATCCCATGTTACAAGTACGTTGAGTAAAACTAGAAACGCATTGCCATTTTACGTTTTTCAAAATAATAGCTAATACACAATTTTGACGAATTATCTCCCTGTAAGTTAATAAAAAGTAAAACTTTATCAAAACCAATGAGTATTTCTGTAAGTTATAAATTAAACATTTAAAATATGACATTGATAAATCTTTTTCTGAATCAACTGATTTTTGTAGACAAACAATATAAAATTTGTCAATTGTCATTTAATAAAAAAACAATATTTTTCTTCAATAAACTATTTTATTTATAATAGCATTTATTTTAGGAAGATATAATACTAAGGTTTTGTACTGAAAATTATTTTAAAGTTTTTTTTTTTCTATGTAAAAATCAGGTAGTAATACAGGATGATTCCCTCACTAAAGAAAATAATTGCCACATATGAAATAGATAAATTTCACAATCCTTTCTGTAATCCAAATCTATTTGGTATAAATAAACTTCAGTTTATGCGTAACTTGTCCATCAATTTTCAGTCATGAATTTTCAAGTCTTTGTTTATTGCTGTGCAATAATAACAAGCAAGTGAGATATTTGCTTTTTAAAAGAATTTCGTTTTTTTCTTAATTCAAGAAAAAACAGAATTCTGCTTTTTTGAATTTAGAAAAATGTGATTTCTGTTTAAATTTAAACATTTTTTTTTTTTATATAATGAAAAAATCTGATTTCTGCATTCTCTTTCCTCTGGAAATGTTAATTTTTTCATACTTCAAATGATTTACAATGAACCTAGGATTAGAATGTTTTTTACAAATATTTTTACTAATACACAAAGAATTTCTCTCTTAGAAAAAAATTAATGACCTTTAAATCTGGATCATTTTATTTTAAATTTCACACAAGCGCTGATTAATTGGGAAATTGAGTGTTGGGAAATTGTTTGAAAGCCATGAACTGCACTTTCGAAAATTCATCTCAATTTCACTCACATCTCCATAATAAATCTATCAATATGACTTACAAATAATTATGATTTGAGCATTCACCTTTTTGAGTTTTGATGATGGTCTTTAGGATAGGATTATTTTGATAAACATTATCTTGGTATTATTTCAAAGCAATTTAAGATACTGTAAGTGTGAAATTGATTCAAAATCAAAACGCTTATATCACTGAATCATCATCAAACAAAAACTGTTGTATATTCATAACTGAAAACTGGTGGACAAGTCAGCTACAGACTAAAGTTAATTTCTACTCAATAAGGTTGGATTACAGAAATAATTTTAAATTTGATTAATGGGTGGTATTTTATTTTTGGTCATTCTCTATGATAATTTGATTTGAATATTCTCAAATGTTTTCTTTTCACAAGTTAGCAATGAAAGTCTATGATCTTTGAGTTGATATCAGTCACAACCTTTTTAAATCGGCAATTTTAAAATTCAAGTAAAATGATTTTTTTCAAAAAAATTGTATGTTCTTATTTGATACAAGCTAGAATACCTGTCCCAGATGGGTTTATTATAAAAATAATAAGATACACTTGGAACCTTTCATAAGTTCAAGGGACAGACGATACTCTAAAATGCTGGATTTAATTAATATTTGAAGAAAAAAAGAAATATAAAAGAAAAAATGCTTAGTATATTAATTCACATATAATAAAAATCGTTAAAAAACATTAATTAAATATTGGTTTTTGTAGCAGTTGTCTCCCTTGAAATACAAACTAATTTGATTGTCTCCCCTTTATGAGCAAATTCTTCTCAATTCATCTGCCACGGAGAGGTTAGATTTGATTAAAATTTGTAAATAACAAGAAAGTTTAAATAATCAGGTCTTTGGGCGCGAATTATTCTGAAAACTAAATTGGAAAAAGATTATTAAATTTTGGTAAAAAACTTATCAAGAATAAAAAAAAAAATCAAAACAATGTTTGGTCTTATAAATTTTTTTTTTAAATTTACTTTTTATCTCAGTTTAATTTATTCTAGTAAAAATTCTTCAAAGAAATACAACAGAAAATATTGCAAAAATCCAATTCAAAGTCCTATAACTTTTTTTTAAATAAAACCAAAGAATAAAACAAATAAAAAATAAATTTTAATGATTGTATTTGAAATAATAAATTGCTTTGAAATAATACCAAACAACATTTTTTAGGATTGCTCTAAAGTTAATGAGCCAAAAGCTATGTCTATCAAGTTGCTTTGAAATTTTGTATCTCAGAATAATTGTTGTAAGAAAATGATTTTTTTTTTCTTTTTAATTCAAAAACCAATTGAAAGCTTTGTAACTTCAGATGACAAAATGATTGTATAGAAAAGTCCGTTTAATGTGGTGGAAATTCAGACCAATCAGCCATTCTTGGAAATGTAAGATGCAAATCAAAAATCTCTTCAGTTCTTATTGTTATGATCTTAAAGTTCATGATTATCACAAAATAAAACATAAAAATTAATTCTTTGGAAGGAAATTGGATTTTTTAATGTTAATTCCTGCCATTAATAATATGCGTTTATCTATTGATCACTTACCTACAACGGCTGAATGTGATCAGTTTTAATGTGGACAAAATCAAGATCTGAAAAAGAAGACATTTTGGATTGAGATAAAAGTAGAAATTTCTTTGTGCTAAAATAATTTGCCCTCAGTTGACTGAAAACAACAGATATTGCACTTTTACCTGAAGACCAAATAATAAGCCATTTGACTTGGGATGAAAACGGAAAACCTCTACTTCCTGTAAGTAATGGATCATTTTACCAATAAATTAATGCAGGAAACAATATTTCCTCCCCAGTTCTGTTAAAAAAAAAACTTTTTCTCCCTTTTTTGTCTTTAATTGTAAATTTTACAATTTTTCAATTACTTTGAAAAAAATTAAGATTTCTGAAGATAGGCGATTCACCTGGAATTCCATCCATAATCCAACATCAATAAAAGGACCAATTTACATGTTTTCTTAACATTGTAAAATTTTATGATACACGATTTTAATTATATGTAAGCATAATTATTATTCTTATTAATATGTATGTTTTGTCTTGTCAATAAATGGTTGAAAAATCACTTTTAAATGAAATATGATTTTCTTTTGTCTGTTTGCACTCATCAATGCATTCTCTCTTTCATCTCTTAACTATATCAAAGTTGATCCCTGATGTTTGCGGTGCTTATATGTGAGCTGCAATATTTTGAGAGCTTATTTCAGATTTCTATGGCACTAGAGCTCTTCTGTTCCCTTGCCAAATTTAAACTGAATGTATCAAAGTAGTCATTGTCAAAAAAAGTAAATAATTGCATGTTTTAAACTTCTTTTTAATTTTCTTCTTGAAGGGGTGGGGGTAAGTAGTGTAATGGATACGACTTGAGACTATGGAATCGGCTAAACATTTGAAACTAGTGTTTTTTAATTTTTGAGATGGGGATTGGTAATTTGAATTATTCAGATTACTGTTCTCATTTGGAGTATTATTTGCACATTTTGATTGATGTAACCTCCAACCTTCTTTAGGCGTATCTTGTTGAACTCGGCGAATATTTCTGTCAAAACAAGTGAAATTCATCTTCTGAAATTTGAGATGAGGATTAATAATTCATATTATTTAAATTAGTATTCTTATCTGCACAGAATTTCAAATGAAATCCTTTATTCAATCCACGAGGTTAGCATGATTTTATTCCATCGGCTATGACTGAGTAGAAGTTCTAAGTAATTTATAATTGTATTTTTAATATCAACCTCATTGAAGATTGAACTTACAAACTTCAGAAGAGTGTAATTTACAACTGAATTTTGTCAATTACTTTATTCACTATGCCACCAGTCCTTGCAGAAATTTCATTCACATTCCTGACTACATCTGAAGAAGTTTTACATTGACCAAAATGTTGTGTGAATAAAACTCACGATGAGAACAATAATGTGAATCATCCAAATAATACAATTTGAAAGTAGGTCTAATATTTTACATTCAATAAAAATATTGTAATATATGGAGAAAGAGTGAACGTCCAACTATGGGTAAAATAGCAATTTATGTTCAATGAAATGTTTACATGAGGTGAATTGTGTTTTGGCATTAGATAACCATCATTCTTGTAAGATGAAGTTGTGCTCTTCAAAATGTAAACCCTGCAGAAATAAGTATGGGAAGGCGGCTACTCATGCATCAAATCTCAGACGTTCTCCAAATGACTGGAATGGTACACTGCAAAAGCAAGTGTAAATGCACGCACGTTCCAATGCCATCGCAGGAGTTGCCAGAATGTGTTGTATACTGCCAATGAATGCTTTGGGGAATTCAGTTTCTGATTATTCCTCAGGGTTGACCATGGCAATTTTTTGTACGAGTAGATATGATTGTATGGCAGCAGAGGTTTGAGATCAGTTTTCCTTCTCTTAGATGATACTGATATACTTCATCAACTTAAAACACTGATTTTCAGTTGTTAGGTAATCCTTCTTCACTTCTATCAGTAATAGCAGTTCTGCAAAACTTACATCGATATCAAGAACACAAGAAACTTTTCTTTTTTTTTTTTTTACAAGGGAGTCACCACTTATCAAGGGCCAAAGGCCACTTGAGGACAAGGGTTAATAAGTGTACAGTGGTTACCAGGACAACAGTTAGTGGTGAAAATAGTGTAGAAATGGATTGTTTAGGAGGACAGCTTAACAAGAATTTGTTTACATTGGACTTAAAGATGACCATGTTGTAATCAGCTGAAAAGCAGGCCAGTGGAAAAGAGTTCCACAGGCAAAGAGTTTTAAGAAAGAAGCTTTGTTCATAGAATTTGCATTTAGATTTAGGCACAGATAGAGAATGGGGAAAATTGTTGATAGTTGTCGTAGCTAGATGAGTGCTTTTTGTGGACGAGCACTTACCATGAAAATAACAGTAGAGTAGAGACAGGCTCGTAACATCTCTTCTGTGGGAGAGAGGTTGCATGGAAAAGAAAAGGGCATCATGTACTAGTTTTTAAAGTCCGTTTTGAACATTGTCAAAGCAGGATAATGTGCTCTGAGCAGCTTCCACCCAGATATGACAATAGTACTCCATTTTAGGACATAGCTGGCTCTTATACAGGTAGAGGATTGCATCCAAAGTGAGATATCTTCTAAGGCAGTAAAATGACACAACCATTTTTCCGACGACTTTGACAATAGATTTGATGTCTTTTATTTCAGATTAGAAGTGAAGGTCAGACCCAGAAGCTTGTTAAAATAGAGAGCCTCTTTTAGACGAGTAGGGATCAAAGCATTTATAGTAAAAAGATAAAAGCTTGAGTTTGGATGCGTTAAAATTAACCAGCCACTTTTTGCATCATTGTATAACATGCTCAAGATCAGAGGAGAGACAAAGAGTGAGAAAGATCTTGGTTGTTGCTGGCCTTTGAAATGTTGCCATAGATGGTAGTGTCATATGCATATATGTAAACAAATAAACTTATGTAATTTGGGAGATCATTGATGAAGATAATGAAGAGAGTTGGGCCCAGGATGGCTTCCTGAGGTATGCCAGTGTTGATACTTTGAGATGGCCCTGTCGGTGGGGTATTAGAATATGCCGACTGCCCCCCTGCAGAGGGTAAAAGTCCCTCAATGGGAGTCCTGGATATGACCTTAAACTATATCCAGTGGTGAGGCCCCAGCTTGTGGGCTTTGGGGAGTGTGGAGCCACCCTTTAATTAACATTGCTTCCAAGTCCACTCTGACCCGGAGTGGTAGTACCTGTTAGGGTCCCAACTATGGGTTAAATAGAAACCAACGTGAAAACAACAAATATATTCTATTAAAAATATTTTCTTCAAAATCTTTGGATTCGGCATTAAATAACCCGAAAAGGGTTGATATGCCGTAAAACAAAAACAACCAACCAACCATACTTTGAGATCCGGACTTTTGCCCATTGACAACTGCTTGTAAAAATCTAGTGAGAGAAAAGATTCGATGGTTGAGAAGAAATTTCTAGATATTCCATAGCTGGAAATCTTGTGTATTTAACCTTTATACTAAACCTTATCAAAGGCATTTGATATGTCAAGAGCGATAGCTCTTGAGAATAAACCCTCATTGATCCTATGCGAAATTACAGTCAGTACGTCAGCTGTAGATCTCTCAGGATGGAAACCATAATGTTTGTCACTGAGTAGGTTATCTTTGCTGAGCTGGTTGACAACTTCTCTATCATGGATTCAAGCAACTTATGATACAGAAGAGATGCAGAGGACCAACCTTCAGTATTTTAAGTACTATAACAAGAATATTGTCAGGACTAGTTGCTTTGCTGGCATCAAGGTTCTTGATGAGTGTGGCAATACAACGAGCAGATATGTGGATGCCACTTAGATTATTATTGGTCTCTGGAGGAAAGTAAGGAGGTAGGTGGCCATGATCACAGAGGCTGAGTTTGCTGCACAGTTCTGGGCAAAGAGTTTGGTTTTGTCAGATGCTGATGAAATCAACTCAGGCCTGTTAATAATGGACAGGATAGAGGACATGCATCTATTCAGAACCTCATTTTTTATTCACTAAAACTCATGGCCACCAAGCCTCTGTTCTTCTAATTTGGACTTGATGGGCTGATCATACAACACTTTTGTGTTTTCTGTAATCCTTTTGTACTGATTACTTGCACTTCTAAAGGCAACTTTAGTTTAAAAAAATCTATTACTGGATTAAGTTGTTGAGATGCGTATTATAAGTGGATTTTTATAGAGAAATAAATCTTGTTTCCATTGATGATGACGACACTAGAAGTAAAAAGGTTTAATTTTGGCGTTTAATAAGTTTTTGTTCTAGTTGGGGATGGGTTATCGTACTGGATGCCAGACATTCACCTGCTACATATCAACTAAGAGATCATTTCAAGATTCTAATCATCTCTTTAAGTGCAATTGTTTGTATATCTCTTGCACATGGTTCACTGGGTATATTTGTCAGGTAGTTTTTGAAATTCGTTTTCATGAGTCTGGTTGCTTCTATAATTACTGAAATGATGGCAATCTTCCTGAGATTCCAGTTTCTTTTCGTTTCATACATAAAACTTTGATATTTTATCTTTTCTCTTTCAGCGCTATTAACCCCAGCATCATTCGACACATTAACTTATAAAGTTGTTTCTTTCTCCTTCTGATCACTATGTTAGGTTTAATAGTGTGGTTTTCTAGGTATATGGCTGAAGGAATTGCATAGACATTGTAGATGGTGTATGATTCATTTCTGTTCTTTCTGGAATAATGTTCCCAGGACTTGTTCCTACATTTGATATTCAACTTTTTACAGTACTCCATTGTGTCACATGCTATAATAGCCCCCTAACAGAACATTACAGCTTAATGTCAGGTATCTCACATTCTCTAATGCTCTTTAAGAATAAATCAATAATATGTACTTTAATTCGTACTTTTTAATTTTGTTTAGTTATTGACCAATTTATTTTCGTGATATAAATATCAAAACTTGTGTTTATTGTTGAAAATGAATATATTTCAGACTCGGACGATTTTAATCTTTGTTTTTATTGATTTGATTTTTTAAAATTTTTTATTGAATTCAAATATGACTGCATTCAAAACACTAAGGCAAATTTTTTCAGTTAAATAATAATAAACTAAAATAATCGTTATTATTATTCTGAAATAAGTTTTTTTTTTTTCAAAGCTGAAATGTAATGTGGAATTCATATGATTAAATATGTTCACAAACTAATTTCTTTAAATGGTTTTGGATTATATAAATTTGAATAAAAGTCTTTAAATTTATTCCATTTTACTGGATTTTCTTAATACATACACATATATAAATAAGTTCTGATACGTAATTGAGCACTGTCAAACTTAATATTTGAAAATGTGATATCAAACCACAGATGAAGCTGACGAAATCTACAAGAAAATGCAATTGCATTTGTGTAGCCATTCAAAATATGTTAGTTTTGATTCGGAGATTATTAAAGGATTTCTAACTGTTCTATTTTAATCTTTTTCAGATGTTTTTCATGATAAACGTTTGTGAAATTCACTTATGAAGATCTTAAAAAGTTAGAATGACCTAAAAATGATGGAGCATTATAGAAATATGTACCGGAATTATCTCCAAAATATCTCCAAAATATGTTTAGCTATAATGTTTTAACTTATAATATACTAGCCTGGGTGCCTGGCATTGCTCGGGTGTTTGGAAGTGTGTGTTGAGCAAAAAAAGAAAAGAAAAAAGAGTGGTACTAGGAAGGCAGGCTCGAACCCGTACCGCGAATGAAGAAAAGAACATGAAAAAAAGAAAAAAAAAAATCGTAACTTATTTTTCAGTGACGAAAATTTCAATGTATTATTAACGCTGAGGCTGGCCAGTACCAGATGGGTGACCATTTGTATGAGTTTGGTTTTTAATGTGTATGTGTGTGGGGGCCAGGCTCCCCAAAATGGGGGAGGGCAATTTAAAGCAGAATAAAAAAAATTATTTCAGCGCGTTTGGTCCACCGTAGTCGAAAGGTGGCAAACGTTTTCAAACGGGATTGAAAAAATGATTTTTAACACAAAGGGCAGAATATTTATCGATTTTTTTTTTGTATTGATTCTTCAAAGCAGGCCCTGTTTAATAATGGTCATGCATTATTCGGCTCGCTAAAAAAAATTGTTAATTTATTTATCAAAGATTTTAAAATGGCTTTTTTCGTATAAATATTAAAAATTTTTTTGTTTTTGTTTTGCTTAACTTAAATCAATTATTTTACTTAACATATTCACCGAATTTCACACTTCAAAACTCAAAAGCGGGATAATTAAACACAATCGAAATTCTGATATTCAGACGTCAACAAAATAAGGTATGCAAACAATTTTTTTTTTTTTTTAAATCTATAATCCTGTCCCTTACAACAACACTATGTTTTGTTCAGATTCAGATGATTATTTTAAGCATATTTGGAACCCCCTCAAAACAAGAGGGGGTTTTGTAAGCAAAAAAAAATATATATATATATATAAATATTGTTTATGAAAAATAAGTACACCGTTATAAAGTTCATTCTTCTCCTAATAATCGCTGAACATTTCGTATTGATTGGATAATTACCTGATTTTTGGTAGATTTTTAAAAAGACGGTCCATCAAAAAGTACTTGCCTGCTCCCCCCCCCCAGTTTTGGCGGTGCCTAACTTTAATCAAAAGATGTATTGTTGTTGTTGTTATTATTATTATGCCATAGGGAGAAGATACATTTAATTTGTACATCACATCATAGATGACGATGCCCACCACTGGATAACAGTGCCCAACATTTGAAGACACACAATTTACCCACTAGTGCCCGCCCCTGTCAAGAAGTGACAGTAACCACAGTTGATTTCATTTCATAGCAGTCCAATACAGCCTGACACTGGGAGTGATGAATATTTGCAGCGAAAGCCAGTGCCCAACAGTAAACACAAATAACTTCAATTTCATTTCGGAGCAATCCAATAGAGACAGATATTGGTCATGGATGTCAGTGACTGTCAGAGTACCTGGAAACAGATAGTGACAGTTGTAAGGGCAGCCAAAATCTATCAGTAGACACCAGCAATTGCCCATAATCGCAAGTAATCGCCTCAATACAGCACTAACTGAAATTGACAATTAGTCACTACCACAGGCAATCACTGGCTGTCAGTGAATGCCAGTGCCCGGCAGTGCACAACAGTTGAAGACAGGAGCATTCTAATGGAGGTCGACATTGGTCATGGCTGCCAATGAGTTCCAATGGCAAAGGCAACCAGTGCCCAACAGTAAATTCCAACACTCACCAATACCTGCAAGTAACTGTCCCAAACCAGCACTAATCGCCAGTAACCACCAATGCTGACAACCACAGTCAGTGGCTTCTGTCAACTGTCACTGCCAAACAATGCCTGATAGTGGAAGCCAGATGGTTTAATTTTGACCATGGTTGCCAGTGCCCACTATTTTCCAGGGCCAGCAGTGACCCCCACTAACAACCGTAGTTCAATTTGTTTTTGAAGGGCAGGGATCCTTTACAGAATCTCTTCTGGCTTTGTGCCATACCAGGCAATGTCGATACACGGATCCTGCTAGTAATTGATAAACTCTATACGTGTTACAATTGGCCAATAATGTAGAAAACTTTGGTAATCTAAGTGTGAAAAAATTACTTAAATGTCTCTGTGCCCATTATTTATGACTAGATAGAGGTCCTAAGTAAGTTACTTAAGGACCTCTATCCAGGCATGGCTGATAGAACGAGAGCATGCTACCTTTGTGAAATAAATAAAGGTTTCAATTCTAAATTCTGTTCACATTTCCAAGTTCGATAAAAGCATTATTAAGTTCAACAAGATACACCTGAAAAAGGTCGGAGGTTACATCGACCGAAACGTTGTGAAAATAACATTCAAGATGAGAATAGTAGATGAATCCAAATAATATGAATAACCACCTCATCTCAAAAATTCAGAAACGTGGATCTTTGTAGCATGTTATTAACAACAATTAAATGTAATTCGATTTAATTCTCTCCAGAAAAGGCTTTATCTGGATCAGACTGTTTTTATATGGAGGTCATCTTGAAGAGAAATAACTCTACATTTGACAGGGCTATTTCCTTTCATTTTAACAAAATAATATTTTGATAAAAAATTTAAAAAAACACAATAAAATAAAAAACAAAAAATTGGCAAGTAAAGATCCATTATCAATAACTTTTATGAATATTTAATAAATGCTTAAAAATCTTATTTTAAACTTTAATGAGATAAAAAAAAACAACAAAGAAAAAAATTCCAATCAATATTTTTTTTTACTATTGATTTTGAAAATGTAACTTGTCATAGTATACTATAACTCCTCATATGCGAGCAATTTTGTTGGATATGACATTTATTAGTGGACGTGACAATAGTCCAGTCATAGTACTCAAAAGGATGCAACAGGAACTAGCTCCTATTCTTGCAAAACTGTTTAAAGAATCTCAACACCTTGGAAAATCTTGTTAGTCTGCCGAGTATTTAAACATGCTGGAGATCAGTCTTCTGATTCTAATTAGTCTTCTGTGTGTCATGAGTGAGTTGCTTGAATTTATGATAGAAAAGTTGTCAACCAGCTCAGCAAAAACGACCTACTCAATGACAAGCAATATCGTTTCGGTTCTAAGAGATGTATTAACTGTAATTCGTACAGGATCAGTAAATCAATGGGGGGTTTCTCTCTGGAGAAATAGCTTTTGATATATCAAAGGCATTTGATATATCAAAGACATTTGATATATCAAAGACATTTGATATATCAAAGGCATTTGATAGGGTTTGGCATAAAAGTTTCCAGCTATGGAATATTTAGAAATGTCTTCTCAACCATTGAATCCTTTCTCTCTGATAGGTTTATACAAGTAGCTGTCGATGGACAGAACTCTAAAGTTCAAAGTATCAATGCTGGTGTGCTTCAGAGATCAATTCTGAACCCAACTCTCGTTCTGATCTTTCAAATCACATTATAAGTTTATTTGTTGAAATATATGCAGATAATACTACCATCTATGGTATCACTTCAAAGTCAGAAACGATCAAGATTTCTCTTAGTCTCTCTTCTCTGACCTTCAGCACGTGGTACAATGGTTTAAAAAGTGGCTTGTTAATTTTAATGCATCCAAAACCAAGCGTCTATCTTTTTATCATCAACTCTTTGATCTCCATTGAGCCTCCAATTGAAATGAATGGCTCTCATCTCGAGGAAGCACCCTGCTTCATGAAGCTCTAAAGCTGACCTTCACTTCTGACTTGAAATCAAAGACTTATATCAATTCTGTTGCCAAAGTTGTTGGAAAAATGCTTGCATCGTTCGACTGTTCCAGAAAGCATCTAACTCCCAATCTAACTGTACAAGAGCCAAATACATCTTAAAATAAAGTACTTTTGCTACATCTGGGCTAGAGCTGTTTGGAACATCCTTTCCTGCCTTGACACGATTTAAAACCGACTTTGAAATCTGGTAGATGATATTCTTTTTTTCCTCCCTGCAAACTCTTTCTCACAAAGGAGACGTTTAGAGTTTATCTCTACTCTATCATTATTTTCATGGCAAGTGCTTGACTGAACTTCAATCAATCATCCTCACTCGAAAATGTTTTGCAGCAAACACTCGTCTAGCTGCAACCACTGTCAGCAACTTTCATTACTGTGCCTAAAAATAAAACAAAAATTCCTAATCAAAGTTTTTTTCCCAGAATTGCTCTCTATTGCTAAACACCATACAAACCAACATTCTTACCTCTGCTCGCTATTTTACAAACTTTTAGTAGATAAAATCGCTTGAACACCAAGAAACAAAAACTTGATATACTAGAAGCTCTACTCATTAAAGCAAAAAAAAGCAACTATCAACAAAATAAATTAAAATAATGTAGAGAAGATATCTTTAAATGCTTCTATCCGTGCGCCTGCTTTCCAGCTAACTACAACATGGTCGTCTTCAAGTCCAATGGAAATAAGTTCTTATTGAGCCGCCCCCTTAAATAATCAAATTCTACACAATTTCCACCACTACTGATCACTATGCTGTTGTATCACCGACCACTTATACCCATTAACCCTTATCCTTGATAAGTAGTGAAATCCTTCTAAAAAAATTAAAGTTAAAAATCAAAAAAAGTTTTGTCTACGAAAAATTGAAGCGTAGCAGATACATAAATTTAAAAATAAAAACAAGAATTTACCAGAAATAATTGAAATGTTTTATTGATGTCTTATGAAACATTTCACAAATACGTTATCAGTTTTACCATGTTTTATTTAATTTTATCAAACATTTAATTCCAAACAGAAATCCAAATACATAGTTAAGCCAAAATAACACGCAATCAAAAGGACATTTAAAGGAAAATAATTGGAAACATTTTCAGTTTATACAATGTATAAATATGTTTACATAATTTAAATACTAATTTTCTACACGGTGTTGCCTAGGATTTGTTTTCAATTAGTTTTCATAATATTTGTATTAGTGGGTGGCTTAAATTTCTATAAACATAATGTAAAAATATTCAGTATTTGCTGAAAGTTATAACTTTATTATTTAGGACCCATATAAACAGTTGTAAGCGATCGTAACGACCTCGGAACCGTGTGCGAGAAAAGCCTTTTGAAGACATACACGAAATGGTCACACACATTTTGCCTTTTATATATATAGACTAGCGGGGGGTACCCGGCGATGCCCGGGTGTCTTGAAGTAAATCAAAACACTGGGGCGGGGGTGGGTGTTAAATAATAATAAAAAATATTTTGGTAGGTAAGTATGAGAATCGAACCCGTACACTTGAGTTGGAAATTAATGTGTGAAAAAAAAAAAAAATCGCCGTTACCCATTAGGCCACCACGACATACAACATACACAGGTTTGAATTTATTTATTGAACTATAAAAACAGGCGTGCGCAATAAAAGTTAACTCTGCTGTTTCCATTTGACCTAATTAAGAAGGTCAAATAGAAGTCAAGCAGCGTTTGGGTTTGTTTACCGAAATTTGACTGTTTCCCACCCCCCCAACATATGTTGGGGAGGGGAAAGCAGCTCCCAATTGTCTAGATTGAATAGCAACTGTCTGATATACAAGATTGATCAAAGCTGATTGCTTCTGGACATTTCCCGGTGCGATTGCCAGGAACTTTGTTAGCTTTGAATTAGTTTCGCTTTTTATACGAAAAGGCCTAATCAACATGTGAGAAGCAAAAATAGCAATAATTTTGTAAAAGTCGACGTAAATAAATCTATAAGCTACATGTGTTCCCAAATCCTACATATTATTATCTAGGACCTATATACACAGTTGTAAGTGATAGCAACGAACCCGGGACTGTGTGCGAGAAAAGCCTTTGCCAGACATACACGAAGTGGTCACACACATTTTGCCTTTTATATATATAGACTAGCATGGGTACCTAGCGTTGTCCGGGTGTGGAGAGGTTGTATAATAAGGCTATTGAGCAACTAACCCCTTACTATTAATATATTAAATATTAGCAAGTGCTTGTGAAAGTGTAAGAAAAAAAGCTCGAACCTGTAACACGAAAGAGGAAAAGGAGGTGAAAAAAGCAAACGCATTAGCTGTCTCATCCACAGCGTACTTGCGGCATCATGGGTCTTTGAAATAACGTGTTTTAAACGTGCGTTGAGATCACTAGGTGTGAATGACTTACAAAAAATGTTGACACAAAAATTTATCCCTTCTTGCAAAAAACGGCCCAGTTGAGCAGCACAGAATTACTCTTTTTGGCCAAGGTTTACATAATAGTTGTCCGAGAAAGCGATTTTCCTAACGATACCAATTTTGTCAGTGTTCGTTGCATGTGTTGAAAGTTTTTGACAGACATACAAACACACACCCACACATATTTTGTCTTTTATATATTAGGTTAGTGATATCACCTGTAGTGAGGATCAAACCTTCAACCCCCAGTAGATTGTCATTTAGAACTGATTGTAACTCAAGCACTTTATCCATTGTGCCACAGATCTATTCTGCATAGATTCCCAAGTTTGAAAAAGTTGCACCTCAAAAGTTAGAAATTACAGAGTTCAAAACTTTGATCAAAATGAGAATAGTAGTCCAAATTATTCAAATTATCAAGCCTTATCTAAACAATTATGAATCATTCATATTTTTAATTTATTACATCTAACATATCGCAAACTCTTTATGGCGAATCAAGTGTAATCATAAATACTAAGGTTTACTTTCTCTCTTGGAGAGTAGTCCCTTATAAGTGATTTGGTCACACACTGACAGGGTGGATTAATTTCAACTGTCTCTTGAAGAACTATTTTAGTCTCTGAGAATCCCAGATAACAGCCAGAGAGTTCCGTGGTGCTAACCAACGAAGACGTTGATATCTAGTCTTCTGCTTCCATACACTTGACAGTCGATCAGAGCTGAAAGAAATTCAGCTCAAAGAAAGTAAGAGGCGACCTTCAAACTTTATTCATTTCTTCACTTAGACGTTGTTTTTTTGTCCAATTTTTTCTGACTTACACCCATTGGTGTAGATATAATTCAATGAAAACTTTTTTTAAACCACAACAGAAGATATTTATTTATTATCTACATTGTTGGGTGTAGACTGAACAAAAATGGACAGTGTTCGAGAGAAGAAATGAATGCAGTTAGAAAGTCGGTTGACACTTTTCTGTGAATTTCTTCGAGCAGAGAATAACTTTGCTTGACTGTCAAGTGGACGAAAACAGGAGAGAAGATATGAACATCTTTCTTGGCTAACTGTCTGTGATTCGTAAAGGGATAGTTGAAATTAATACAACCTGGAAGCTGATTAGTCAGTTTGTGACCAAACCACCTAACAGAGATTGGTCTCCAAGACAGAAAATAGAAGTTTGTATTAGTGATAGGACAATTCCACTACTTTTTCCCAATTCTAATACAATTAATGATTTTGTTCTAAATTTCCAATTTTGATACAATTACCGATTCCGATTCTGAAATCGCCTAAAAAGTAGAATTTCATTTTTATTAGGAACGGGGTGAATTTCTGAGTCTTCATCTGCTTTTAAGTGTATATATATATATATATATATATATATATATATATATATATACTAGCTGTACCCGGCCACGCGTTGCTGTGGCTCAGTTTATTAAAATGGAACACATGTGAAAGTAGAGAAAAGTTTGATTCTTTTTTTCAAGAGAATGTACAAATTATTATTTTTTTTAACAGATGTTAAGAAAATAAACAGAAAAATACTTCCATCATTAATTATGCAAAAAAATAAATAAAATGTTGATTTAGTGTTTCAATATGCTTATAAATTACGATAAAACTTGCTGAGTATGCACTGTTTTATGGTTGTTGTAAAAATGGAACGGAAACTTAAATTTTGCTTCATTTTAATCTTTCTTAATTTTTTAATTGTGCCCCCCAAAACGAATATAATCAAAACAGTAACATTCAACAATTGTACTTTATGTATATAAAACACAAAATATTTATTAAGAAAAAAAAAGTTAATAACGAAAGGGAAATAATTTTTAAGCGAAAAAGTCAGTTTACCTTACTTACTGTATTAATGCTATTTTTTTAAGCAAGAAAAAAAAAAGGTAAATATCCAGATATGCTACTACAAAACACCGACCACTCTAATTTGTTTTTTTTTTATAGGTAATTGAGGTCGCTGACAACGAATCTGATAGTCAAACTTGGGGCAAATTTACCGTTTGCATGGTATTTACCCCTGAACCCACGAACTTCTTTCCACCATTTTGTAGCTTCCGTTTATGCTACGCGCATGCACGCTGTAGCATAAACGACGGCTTCACCAAGCAAACTACGTTGGGAGAGGGGATTTTTTTTTTCCAGGACATAGAATTTTCTAATTTTCAAAAATACATTATAGCGCTTTTTGGGTGGAAAATTTAAAATTAGCTGAAAAGGAAATAAAATAAGAAAAGGAAAGCACACCAAGTTGGAGTAGGGGGGGGTAATTTATCTGTTTTTTTTTTTTTACCTGGAACATCGAATTTTCAAATTTTCCGTAAGTAACGCACCGACAATTACCAATTAGAACACCATTTAAAATTTTCCGAAGATTTTACTTTGTACATTGGGGCGCGAGCGGGGGGGATGTGATGTTGGCCCCCCCCCCAAACAAATTAGAGTGGTCGGTGTTCTGTAGTAGCGTATCTGGATATTTACCAAAAAAATATTTAGGTTTGGCTATAAATTCCTAAACTCATTTCACCCTAAATAATTTAGGTGACTGAAATAGGAATCTAATTGAATCTTTAATTTCCTGAATGTGAATGCGAGAATTCATTTTTCTTCGAGTTATATCGAATACATTAATACGGACTTTAGGGGCTTTTTTCGTAATGTTACTGTAAAAATTATTTTTTATTGTTACAAATTACGATGCTTTAAAAAAAGTAAAAATAAATTCTTGCGTTTTTTTATTTACTACTGAAAACCATAACTTTAGTAAAGGTATTTTTTGTTTAAACAAAATAAAATATTTTCACTAAGAGTTAAGTAAAAATAATTAGTTCATTATATTCTGCGATCATTATTTGAAAAATACTGCAATTTTCATTAAAATTTGTTAATTTCCTGATTTTTGGTGAATTTTTAAGTAAAGGGAGGAATCAAAATGTGTATACACTTTGAGCGTCGGCATTCATTTTGCGACCACGTGTGGTTAATTTAAATTAAAGTTCAATCACATGGTTACATTATCAATAATCATGTAATTAAACGCATTGAAAATTTACCGATATTGTAAACACATTCTGTTTACATTAAGCTTGTAGTGTTTTTTTAGTGATGCAATGTTTTCAACTGAGATTTAAAAAAAAAACAGTGAGATCAGGAGAAAGAAATGTCCAGAAAATCGCTAGATTTTTAACTTATCGTCTGAAATTTTCAAAAATCGCTAATTCCCCCCCCCAAAAAAACTCCATAATGTTCCGTGTTTTCTCACTATGGGTTTTTTTTTGCTGTTGTTTCTTGCTTTTTACACTTTTAGATCGTATTTTAAACTAAACTTCGGAGGTTAGAATAATGCCCCCCCACCTAAAATGTACTTGGAAAAATCGATTTTATAGTGAGATTTAAGAATGGTTAGTCGAAAAAAAAGGTGAAAAACAAAACAAATAATCAATAAATAATTGTTACCAAAGGCAATAAATGCTACTTTTTTTTACTTACATGAATGAGTTTATTTTATGTTTTAAAGTATTTTCAAGCGCTTTTCTTTATTTTTTAATAATCTAATGCGGGTGTGTTGGTGCCAAATATCTCCAGATTTTCTAGAATCTCCCGCTAGATTGTAAACGAAATCTCCAGATCTAGCAGGAAAACCGCTAAATTGTAATACTGGTCACGTGACAGGAAGCGGTAATAAATAATTGTCCCTAAATAAAAAAATGGCCTCTCTGTACAAAGAAATCCACCTATTTATTATAGAAAAATTAAGTATAATGTTATGATTAAAAAGAAATATATAAAAACACACATGGATATAGTAAACATATTATACCAAAACGTGGAAGCCATCCGTCCAGTGGTTTTTTAGACAATTAATTCCGAACGAACCAACAGTTACATTTATATATATATATATATATATATATATATATATATATATATATATATATATATATATATATATATATATTTTAATTTGACAAACTTCTGAATATTTTCTCTCAGTGTATTGTATTAAAGATTTTGATAAACAAACTATAAGATTTTCATCCATATTTTCATTTGTGCCATTTTATTTTTACTATTTTTCCACTGGAGCCATTTTTTTCCGTTGCAATTTTTACTGAAATTCATTATTAAGATCTATAAATTTTAGTTTTACTAGTATTGTAAAATCAACAAATATTTATCATTTTATCATTAGTACAGGCAATGGATAGTTAAAAAAAAAGAAAAGAAGAACCATCTTTTTTGAAATAAAAAATCAAGATAAAATATTTTTCGTTATTGATTAATCCTTACAACTTTGGTACAATTTTATCATTAACTTAGAGAGAAGATATTAACATCTTTCTTGGCTACTGTCCTTGTTATCCACAAAAGGACAGTTGAAATTAATATGACCTGAAAGCTGATTGACAGTTTTTGACCAAATCACCTAATAAGGACTGCTCTCCAAGAGAGAAAAATAAAAGTTTGTATTTATAACTGCTACAGACGGGGTACAATTTTATCATAATTGAAAAACGTTTAATAAATTGTATCAGATATTTAAAAATTGGTAAGTTAATGTATGCTTATGGTCAGGTTCAAAACTGATGAGCTATTAAATGAAAAGAAAATAAACACTGGTGATATCGAGGCTTCACAAATAGCTTTAGAAAGGTATTAAGTCACTTGGTGTAAGGAAGTAAAATACTACTACTTCAAGGTCAACAATTAGTAAACGCTGAATGTTAGATGGATAGATTCTGAACCAGAAAACAGTAATACTTCCCCCTTTGTCAGAAACATCACTCATGGAATGTGAGGACTAAAGGATAAAATAAGGGAAGCAAAAGTAAATTCAAGCTTTACTTTCTGTCCTCCTTATATTCTGTTTGCCAATGTTTCTCTTTTATTTTTGTGGAAAGAATTTCTTGTAATTGCTGAGATCGATGAGAATGATGTAGACGACAGGAAGTGCCAGAAATAAAATGGCGATGAATCCAATTGCTTTAGCCGAATTGCGATCGTCCGAGGCACTTGATTTTTTTCGTTTGTAGATGCTCAACTCTTTCTTGTTGACGCTAAGCTCCTTGGAGATGCTCGCCATTCGCAGTGAAAAATCGCCTGCAATCGAAACTCCCTCACTTTCAAGACACGAACAGGAAGAAAAGACAGTGCTAGATTGTAAAGTCGATATTGGTGTAAGATGAATGTTGGATTCTTCAGAAATTCCTATGAAGGTATCCGTGGTTGTATCGGGTAAAGCAGCAGTGAAATATAACGTGTCGGCATTATTAGGAAATGAAATTTCCGAAGTCGGGAACAGCATGGATGTTACTTTGACATTCTTGGTCGGAGATGATTCCACGAGAGAAAGGAATGATTTTGAGTTATCGAAAGATGTTACTGTCATAGATAAAACAATCGAATCTGATGTTGATGCTGAGACAAATCCATTTATAGAAGCATGAAATGAAGAGATGAAACCAAGCGAATATGTTGCCAAGGGAAACCCACTTGCATCCATGCTGGTCAAAAATGTGTGTGGGTTATTGGAATAACTGTCTGATTCACTTGAAATGAGATTGTTTCGAGTGGAAAACAATAAAGAATCCATTGATGACGAGACAGTCGTTTTGTTGTCCAACTGACTTATTGTATCTGGTTGAAGCGTCAGCTCTCCATATCCGTGGCCATTATCAGGTATGTAATTCATGTAGTGGAATCCGTACTCTGTAGACCTGTTCTGATCGAGCAGCAAAAAGTGATCAAGCTGCCAATTAAGGTAGTTATACGACGAAGTATGTTCGACATGAATGATGGTCAGTTCAAGCAATTGGCCGATGTCGTCCGTATGAATTTGGAACACATTGACCTGACCTCTTTGAAAAAGAGAACCGTTCATCGACCAAAGACGAACTTCTGAACTGTTGATGGTGCCTTTCAATGCAAGATATATCGTTCCATTGGTGCCAGCATCCGTGGCGTTTCCTGTTGCCACTGTAGCTTGCCAAGTGATGCTAGCTGTATTGTTAATTGCTGTTTGGGAAATCGCCAAAATAATTAACATTATCGCTGTCATAGCTGGCAAGCGCAGTAGAGAATTGGTTAATAGCGAATGGAGATTCTGTGACATCATTTTGTATTATTTTGATCAGTTACTTTTGTTTTCTGTCTTGTTTTGACTGTTGGAATATAGAAACAACTGGAATAATACTCGCTGCCCCACGTTTCATCAATCAAAGAGTTCTTAAATTTTGAATATTTTTCAGAATAAGGTCTATTACAATAAATGAAATTTATTAAAATTTAACAAGCCCGGTGTTGGCTTTTTTGGTTAAGAGCAAAATATAGTATCTGTTCTGATATTACACTTTTCGTCCCCAGTAAGTGAATGAGAAATCTCTGTAGCCTAAGGTATTTTTTTTGTCCAATCCAGAGTGCTCCTTTTTGGGAAGCTGAATTTTCCTTTTTTCACAAGGAAGTCACCACTTATCAAGGCTCAAAGACCACTCGAGGATAAGCGGTAATGAATGTAAGGTTGTAGTGTAGTAATCGTTAATAGTATAAGTTGGGTAGAATTTGATTATCTGATGGAACGGTTCAACAAGAACTTGTTTACATTAGACTTGAAGGCAAGCAGGCCAATAGAACAGTGTTCCACGTGCAGGCAGTTCTAGGAAAGGAGCTATGTTCGTGGAATCTGCATTTAGATTTAGGCACAAATAGAGAGTGAGGAAAACTGTTGATAGTGCTTGTAGCTTGTCGAGTATTTTTGCGAAAGTTTGGCAAGGAAGGATCATAGATTGCAGCCCTGGTACATTAAAAATCGACCTTGTATCGAATTGTGTCCTTGTGAGGAGGCAAGTAAATAAGAACAACCAGCATTTTACTTCGAAAAGCAACAAATGTTGGAAGAGTCAAAAATAATCTATATAATCTAATCGCTAAAGTAATTTCATGTTCGTGTGTACGTTATCACATGTCTCCCCTCCTTTTTTTTTTAAATATGAGATTTGCCGATCGACGAAGATGAAAAAAGAATCCTTATAAAACTCGCGATTCGTTTTATTTATGTTAGAAATATTTTAGAAGTCTACATACAATTTATTTCCATTTAATTAATTTATACAATACGTTGATAAATAACATATTTGATATATTATTAGATACTGAAGATGGTTGAGATACAAAATGCTCTGATTGGTCGGTTATGGTCACGTGCTATGAAAAAGAAGCATATTTGAAATAGTAAACAATTAAGTAGTTAGTTGGTGTTTAACAATGGTAGTCGCCAAAAGAGCACCAAAAACTTTTGTTCAGAGATAATTTGGTTAATGAGATGGAGACGCAAAGTTGCTAAGAGTGTATGATACAACTAATCACCCGACCGGAAAGTTTGTTTTCCACAATTAAATTCATTGATGTGAATATTCAATGTGTTCGTGTTTATTTAATTTATGTCAAGTCAGTCTTCAACTACGAGAAATGGAATTAAAGATGACGATCACGTGAAGTTAATCACGTGAGGTCAATCCCGTGGAGTTAAGTAAAACTACTGAATACATAATATAACAATAATATATTATCTAATGTTTTTTTTTCTCTAACTAGCGCATTATACAACGATATTACATGCTTCAATACGACACGTTTTGCTCATGGGTTTAATTTAATAGTAACGTTTTCCTGTGACATTTAAAAAAAACATGTTTTTTCTCTTGAAAACGATTATGACATAACATACAAAACGTGTTATAATTTAATGTGTTTTTCTACAATATGGACTGTTGTAATGGACTAGCTTATACACCTTTTTATTATATGGATTTTCTATATAGAATGAATACGGCATTAGAAAATGGTTTTGCTTTGCGGCATAAATAATCACGAATGCAAAATTACTTTTATGAGCAAAGCGGAACATTAATCTAAAAAATTACAGATAATAATGAAAAAAAAAAAAAATGCATGCAAATGAAATTTTTATTAACATTAGTTTTGTTCGCGTTTTCTTATCGATAATTTTGGTTTCAATGATTTTAATTAATGAATAAGAATTCCATTGCGAGGTTAGTTATGTTTTACTAACGCCTGTCATTATTGTACTCTGGTTGCAATAGACCATTCTTTCTTCCTCACACTAAAGTGTTGCTTGTTTCTTATACGGCATAATCACGTTGACACACCGGTTCCCGCTGGATCACCGAAGTTAAGCAACACTGAGCCTGGTCAGTACTAAATGGGTAACCATTTGGGACTTTCAGGTGCTGTATGTGCTCTCCGCTTATCTCGGCATTGTTTCCAGTCGTCCTGGTCTTCTCCTTGCCACTGGACTCAAACAGTGCCGATTCAGGAGAGATGTGATTAGGGATTGCGCAACTCTTGCCTCACAATTACACGCGCTACTGCCCCAAAGGGGGTATCATTTGTCTTTCGAGACTAAACGGGAGCATGGGGGCTTGTTCTTTCCATTCAACAACAACAACCTCGTCTATTGTAATTCTTTAACTTGGCTATAACAATTACAAATATAGAGGTTTCAGAAAATAACTAAATAAAATAAAACAGCATTTAAGAAAAAATCTCCGAAGAAATAAAAATCTATTTCAACGAATGATTCGGCTATTTACTAAAAGCACTCAAAGAGTCAAACAATGCTTTACCAGACAAACTAACTTCATTATTTAAACCGTAATTTTTTTCCTACAAAATGTCACATCATTAACACCGATTCACATGTATTGTCATCCAAGTGATGTGATACCATTTTGTGCAAGTTTTTTTTAATTTTTTTTTTTTTTAAATATATTGTTCACAAAACAATAAAAAAATATAAAAAAAATCTAAGTCCATTTTTAAGGTCTCTCTCTTTGTTTTTTTCATTTTTCTTAAAATTTTTCTTCTAGGGGATGGGACATCCAACCAGATGTCTGACATTTACCCCTATTTTAGTGAGTCCAACCAAGAGATCTTTTCAGGATTCTAGCCGTCCCTTTCCTGTGTGTGTGTGTTTGTGTGTGTGTTCAGTTTTTAATGATTACTTGTCCGAAAATGAATCTTTGGTAAAAAAAAAATATATCAATCCGATAATAATGAAGTTAAAGAGACATTAAATAAAGCATAGCGTTGTTGACCGAGATGAATGATATAAAAAAACAAACAAAAAAAAAAACAACAAAAAAACAAAAACAAAACAAAACAAAAAACAAAACAAACAAAAAAAAACAAAAAAACAAACAAACAAAAAACAGGCAAATAAGAGAGTGAGCGAAATCACAGATGGCAATTTGCGGCTAATTCATTTTTTAAAATACCATCTGAAACACAATTGTTTCAAAACAAATGTGAATATTTTGAAAAATCCTTGAAAGAAAATTCATATGATTTCAAGTGGTTACTTTGATCTTTCCATATGGGAAATTCATCGATGGTAAATATCTTATGAACATCTGATCAGCAATTATATATCCAGGGGAGTCTGTCATGTAGAACCAAATGCACCCAAGATTTAATAATATAACCCTCTATAAACGCCTTATAAATAATATAACCCTCTATAAACGTCTTACTTTATTAGCTGTACCTTTATATATATATATATATATATATATATATATATATATATATATATATATATATATATATATATATATATAAAATATCTTTTACGATTTCGTAGCTGGGCGTTTTTAGTTGGTTTGGTTTTGTTGTTTGGCTTTGTTTTACCAGATATCGACCGTTTTCGGATCATTTGATGTAAATTTCAGTAATTTTGGATAAAGTTTTCATGCGTAAATTTCATTATATATTCAAACATTTATACACCGAGTTTAGATTGATTGTTTTGTAGAGAAACATTGTTGTTTTTTTTGTTGACTTTGCAGAACATGATTGAGTTTTGCAAAGGGAAAAGAAAGAAAACAATAACATTAATGTTTGGGGCATTTTAGGCCAGGAAGCTAGTATCTCCAGAAAGCCTTATTTGGAAGCAGCAGACGTCTTTAACTGAAGGCCGTGTAAAGAGAGTAAGGATGAAGCTATTGTCAGAGGCTTAACAGAACGGATCCAATCTTTTCGTGTTCTAGAGTTTTTCTTATCGTGTGTGTTCACTCCCTATTTTTCTTTTTGTATTAACAAGACATACCCGCGCGTAGCATAATCCGTGATGTTTCTTGATGTGCTATCCGAATTGGTTTTGGATGTACCTCCTGGTGTATTACGCATCATTAAAATAAGTTGTTTGTTTCGCAAAATCCTTGGACTTCCTTTCAGACATCCAATATTCGCATCTTTTCAAACATAATGAAACTTTAATATTTTACAGTTATTTTGTGAATTTGCTCAGAGCTCGACAAATATGTAAGTAAATGTATAAACAGACAAACAGCGATTAAACGACGTTTTCATTGGTCTAAATTAAAAAAAAAAAAATGCAAAACCGAAACGCATTTTAAAAAGGCAAAACAGACGTCTTCGTTTGTTGATGGCTTCCTCTTAAAATCCATGTAAAAAACGACGCCCAAGTTTTTATGCGTTCGGATGTTCCGGTCTTGTAGAATTGTGACTTGTGGCATGACTGATTGACAACAAAGAAAAGGAAGTGTTATTGTCGGGGGCTAATTAGACCAGGATATTAGGAATCATGTGCCATTGGAAATATCAATGAGGACAGCGTTTATTTATTACTTTTCTTTCTTTGTTTGTTTATTTGTTTATTTATTATTATTTTTTTAATCTATTCTGGATTTTGGATGAAGAAGAAAGAAGATGTATAGCGAGGATGGGAGAGAAAGGTAATATTGTGTATAGAGTGGAAATGAGAAATTATTTTAGAGAACGACAGGAGGTAGATCGAATTATGGACTAAACAGAGAAGATGAGTGAATTCGATGGAGAATGGAAGCTATATATATATATATATATATATATATATATATATATATATATATATTAGTAGTGGGACGATACCAAAATCTTTCCCGATTCCGATCCAATTACCGATTCCATTCTAAATTTCCGATTTTGATTCGATTCTCGATTCCGAATCTTTTAATAGTTATAAATATTTGATTAGAGACTTTTTTTTTTCGTAAATTTTCAAATTATTACATAAATTACCGGGTTATTTCCGGGCATATATTTTTCTCAAATGTTTTCCTTGTAATGTATTGCAAATTGAAAGACAACAAAAGGTTTATTTGGATTTTAAACAGAGCCAAATTGTATCAGTTCGTCGTTAGTATACAGCATGCTACTTAGAAGTTTTCATAAACAGTTGAAAATCGTAGACGATTGGTAGGTAAAATGAGAAAACGATGTTAACAAAATATTAACAATGTCCCCTCCCATCCCATTGTTACGAACGAATTTCTAAATAATAATGTTACAATTTGGAAAACCATTTCTAATATGGAGAGGGAGTTGGGCTTCTTTAAATATTATGTGCCTTCTTTCTTTGAATGTTTAAATTTTATTTTAATTATATAAATTTGGTGGGTTATTAAATTGATTTGCTTTGCTGTAAAAAACAAAACAAAACTAGCGGGACCTGTGAAAATTCCACAGAGGACTAATTCATATGTAATATATTTGACGTTGGTATTCATGGTGTAAATAGAGATGCTCTGATATTATTGTAACTCTTGTTAAAACTGCAAAAGTATTTATCTAAGCTAGCAAGGACGCCCGGCGTAGCCAGGTCGTAAAGTACGCTTAAATATGATATTTTAATTCTTACAGATTTCGTATATATTATTATAGAGTTAATGTTCTTTCGATTTTTATATATTATAAAGTTGCGATTTCAATATATATATATATATATATATATATATATATATATATATATATATATATATATATATATATATATATATATGACTTTAGTGCATCAGCTTGAGTTTCTTCAGCTATTATCGAAACCGAAACCAAAATTTCTGAAAATTCTTGATAAAATTATTTATTTAAAAAAAGTAGATCACTTGAGTTCCATCAGCTATAATCGAAATTGAAACCAAAACTTATGAAGAAATTTTGGTAAAATTTTTTATAAGAAAATAAATGACTTGAGTGCATTCAGCTATAATCGAAACCAAAATCAAAACCAAAACTTATGAATGATTCTTGGTAAAATTATTTATTATAAGAATGGGAATCCATAATTAAACAATAGTCACTCGGGTGTAATCGTTACACACAAAATAAATAACACACGCTATCCTATAGTATTGTTAAAAGTAATAAAAACCACGCTCCTTTCCTATTACCAACCCTAAGTACGGGTGGCAATACGAAAAATATAGCAATTACATGTGATTTTATGATTTTGCTGATCGGCCTTAGAATTAGTTTTAATAATTACTTAACTGCTTAAAAAATTATAATGTAACGAAATGGGAGCAGTTTATATTATATATATGCACAATTCAACCCCCTTCTAAATTCGAAAATAACGTTTCAGTGTGCTCACACATAATTACCTAAAAAGTAGAATCTCATGTTTAGGGTATTTTAAATGTAAATGAATTTTTTTTTTTTAAGTTAACAAACTTCTCAATGTTTGCCTTTCCAAAGTTTTGATAAATTTGTGAGATTTTCATCTATATTTACACTTGTGCCAACACCAAACAAAATATAAGGAAACATGAAATATTTCAAAGGATGTGGTGGTTAGACAAAACCAGCGAATTTAGGACCCCCCCCCCGGAAAACTGGTACCCGGAAAATTCGCCCCCTTTTTGCTACGTAGGAAAACTGGCTCCTTACTGAATAAATATTGATTGAAAACACATTTTATGGCCGTTCTTGAAGGAGATATTGTTGTTTAAAGAGACTATATCCCCATAATATTTATAAAAAAGATTTTTTTACTTGTTTACTGTTGTTTTTTAAAAAATAAAATCGATTTTCTAAGTGTCTGTTTTATACCTAACTGGCTAAATTGTTAGTGGTTTCACTTATGTTAAAGCGTTTATTCTCTTACAAAAACAAGACTACAGACCGCATAATATTTAAAAAAATATTTATACTTATTTACTGTTGTTTTTAAAAGGGCAAAATCAATTTTTCTACCTTGCTGGCTAGGTTGTTAGTGGTTTAATTTATTTTGAAGTGTTTATTGACTAAAAAAAAAGTAGCGTCGAATATTACGTAAGAACGAGAAATAATGTCCAACATGAGGAGATCACATGTTAGGGGTCTTGATAATCGCTAAAAAATAGAATATTAAAGAAAATACTGAGGTAGATATAGTTTTAACTCCCTCCTCCAAAAGAAAATCAATTTGTATACTTTAGGTTACGTCCAAGATCACTAATCGGAAAAAAAATCAAGCTACCGGAAGTGGATACGGTTGATTATGTAGCGAAACCATCTATATATATATATAAGCGAAAATGCGTGTATGTATGTATGTATTTATGCATGTCTGTATGCACTTATGTATGTATGTATGTATGTATGTATGTATGTATGTTCGCTTTTTGTGCATGTCTGTAAAAAGCTTTTTTCACTGGACTTCTCGGTCGGCTCATTCCTTCTTAAAACTTTTTTATATCACATCTAAATGATAATATCAAGAGTTACGAACGGGGGTCGCGTGTGTATTTAATTTGCCCGACTTTCACGCGCTATTTTTTCTAGATTTTTAGATCGTCCCGTGTATCTTTCACTTTTCAGTATAAAAAAGCAAAACTGGATTCGAATCGGCAGTTCCCGGTGGTCTCCGGAAAGCGATGTAAATGTTTGGTCAATGTCGTTTTTTTTTAGCGTCATATCAAACAATTGCTTTCGTCTGGACACTCCCCCTAATAAATAATATTAATATACATTTTTATACAATAAATGCTTTGGTTTTCAAATATTTTTCTGTTTGGAAAAAAATGTTGTTTGTTACTTGATTGCTTCCCATGTTAAGAATGGCTTTCGAAATAATAAGATTATTTCAGCGCGGTACCAAAAATACATAAGTACCGTGTTTTCTTTTTTGTTGTTTCGTAATAACACAAGAATTGTTTAAACTAAATTAATTCTTCGAAATAAAATAATTGCTTTCTTTGATAATATGCAAATGTTTTCTTTCTTTTATTTTTGTTTCGTAATAATAACACAAAAAGTGTTAAAACTAAAGTATTTAAAAAAATATATATGGTTTCGTTTTTCGTGTCTTGACTCCGTGATCAAGCTTATTTGTGTAAAACAAGAGTTAAAAATGAATTTTAAAAATATTATGGTGGTGCGTAGTCGCCTCTAAAAACAATATCTCCTTCAAGAACGGTCACAAAATGAGTTTTCAATCGATATTTATTCAATAAGGGACCAATTTTCCTACCTAGCAAAAAGGGGCGAGTTGTCCGGGTACGAGTTTTTCGGGCACCAAACCAGCACCAGAAAAAAAAGAAAAAAAATCCAAGCATCTTAAATCTTTGATATTAAAGTTCCAAGTCTCTAATAGACGCCATATGGCCATTTATCTAATAGGTGCGAAAAGCTTTTTGAAATCTGATATTGAACAGGCAAGTGTCCTCTAGCATATTTACTTCGCTTACAATAACAACTAATAAAAACAAATTAAATTAGGTTTGGAGAGTGTAAGGGTTTCATTGTGTCTAAAAAGGTGCCATAAAACCTTAATTATTCCAGAAGAAGCCGATGACAAACATCCAATGTACAACTGACGCCATTGAAATTTAACTCCACTCCCGCCCAGAGCATTTAAAATTTGTTAATAATCATATGAACTCACCCAGATGAGGGCACATAGACATTTTAGCGAATAGATGCTAAACGATTACAAAGGCAACAGGGAAGTTATAAATGATCAATAAATAAAATAATTAAACTCTGCTAATCAATGTTAAATCTGTAAATGAAATTTATAACTTATTCTGTGGTCCTTCTCAGTCTTATGTTGTAAAGGAACAACTTCTAATGAATAATAATAAAAGCAATAATAATAATAATAAAAAAAAAAACAATTTGTGTTTGTTTCATTTTTTATTTAAAAATTTTAAAGAATCGGTTTGGAATCGGAAATTAGACTATAATTTTTCCGATTCAGATACGATTCAGATACACCAAAAAGTTCAGATTTTTCCGATTCCCGATTCCGATTACGATAATCGTCCCAACACTAATATATATATATATATATATATATATATATATATATATATATATATATATATATATAGTTTATTTATACAAACATTGATGGCTACATATGTGCATACATGTTTCTGTAACCACCCCTTATTAGGGAGATTACGTCTTCAGGCCAAGAATTACCTTCGAAAACTGAAATTTCAAGATATAAAAACATTTTCTTATACCGTTTACAAAATATAGAATCTTGTCATAGAGTAGGGGTTTGTATGGGGGAAGGATAAGCAAGGCCTCTAAACAATCAATTCCCACAGGGTTTTATCATTTGTTATCTTTACTTCGGTAAGGGATAATTTGTATTTTTTAAATTCTTTTTATATTCTTTTTATAGCCCAAAGGTTAAATATTTTCCCTTTTGATTTACGCTATAAACTACTTGAGGAATCCGACTCTATCTCGTGTATAGCTATCGGTCAGACTGGTTTTGTAAAGATTTTAAAAACAAAATACTTCTTTTTCTGTTTCTTAATTGGTTACTTTTATATTTTGTAACTTTTTGATTATATTGATCTTAAAAGTCGAACAGAAATAAATTAAAATAAAAAAATAGGTAAAAAGAAAGTTTAAATAATTTTCTTTTTCAACGGACAATGAAAAAATGTTTTTAATAAAAATACTTTGGTTTGTTTATTTAGTTCCACGCACATTTCGTTACTGAAGTTTTATATGGCAAAAAACAAAACAAAACAAAACAAAAAAAAGACAAACAAACAACAAAAACAAATTCAACATTTATACGAAAATCTGTAGTGATAGCTTTACTCCTTTCAAAAAACTATGTTTTTTTTTGGAATGTGTTTTCCTTTATGTCAAAAGACATTTCCAATAAGATGTATAGTTTTTTTTTGACGTTTCAGTTCTGTCATTTCTATTTGGCAGATAGAACGCAGAGGTGTGCTGATAAATACACCTAAAAAATGCATTCACTTCTTTTTCTAAAAATAACAAATAAATGAATTAAAACTCAATTACGCGCGCGCAAAAAAAAAGAAAATTCAAGGGCGCAAAGATTTAAAAAATACGTCTACACAAATTGTGCGGGGAACAAAACTTAAAATGCGTTTTGTTCGACGGACGTAGTTGAAAGCATACCCCGTGACAAAAGAATGCACTTCTCTGCCAATCAACGCTCACAGAAAGATTTAGTTTTCAAAACCTTTTTTCCTCATATCGCTTGGGAGTCAATCGACAAATACTTAAACGAATTCACTCACGCGTTCTCACTCGGCACTCCGCACTGCGTCCCTCACTCTCCGCTCACTTCTCTATTCACGTCAACGACTCAGTTGCTACGTATTTTCCCGCCAGCATGACAAAACACAATTATCCACATGCACACACACACACACAGAAAAGCGCTCGTCCTCACGCACGCACACACAGAGCGAATAATGCGGATATTCAGCCGCACACAAGGACATTTACCTTTCCTCTTTATTTCTCCTTGCACACACAAAAATTAAGCCTGTTTTCTCGCTGAGAAAACAAAGGACACTCTCTGCTTTTTTGTGTCAAAACAACGAACAGTCTTGATAACTTTCACATTTGCAAGAACTGTCCATCCCGACACACCTTCTGGACACTAAAAACTGATTCGTTTGTTACTTGTTATTTTTGTGCAAATAAACACCGCTTATTTCACGTTTTATTTCACATGTTTTATTTTATTTTATTTGTGGTGGAAAAGGGATCTTATGAGACCTGAGTACCACTACAGAGGAATTTCGCTGTTAAGTATATTTTTCCCTTAAGATTTTCACATGGTTATACGTTTCCCAAATCTAGCTCATGCCGATTATATCCATGTTAATTCGTAATTATTCAATGTTATGTCGTTTGATTTTATACCGGTCATCTTATATTACGTGACCTAAATTTATCGAGGTCAGAAAGAGGTTAGAAATTTCGGATCCCTTTTGTATATTAACACCAAAAATGTATTGTTTCACGGAGATACTATCTTTTATTATATATTTTAATCCCGCAACAGTTTTTCATGGTGAACAACTGATGATCCCTGAAAACTTCGGACTATTGTGAGTTCAAGAAAGCAAGTTAATTCAGCAATTGCAGGACATTAAATGACTTAGTGGCAAAATAATTTTCCAACGAAGGACTAAAAATTAAGTTAATTTTTTTTAATATATCAAGGTTAAAAACGTTTCCAAGACTGTCTGTCTGTCTGTCTCTCTCCCCCCCTCTCCCCCTCTCTCTCTCTCTCTCTCTCTCTCTCTCTCTCTCTCTCTCTATATATATATATATATATATATATATATATATATATATATATATATATATATAAGGGATAAAAAATATGTAAGGATTCTTTACAATGAGTCTTTTTTGGGAAGTGATATACAAATTACCATTAGCGTATGAAATGAAGCGATGCTCTATGTGTAAACAAATTGAGCTTAGGTACTTTGGGCAATGTCAAAACATTGTTAATTCACTGCCCACACAGCAGCAACCATATAGCGCAACGGTTAGAAGCTCCGACTCTTGTTTAGGAGATCGGGTTTCGATCCTGGCTTGAGGAAGCTGCTTGTCTAGTCACACTGATGAACTGTAAAACAGTAAAACAGTACTGCGTGTAGATGACTACATAATATATTATACCGTGAAACAGTACTGTATATAGATGACTATATAATATATTATACCGTGAAACAGTACTGTATATAGATGACTATATAATATATTATACCGTGAAACAGTACTGTATATAGATGACTATATAATATATTATACCGTGAAACAGTACTGTATATAGATGACTATATAATATATTATACCGTGAAACAGTACTGCGTGTAGATGACTAATAACATATACCAAATTTAAAACTTCCAACTTAATAATCAAAAACAATAACAACACTAACACCACACTAAACCAAACTAATGTAGTGTATGAATTTATTTGCCCCTTCGAAGAATGTCTCCGAATCCACTCTAAAAATTCATACAACGCATACATAGGCCATACAACAACAACACGCCCCCGACGACTAACCTATCATTTAGCTGATAATAGTGCCATAAAACAATATCTAACATCCCACGATAAAAAACTACAGTCGCCTGACATTAGAAATATCTTAACTAGCAATACTAAAATCAGATACCTTAACAACTGTACAATACGACAAAAATTACTAGAAGCCATACTTATAAAAAGACGACAGCCCTTTTTGAAATAGATCTCATTTAATACTGGCACAAATATACTAACAGTATTTAATAATTAACTAAAAACTAAATAAATAAACTATGCGATGAGAAAATCGAAATTAAAATTAAATAAAAAAAAATTCGACCTAACTCTCATGCATTCACCTCTATAACCAATTAATCAAAAAAACAAAAACAAAAAACAAAAAACAAAACTATAATTCCACCAAGCCTCATAGAAAACGAAAACAACAACAATCGCTCCTGAAGATAATCAGATGCACCGATAGAAAGCGCTCAAGAACAATGAGAACACCGAAACACAGCCTTTGCGTGTCATACTGCATAAGCTGCCTACCGAAATTAAAAGGACCTCCCGGCAAATTGAAAAACTATCCATCAAGATCGGAAAAAAAGAATAACTCCGTCGCGCGCGCGTGCGTGTGTGTATATAGCACCAATGAAAAATCGAAATTATGATTCAAACTTATAAACTTCAAGGTTAAGAATAGTAGAGTAAACATTAATAAATTTATTTTAACTATCATCAATATTTGGCATGTCCTTCTTTTGTCTTTATAACAACTTTTATTTGTTTTTTCATATTATTGGTTAACTTGCTGCAGCTGGTAGGATCTATTTTTTGTCACTCTTCATGAAGTTTGACCTCTAATTTTTATTTATTTTTTTAATGAACATTTGTGCATTCTCACTCTTTCCCCTAGATAGAAGCACAAAGCTTCAATGGGATTTAGGTCTGAGGATTGAGAGGGTCACTTCACCATTGTAATCGCTTTTTTTCTCAAACCAGCCTATTGAAACTTTTCACGTATGGCATGGAGCATTGTCTTGTTGGAAAATGACATCTCTTGGAATGTTATTATTAAATATTTTAGCCAAAGACGTTTGGTAAACCTCGTCCAGTTATATAAATTGTGGAGTTAATTTTGCCCTCACACGTGTACAATAGTTCAGTACCTGAAGAAGCCATGCAGCTCCAAATGATTACGCTTTCTCCCCCAAACTTGACAGTTTGAACCACGCAATTAGAATGGAATGTCTCTCCTTTTCTACTGCGAACATAAACCTTTCCAGGAATGCAAAAATCTGATGAAAAAAAAAAGAACAAAAAGAAATTGCTACAACTTTTGAATAGACGTTACAGATGTGTCTTCACATAAAAATTTCAGATGTTCCTTTCAAAGGTTAGGGAATAGAAGCTGTTAACTTACCTCAAAATTACTTTCGGCAGATCAAAAATTTTTGCCTCAATCATCAGGTGTCCAATTCTCATGTTTTCTTTTTTTCTTTTTGCAAATTCCAGTCGTTTTTTCTTGTTAGCCAAAGAGTATGGCTTCTTCCTTGCTTTGCATCCTTTTAATCCCACTTCCAATAATCTTCTTCTCACTATTCGAGCCGATATGCTTGTTTGCATCCTTCCTAACTTCAGCAGCAAGCTCTGAACAACTTTTCTTCCTATCTGCAAGGGATGCTGGCAGTTATAGACTTTTAACGGCCTTACCTTTTTCTGTTTTTGAAAAACTTAATTTTCTTGTGCCTTTTAATCGTTGTTTGAACTCCCTTCCTTGAACATTCCATCTTCCTGACAATTTCTACCCGAGAATATCCTTCACTAGAAAAAGCAACAATTTGTACCCTTTCAATCTCTGAAAGCTGCTTTTTTTGGAGACATTTTCGATTAAATATTCTATTATAGTATTGGCATGTGTTGTGTAGTGGGTATATGTTGGGGATGAGGGGGTTCATATCGGAGACCTGTATAACGGGGACTCAGAACAGGGGATGTTAATGACATTTATATCAAAGAGAGACATTTATATATATATGACAATCAAAACACATTTATCTTTTGGTTGAAATGACAACACGAAGACAACAGTTACAAAATATTGGATGATTTCTTTATCCCTCTGCCGACCGATTGATGATGTCAGTAATTCAAACTTGTATAGCTACATGGTCTCTCTTCTACTCTTCGCTTCTAAGGACATCTGCTCCCAGTCTCCAACTGACTCTATCACTGTGACTGGGATTGTCTGATTCTTCTCCGATTATCCTCTCTAACTTCGACCCCCCCCCGTCAATATATTGAGAAACTCCTTTGCTTATGACGGCAGAGGCCTGCTTTCAACCAACGTGAGTTCATCACGTTTCAATTCACCCGTGCCCTTGAACATGTATTTACACACCACTAATAGACAAAAGAAATCCGTAAATTAAATTGTATCGTTAACCTATTTTTAATTTATAAACTCGCATTGTCCATTCTTTTAACTGACATATTTAATATCCAGTTATTTCTAAGATAATTGACAATCACTCCTTCTGACATAAATAATATTTAGTTATGTTTAAAAGAATTAACAATCGACTGCATTCCTAGGATTTCAACTTATCCATTATCTTTGAACACTTGAATTTAGTATGAAACTCAGCTAACACTCTTGAAAGAGGCTTTTAAAGCAAATAAATACTACAATCTACTGTTAAATATTTTACATTTGCTCTCAAATGTTCACTGTACAATTCTTAACCTTTTAAATGCGCAGGTCTAAATTTTTACATAGGTGCTCCATAATTTTTACCATGGCTATATATATATATATATATATATATATATATATATATATATATATATATATATATATATATATAATATAAAGCTGAATGTGTGTGTGTGGGGGGGGGTCACGAATAGGCTCCTATATGGTTTACTATTTTAAAAACTGATTACATATATTGATAGAAGATGTATTGAGACAAAGGAACGGGTATGTTTGATCTGGCATACGGTGGTTCATTAAAATTGTGGGGTCTGCATTCTGCATTCGCGCCTGGTCCACAAAGTATGGAAATAAAAAATTTAAAAATTAAAAAAAAAAACCGTTTATAAGTGTTTTTGATATAGATGTACATAAGAATACTTTGATAAGTATATTTTAACTTAAATAAGGATGGTATAATAAAATTGTGGGGTCTGCGTTCGCACCTGGCCTCAATAGAGTGGAAATAGGCACAAACTTGAATAAAGACTTTTCATATCTATCTGCGTAAGTATACTTTGATAATTATGTTTCGGTTTGAAGAAATATGGTATAATAAAATTATGGGGTGTTCGTTCGCACCTGACTTCCATAGAATGTAAATATGTCACAAAGTTTAACAAGGTTTTTTTAATATAGATCAACAGAATATTGTGATAAGCGTTTCAGTGTGAACAGGTATGGTATAATAAATTATGGGGTTTATCTATTTTATTTTTACTTTCATCATGTTTTGCTTTGGTTTTGATACCCCCAAATTCGAAGCAATCTCTTTACAACCCTCCCTTTTCATAACCTATCATGCTTTCATAAATCAGAGTCCATTTTCTGTAGGCTATTTTTTAATCCAGTCAACGACAGGTATTTTTGCTAGTATATATATATATATATATATATATATATATATATATATATATATATATATATATATATATATATATAAAATATATTTTTAGTCATCGACATACAGACCTGTTTCGTTGTTTCACAACTCATCAGTGCCGCTAGACTAACACCTATATATATATATATATATATATATATATATATATATATATATATATATATATATATATATATATATTTATATATATATATATATATATATATATATAGTAAGTTATAAAATGTATATGGCGATTTCTCCAGGAAGAATCCTGGAGTGGATGAAACTCGGAATATTCAGTGTAGCTTAATCGCCATATATACATTTTATAACTTACTAACTAGCTCTACCTACATATTGAGCACTTTTGAAGTAAATACTTAAAGTTTACGCATTAATCTATACTTTCGTATATTACTTTATGTGAGCAAATTAAGCAGTTATATATATATATATATATATATATATATATATATATATATATATAAATGTAATTTTGGTTCGTTAAAAGTGAATAAAACCATATTTCGACGTTACCAATTTAATTGAAATTTTCAGAAAATCTATTTTTAAAGTCAAAGAATGTTTGCATGTTATTAAAATAATTTAACATTGTGAATTATAAAAATATTAAATTATAAATGAAAATAGTTTTCGTAACTGCGAGATTGTCCCCATTTCATTTCCGGTAGAAATGAGCCTTTCACTTATTGAGATAAGTATTATTTGTATTAATTTTTTAAAAATAATACCATTATTATTTCAGCACGGATCACTCTCTGCATGAGTACCGAAATGTTTAATAATTTGGTATTTTTTAGATTAGATCCACCTCCACAATTTTCCTTTAAATGACGAGGTTTTCGAGTATGCTGAATACGGAAATCACATTGAAATTTTGCGGAAATCAGTAGTTATCAAGATATAAAAAGTTATATTATGCATTGTATTCTTTGGAAAGTGGGTGCTCATTCTAAGTTAAATTTACATTGAAAAGTGATCACCCACTTTTCGAAAAAGTAATTTCATGAATATCATGAAAACTTTCTTTTTGCTACGGAAACGGTTTGCAGATTCGTTTTTAGCACACTAAAATCTACAATAAAATATTTCGTTATATACGAACGTGAAACGGGCTTTAAAGTAAAATAATACCGGATTTTTTGGAGCAGATTTGCCGTTTAGTTGTACAAATATCCTCAAACCAGGTAATCACTAAAAGGGACTTTTAAAAGTCGTCACCTGTATCGAGAAAAAGTTTAAAACCACCGATTATATGCCAGCTTACGCCATGATAACATATTGAGTGAGTTCCTAACAGTATTTTGTATAGTTTTTTAGTTTAAACTCATTTTCCCAAAATTTCCCCAAACTTAACGTGTTCGATGCAGTCTGCCACCATTTATATTTTTCAGATATACCGATAAACATTGAATGTTTTTGAACCGATTATACATTACATAAAACACTAAAATCTTATCCAGTTAGGTAGAACATTTACTTTTCTTGACTTTGATAGCATTTATTTGTTATATATTTATTTTTTGACAACTTTTTTGTATCTGTGTTTAGTAATATGAACCCTTTTCATTTAATGTAACGTTTAGTTGGCTTGAAAACAGTGTTTATAGGTGTATTTGAAAGCTACAAATGGTGGCGGACACTGTTGATTACTTTAAGTTAGAGAAAGTGAGTTAAAACTAAAAACTATACAAAATACTGTCAGAAACCCACCGATTATGGCAGCCTATGTCACGGTAACATATATTTGTGGGGTTTCAGACACTGTTTTGTATAGTTTTTAGTTTTCAACTTACTTTCCCAAACTTAACGTATTCAACAGAGTCTGCGACCATTTCTGTTTTTCAAGCCGATTAAACATTTTACATTACATAAAAACACTAAACAATTATCCAGTTAGGTAGAAACGTAACTTACCTTACCTTTGCTTTTTGGACAACTTTTTCGAATCTGTGTATAGTAAACCCCCCATCAACCAAATATTAATTACTAACTCACATTTTTGTATACAGAAAACAACAACAAAAAACATTTAGCGTTTCAACATTTTTGCTACGTTCGGCTTCATCTACTGATTGTTGGTCGAGTTCAAACCATGAATGATTGACAGAAACTCCCGAGGATACAGATCAAATTTTGCGAGAGTACCATTTTTTTTTCATTTTCGCCTTCTTTTTCCCTTTTTGGAGTGGATTGCTGTACTAAGAATATAAGAAACATGCATTTTTCTCTTTTTATTAAATTTTTACATTACACCAAATTGAGCCACTGCAACGCGTGGCAGGGTACAGCTAGTATATATATATATATATATATATATATATATATATATATATATATATATATATATATATATATATATATATATATAATGGTGACCTAATATTTAGCGACACGGACTGACGATCTTGGTATCCCAAATTCGAATCCAGTTCGTTACACAAAAATTACTTTCACTTAGGATGCTGGCAACCTTCACGTGGTCCCTCCTGTATTTCCCGATATCTTTCTAAAAAGAATTCTGACTAATATAATATCGGGACAACCAATGCCAACAATAAGCTCTTCGGATTAATACGATATGATGATGATAGTGCAAAAGTCTGGACTCTCATTGTTAGCTTTCCTGCTATGGGAACAAATCTGAACGATAATAAATAAAATTAAATATAAAACTTAAATGATTAAAATTATGTTAAAAAATAAGAAATCTTTCGTCGTAAATTTTCTATATGTAAACTGTAAATTGTTATGTGATAAATTGCCTATGGGTCCAGACTTTTGCACCACCCTGTATATTAATTAGTTTGTCGTCACATTGTTATACTAATTATCATTGCCTAATTTCCCTTTCGGCTAAATTAGATTCGGTGCAGGATTTCCGATTTTGTTGATAAGAATAATAATAAAAAAAAAAAAATAAGGAAATAATGAGAATTTACATGATTTATTCATTCCAACATAATCAATGTTTGCTGTGTTTCCTTCTCTCTCTCGCCCTATCACTTTCTCCCTCTCTCTCCCATTTTCTGTATCTTTCTCTGTCAATCTCTTTCTTTCTCCCCCTCACTCTCTTTCTGTCTTTACTTCACCCTCATTCCATTAATGAGGAGCGATTTTTAAATTATAATACCATACAAGGCAAGGCACTTGTACAGTTTAGTCAAGACATTAAAAAAATGAAAATATCGAGAAAAAAAAAAAAAAAAAAAAAAAAGGTTATACTGTACGTATCCGTTTTGGACTGAAGATCTCCGAAAAAAAAAAATTCATTTAATTTGATCAAGTAGTTTTTTTTTTACAGCGGAAAAACACGTTCTTATGAGAGCGCGTTGAAGTCAGCCATTGTGAAATTTGCTGAAGCTGAACAACATGCCACGGGGAGATAACTCAATGTAAAGTGCCGACACTCCCTTCCCAATTCTAGCTTTTCTTCCTAAAAATCGAACCTTTTGCTCGGTATCATAACAAATTGTTTTTTCGCTGTAAAAAAAAAAAAACAAAAAAAAAACAAACAAACAAAAAAAACTACTTGATGAAATTAAGTGACATTTTTTTTTCGGAGAACTTCGTTTCATAACGGATACGGGAAATATAACCTTTTTTTTTTTTCGATATTTTCATTTTTTAATGTCTTGACTAAACTATACAAGTACCCCATACAATTATGATACCATCATTATGCGGCATAATCACGTTGATACACCGGTTCCCGTTAGGTCACCAAAGTTAAGCAACGTTCAGCCGGATCAGTACTAAATGGGTGACAATTTGGAACTTCCAAGTAGTGTATGTGCTCTCCGCATATCTCCTTGCCACTGGACTGAAGCAGTGCCGATTCAGGAGAATTGGGGTTGGAATTATGCAACTCTTACCTTACGGTTACATGCGCAAAGGGGTATCACTTATCTCATGAGACTGAATGGAGTCATCGATCAATTATACGGCATAATCTTGTCAGGCAAGCAATGTTGAACCTGGTCAGTACCAAATAAGTGACCATTTGCGGACACCAAGGCTTGTAAAACGATTAAAAAAAGTAGGAATTTGACGGAATTAAAGTTGGAGTCAGACGTTGTAACATTGTAAAACCAATGTTATGGTTAAACATGATTTTATTTATTTTTTTCTAAAGTTAAGCAAAAGAGAGAAAAAAAATCGCCATTTTAGTTTTTGAGGGCATTTTTTTTTGTTTTTAATTTTAAATAACTACACTCGGAACAGAATGAGACGACCCAATTTCAAAGTGTTTCAAACACACACACACACACACACACACACACACACACACACACACACACACGCGCGTGCGCAAGCGGGTGTAAACAAACACGCGCGCATGAGCGTGTGTAAACAAACAAAAATTAATCGAATAGAACAACTGCTATTCTGTTTTAAATAATAATAAAAAAAAGTATTATTATTGAAATCCTTTAAGATGAATAAATTGTATATTTATTTATTTATTTATTTATTTATTCATTTTCGGACTCTTATCCCCATCAGAGTTGTTGTTTCACGTGACGAAGGCCAGAGGAACAGTTTGCCGAAACGTCGTGAAACAACAACTATGAAGATGAGGATAACAGTCCGACCCCCCCCCCCCAAAAAAAAACCCTATTGTTATAGGCCACAAATGTCGGAAGCCATTAAAGTAACGAAAAGGGAGATAAGTATGTCCACTGTATTCGCAATCTTCAAGGTGTTCACATCTAGGGAAAATGCAATTTCCCCAATTTTCCCTAAAGTAAAGAATTTTCTACTATAAATAATTTTCTACAATAAATAATTTTCGTAATGTTTGGATATATTATTTTCAACATGACAAGTAAGTACTGCTGAGTGCTGTTTTTGTTTAAAACCACATACTAAAAAAAAAAGAAAAAAACGATCTGTCGACTCTATCTTAACAAGTACCACACACACACACACACACACACACACACACACACACACACACACACACACAGAACGGATATTGTTTAGGTGCGTCCATTCAATTTGCGCGTTTAGTGAATGAACACTTTTTTTTTTTCAAATTGAAGCGAATTTGAACGTGAAGGATGGAAAAACAACGAAAATATTATTTCACACTTAAGCGTGACAGACCAACGAAAATGCTATTTCAAATTTGAGCGTGACAGATTAGACGTGTCGGACGCATCATCGAGTCGATTATAAAGATACATCTGTTTCATTCCGTGTGCGCTTTTCATGATGTAAAAGCAATATCAATAAACAGCAGCGTGACAGACAGACATAAAGACAGGTACGTAGAGATACCAACAGATAAGCCTCTGATAGAAATACTAGGACGTATTTAACAAACACTCATTTTCATGATGTTGGTTGAAGTTTAATTGAAGTACAAAAGTCAAATATTTATAATGTTGGACACGATCTTGTCTGCTCCGGTGGCACAATCGGTTAGCGCGCCGTACTTATAGACAGTACCTTCCCTGTGTTATCATTACACAGCGTGAGGAATGCGGAGGTTGTGAGTTCGAGCCTCACCCGGAGCAATGTTTTTTTTTTTTTTTTTTCTAATCATCACTGGTTACGGTTTAAACTAACCTTAATTTTTGTTTAATTCAGTTTTCCTGTTTTACGGCATATCACAGCTTATATTAGATCATTTTCATACACTGAAACGATTTATTAAATACAAGTCGCGTTTTTACCCACGATTCTTTCGCGCGCACACGCGTGTGTATACAAAAGTTCATATCTTTTTCTCCACTATTAAAGTATATTAAGGACATTCCAAAGTATTCAGTCCGACCTCTGAGGACATTGTAAAGATCCGGGTGAGGAGGAGGAGGTGAAAAAAAATGGGACGGTAGAGAGATATTAAAGCAATGTTATGCTTTTTAAATTTAAACAAAGTCTATGACAAACTCTATTCAGTTTTACTCATGTTCTTCAGAGTTGTCTTATTTCCTGCTTCCTTTGTCCCAGCTCATTCGACTCGTTGGTCTGGTGGTATTCATCGATTAGCTGTTTCGATACTTCGTTCTATTCCATTAGCTTATTAAAAAAACAAACAAAAACAAAATAGAAAACTGTAGGCTTGTATGCATGCTGACTGCTTTTCTGTTACCTATAGCATTATAAAGGCAAATAAGCATCTCCTGTATGCCCATTAATCTTCCGTTCCTTTCAGTACCTTGCATCAAATGGCTTCATACCTTGTCTGAAGCGATTTTCACACACACACACACACACACACACACACACACACACACACACACACACACACACACACACACACACACACACACACACACACACAAATAAATAAAATAAAATAAATAACTAAATAAAAATAATAATGGACTCCGTACGCTTTTTTTTTTTTTTGTTTATTTATTTGACTCTCTGGAGTCGGAATCTTTATTTTTTTTCGGACATATTTATTTTTATTCTGATTGCAACGAAAACTTTTGGAGTTATTGGTAGGATTGCAGAGTCGGAAGGTATAAGGTCTGACTCTAACTCCAGCTTTTAGGATTCCAAAACTTTCGACTTCAACTTCTTAAATTATACCAGGGAGCATCCTACATGTTGACAAATCCTACATGTTGACAAATCCTACATGTTGACAAATCCTACATGTTGACAAATCCTACATGTTGACAAATCCTACATGTTGACAAAGCCACACTTCATTCATGCATGGAGTATTGTTGTCACATCTGAGCTGGAACATCTACCATTATTCTCTCACTCTTAGGCAGGGTCCAAATAGAGTCTCAAATCTAATAGCTCCCACACTATCGGCCAAACTCCAATCCCTGTCCCATCGTCGCAATGCTGGATCCCTGTGCATGCGTTACAAAAACTCCAATCAAATGGGCTCTGATGATGTGCTCGCTCTATGTACATATTTCCGATTAACGCAATAAGCAGCAAAATTCCACCTCTTCACTGTTGAGGTCGCTATATGCACAACTCTCCATAGTCTCTGTTAGACACGATCCCAAATAGTAACCCCTTACATTCTAAGTGGCAAAATGACTTGTTTGGAGAAAAAAATGAGTTAAAAAAAATGAATTACAATGTATCCGACTTTGACTCTATGGTATAGCTGGAAATTTCTTATAAATTATTAAATCATTTCTCTCTGATAGGTTCATACGAGTAGTAGTTGATGAGCAAAAATCAGAAGCTCACAGTATTAATGCTGGAGTCCCTCAAGGGTCCATCTTGAGCCCAACTCTTTTCCTGATCTACATTAACGATCTTCCAAATCACATCCATACATCATTTGTAGACATTTTTGCTGATGACACTACAATCTATGGTAGCACATCTAAGACAGTAAACGATCAAGTTCTCTCCGATTCTCTCTCCTCTGATCTTGATCACGTTGTACAATGGGGAAAGGAATGGCTGGTTACTTTTAATGCATCTAAAACCAAGCTTCTAGCTTTACATCATCAACGTTCTGATCCCCATCTGGCATCAATTAAAATGAATGGCTCTCGTCTTGGGGAGGCCTCATGTTTTGACAAGCTTCTGGGCTTGACCTTTACTCCTGATCTTAAATGAATACGTACATCAAATCTGTTGCCAAGGCCGCTGGAAAAATGGTGGGATCCTTCTATCGATCCAGTAGATATCTCACTGCTGATGCAATTCTCTATCTATATAAGAGCCAGGTACGTCCAAGGATAGAGTACTGTTGCCACATCTGGGCAGGAGCTGCTAGAAAGGACTTGTCCTGCCTTGATAGAGTTCAAAATAGACTTCGTGGCCTTGTGGGAGATGTTATTTTCTCTTCGCTGCAACCTCTTTTTCACAGAAGTGGTGACGCCTATGTAAAAAAAAAAAAAAACTAAATAAATAAAATAAAACTAATATTGAAACAGATTAGTAAATGTGTCAACAAATTCACCGTTCTCACACAACTATTTTGTATCTAGAAATGTAAACAAAAGATAAAAAAGAAGGAAGGAAGGAAAGGGACGGATAGAGAGTAGTAGTAGTAGTAGTAGTAGTAGTAGTAGTAGTAGTAGTAGTAGTAGTAGCAGTAGTAGTCTTGACTTTATACAATTGTTCTTATGTTTGTCAACGGGTTAAAGTTGTTTAGTTGTAAGAAAATAACGACAGTATAGATGTAATAGAGAATAGTTGCAAAACACCTCCACCCTTCCCATGTTAAATAATAATTTTGAAATAATAACATTAATATTTCAGTGCGCAGGTCAAAATCTGCAAAAGAAGCGATTTGTGTTTATTTGTTTACGTTGTTATAGGTTAATGTTTATGCGCGCATGCGCAACCGGATGTCGTAAACCGGAAAGTGGGTTACATCACTCGTTACAAAGTCATTTGAGTTTTATAATTATATATTATATAGATTTCATCGGCAGTTGTGCGGTAAGGTTACCTGTCAGTAAAAAACAAAAAAACAAACAAAAAACAAAACAAAAACAAAACAGATTCATGCCCAGCCCCGCGGCATGAATCTCAAAGACCATATATGGGGGCAACCCAACATATAAGATCATTGCCCTTGTGGTAATCAGTTATTGGTCAATATAGGGGAAACCCTTTATACCAATTGACACTATCCGGCTCCACTACTCCCCGGGGAGTTGGTCCCCATTTACCCTTCACTCTCCCCATTGAAAAACAGCCTTGTGCCTAATTTGCTCAGTGAGGAAGCAAATAAATACAGTAAATTCGACCGGGTGCTAGTGTCGGCCGGGGAGTAAGAGGAGGCTCCCGAAACGACGATCGAATCCACAAACGCCGAAGGATTCCAGCAGCAGCAGCAGCAGCAGCAGCAGCAGCAGCAGCAGTTCAACCAGCCCTTATCAGGGCTAATCAGCTTTTTCACAAATGCGATTCATTACTGCTTGCTTCATGAGACCCACCAGCAACGAACTTCACTTCCAGTCTCCAGCGCTTCCGGCTCACTCCAGCGGCTTCCTGCTCATTCCTGCAGCCTTTCCAGACCTTGGTGCTTCCAGCTCGCTCCAGCGCCTCCAGCTCACTTCTGCAGCCTTCCAGCCCTTGGTGCCTCCTGCAGCCTCACCCGCCACCTTGCTCCTCTGGCCTGCAACCTCGCTTGCACCTTGTTCCTCCACTCTGCAACCTCGCTTGCACCTTGTTCCTCCACTCTGCAACCTTGCTCGCACCTGGCTCTCTACCGATCGTCCGTTCCTAAACACTGACCCCTCCGTTCTCAGTATCGTCCGTTCCTAAACACTGATCCTCCGTTCTCAGTGTCGTCCGTTCCTTAACACTGACCCTCGAGTTCTCACTGTCCACCGTCCGTTCCGGATCATCCTGACGTCCACCTGATCGTTCCAGACCCAGCGAGCGACCCTGAACGACGCTGCGTCTGGAATACCTGTTCCAGACCTCCAGACCTTAGCCTCCAGTGACGAGCGACCTTCCAGGCGACCAGCATCCAGATCAAACGATTTCTTTTTGCTCCCTTTAAAAAAATAAAAGGCGAACCCTTGTCTTTAACAAAACAATCTGTGTCTGTCATTCTTCTTTGCCTTTTTGCTGTTTACTTTTTGCATGTGTCTACCTTGTTAGTTGTTGGGTCGATTGTCCCCGGACGACTAGGCCCGCAACACAGTAATATAAACCCTGATTAAAAAAAAAAAAAAAATAAATAAAATAAAACCACTTGATCAATTTCAGGGAATTATTTTCATCCACCCTAGAATGTGTATTCATCTAGTTTGTGCGTTAGTTTTTGTATAAAACTGCGTTGCATTTCTTTTTTTTTTTGCGAACAAACTGTGTATTTGATACCGTAACACATGTTTTGATTTTATTTGATTGGTTTATTTGCATTGCATGTTCATATTATGCTGCATTATTAATGATGATTGTTGTGCGATACTTGACAGTACCGGTTCCCCTATACACATAGGTTTAAATACAATCATGCCAATGAAAACAAAGTAACAACTCAGAAACAATGCAACTAAACATTTATTGATTGTGAATCCAGCTATGAAGTTGTATCTATTCAAAGTGTGTACAAAGAACGTCTGCTAATTATGTGTGCATGTGTAAGTAGAGGAAAGTCTAACATACCGAATAGAGTGCGTTTGTGTGGATCGAAATTTTTACTAAATGTTAGTCTAAAGAAAGAAAAAGATGCCCGGGGAGATATGTTCGTCGAGGTAACACCGGATGAAAAATAGAGCGACTTTTCCTGTGCGACGTTTCTTATATTATCGATTAGTTTTGTCTTGTTATAAGCAAAATTTCGTCGTATAAAAAGATAATTTCTGAAGCTATGTTCAATATGATGATGTTTAAATTGCAGTATTTTAAAAGTTCATTTGTAATAAATACGTCTTAATTTTATTATCTGCTTCTTACAAAATTACAATCAAAACACATCCAGACTGAGCAACTTTAGAATCACCTCCCCCTATTTTTTTAAATTGTAAAAAATGAATCCTATTTATTAACTTATTTAAAGTTTTCGTTAGAGAGAGAAAAAAAATAAAAAAAGCATACCATTCATTAACCCTAACGCCAACTCTAAATTCGGGTGTCTCCTCTCGAAAAAACAAACTCCTAAAATTAACCGAAAAAGAAAGAGTAGTTTATACCGGATAGGATCTTTTAGGCGAGAGAGGGGGGGGGCGTTGTAACCTGGCCTTAGGATTAGTAGTAGGATTAAGGGAAGGTTCATTTTTTTAAGCAAAAAGTTACTAAAAAGCTAATCTAGTAAAGAATCGGGACATTCACAAAATAATTTTAAAAAATGAAGTTGACAAAACGAAAAACAAATAAGAATCGACGGACGGACCAAGCCTTTATAAGAAATGCTAGGATGTATTTGACACACATTCATTCTTGTGATATTTGTTGAACTTTAATTGAAATATAAAAGTTAAATATTTACAATGTTGAACACGTTCTTGTATGCTCCGGTGGCACAATCGGTTAGCGCGCCGTACTTATAGACAGTACCTTCCCTGTGTTAACATTACACAGCGTGAGGAATGCGGAGGTTGTGAGTTCGAGCCTCACCCGGAGCAATGTTTTTTTTTCTTTCTCATTATTACTTTTAATATATGATATGGTTTAAACTCATTAGTTTTCCCGTTTTACGGCTTATCAACACTTTTTATATAATTTAATGCAGAAACAATATTTATCATAAACCATACATTGTTACGATTTATTAAATGAAAGTCGCCATTTTTATCCACATATGAAGGAGGGAGTATGATTGCAAGTTCATGTCGGTTTCAATAATTTTAATGTATATCAAGCCACAAGGTCAAAAGTTTAGCTAATGAACAGAATTAGATGGAGATCTCCATAGTGACAGTGGGGTAGAAGAGAGATTATGTATCGTCTTATCCCTTGTCCTTGATTAACGACTTGCTGTCCTATTAGGGAAGCTACCTATTTCTCGATCCTTGATTTGAGGACAGGATATTAGCAAGACAGGAGACAGCCGATCGCGTGAAAATGGGATTTGTTTGCCATTTGGCAGTTTATCTATTCCATTTACCTTTGGTGAGGATTTCATTCTTCAGCAACTAGTGTGCTAATTGGCTTCAAGGATTAAAAATCTACCCTGCTTAGATCTTAAATATTATATCAGACATTTTCTTTTAATGAATTTTGATCAAAGTTTGAATAAGGATTCAAGGCATAAAGTTTAGTAAAATTAAATCTTGATTTTAATCTTTTATTGTTCGTAAAAGTAGTGCAAAAGTGTTCTGTTTGGGTAATTCATTTTACTTGTCCTAGGACGAGTATTCAGTTAGGTTTTGTTTTATTTGTTGTGCTTCTTTCTTTGTAAAGAAAAACTAACTGAACGTTTGACATCGTGACTCAGGTATACGCTGTACGGGTTCTAACGACCTTGCTTGTTTGCTAGCATATTGATTGTTGATTAATGGAACCGGTTTGTTTTTATGGACAATGATGTTTTTTTTTTTTTTTTTTTTTTTTTTTTGCTTTAGCAATTTATCGATCATAGCCTGTGGAAACAGAATTAATTGGCTAACCCAATGTTTCATAAACTTGTTATGCTGGATTCATATTAGTGACATCAGATTCTGTAATGAACAAAAAAAAAAAAAAACTAGATTAAGCTCAATACAATGAATGATATTTATTAAAAAAAATTGAATTATAATTACACTACACGATATTTAATTGTTGGACGAAGGAAAACCCCCATACAAACCAAAGGGAACTGGAATCACAATAAATCTCATAAAAAAAAAAATCCGATGGTAATCTTCTCGGTTTATACGACACAAATGATTGTGAATCGTAAAAGGGGTTGGAAAAAACGAGAAAGTAGAACATTTATTAGAAAGGTGAGGAGGATAGTACTCGGTCCCGATGGAAACTTATTACTATCCAAATTTCAGACGATCATTGATTGATTTCAACAACAAATCAATGGTAAACGACTGCTGTGATAACGCAGAATAATTTGCAATGGAAAAAGATAAAAATCTGGTGAGATTGTTGTCACTCGGATCCCAGGACACATCATCGGTTAATATCAGTGCGCAATCACTGAGAACCTGTAGATGTTATTACAAAAAAAAAAAAAAAAAAAAAAAAAATGAAGAAAAACAAAAATAAATATAAAAATAAAAAATAAAAAATAAATAAATAAATAAATAAGTGAAACTCCTAAATATCCCCTTCACTAGGTGTATCAGAATTTTTGTAGGAATTTTTGACACCTCTAACACGAAACTGCGAATAAAATATAAAAAAAAACTCGTAATTTCTCTTTTAAAAGTGGGTTGTGTATTTTCTTTATGGATTATACTTCCAAAATAAACTATTAAAGTTGTTTTAAAAGTAATAGAAATATTTTCTTTTTTTTAAAAACAGTAATGAAATTAATTGAATTTTACGAGCTCAGTATTTTTCAATTTTTAAACTGTACAAATCTATCAAAATTTTTCTATTGATTCTATTTTTACGATATTTTCAGGGTCAATGTGAAATGTTATGCTCTTTTCGAATAAACTGAATATAATATTTTAGACAAAGGTTTTTTTTTAATTCATGCCCACCCCCATTTTCAAGTGTCTATTAAAAAGTAAATAATTAATTTACTCACCAAAGCTTTATATATCACAAATTGAAGATAAAAGATCAATAAATAATATATTCAAATTTAAAATAAAAAAGTAGTGTTTTTTAGAAATTTACCTGTAAAGTCCGAAGTTTAAAACCATTTAAAAAAAAAACCCACGTTTCTTTCTTTTTTTTTTTTTTTTTAATGAAACCTTGGTCCTTCCTCCTTTAATTGAAAAAAAAATTAGGGGTTGAATTAAATTTTTCGAGGGGTTATAAGCTTGGAAAGACGGGTACGAATTAATCAATATTTTTCACAAAATTTCTGACACGCCTACTCCTTCAACTCTCCCAAAACAAAACAGACGCTTACACAAAAACCGAGTAAAAAAGGTATAACCAGATTTCGACTGGAAGAATATGTCGAACACCCTTGTCAAAGACAGCTAACAGCCATTATCAGCTACAAATCAATGGTAATCGGTTGTTTCTATAATGCAAAATGATTTCATCAAAAGAGTGAATGGAAGGGTTGAAACGAAAATTACTGACATATTGTTGAAACTTATTGTCGTTCAGATTACAACGGAAAACCAAAGATCGCTACCAGGGCGAAATCACTTGAATCAGTTTGTAAAACACGAGTTGAGTTAACAATTAGTCCCAATTTTCTTGCTATCCCACGATAGCAAAATTTCTCGTGTAATGTACCGAATATTCAAATATCCGACTTCCCCAAGTCGGAGTGGTACTCTCGATATGTCAAAAATAGAAAAAATTGCCTCATTCAAGAAAAATCTCTTTTCTTCTGATCGAGAATATAACAGATGCTGTAATCTGATTCCTGTTCGAATTTAAGACTGGGGATCTCTTTGATTCGTGTAATCAAATCTTGAAAGAAAACGCTTAGAGTTACCTCCCTTGTAAAAAATAACTTTGTTACAGGAATTAAATTGTAAGAGTTCGTTCCCTTTAATCTTTGCACTAACTGGTTAAATAACCAGGGTTATGCGGGGTTTAAAGGGAGAGAACTCTAAAAGTTCAATTACTGTAACAGAGTTATTTTGCTTAGATCGAATTTGGCTTGATATTTAGTAAGTTTACAGAATTCATTTGTTTAGTGTTGATTCACATTTCTTCGTTTCACCGTTATAGTTAAGTATGGTACAAGGATGCTTCCATCATTACACATAGGTATGAGAAAAAAATAGGCCGATAAATCGTCTCTGTAGTTTTTAATATTTGATGGATGTCATGAAGGCTTATAATAATAACTGGGGTTTTCGTTGCTGCACAATGATGGAGAGTGATGTTACGTTTTTCAAATAAAACAACTCAACATTGAAAAAACAAATAAACAAAAAACAAAACACTAAAAAAAAAACAAAAAAAATCAAACAAAAAACAAAACAAAATGGCGGCATTTTCTATCAAAATAAACGGCCTTTTTTTTTTTTTTTTTTTTTTACAATAGTTCATTTTGCAGAGGGAGACAACTCTCTTTTAATAAGACATTCGTTCATTTTTTTCTTCACATAATTTAGGACGCTCGATCAACGATATTTTTTATTTAATCAAAATATTAAAAAAGAAAGCTGTGACGAATTATTTTAATGGATGATAACATTTAATGCTAGTAAAACTAAGTTGCTCTTCTTTAAAAATTACAAGATGCCTTTCCAACCGCCTATATCCATGACAAATAACACCCGACCTGAGAATTCTACCTTCAAACTCCTCGGTCTAACATTTGCGGGCAATATGAATTGGAATAAATACATAGAGGACATTGCAAAGGCTGCTGCAAAGAAGGTGGTTTCCCTCTATCGAGCTAGAAAACTATTCACACCTGAGAGTATCCTGTACTTTTACAAGACCACTATTCATCCATGCATGGAGTATTGTTGCCACATCTGGACTAGTGCGTCTACCACTAGTCTCTCCCTCTTAGATAAAGTTAAAAAATCGGTTCCACTTTATCAACTAAGCTCCAGCTCCTGTCTCATCGCCGCAGTGTTGCATCACTCTGACTGTTGGAATGTGTTCTGATGAACTCGTTTCACTTGTACCCCATCGACGTACATATCCCGACAAACCCGCTTAGCAATAAGATCTCACCCTTCACTGTTGATGTCCCTAAATGCCAGAAAGCCTTCTATTCTAATAGTTCCTTCCCTCCATCAGCTAGTTATTGGAATTCCCTTCCTGATGCCTGCTTCCCTGGCTGTACTGATATGCAGAAGTTTAAATGCAACATAAACAATTATCTTGTTAATCGAACCAATGATATCTCAGCTGGAACATCTACCACTATTCTCACACTCTTAGACAGAGACCAAATAGAGTCTCAAATCTAATAAGTTCCACACTATCAGGTAAACTCCAATCTCTATCCCATCGTCTGCTTTACAAGAACTTTAATCGAATGGGCTTTGATGGTGTGCCCAGTCTATGTGCATATTTCCGATCAACACAATAAGCAGCAAAATATCACCTCTCCACTGTTGAGGTCGCTAGATGCACAACTCCCAATAGTCCCTGTTAGACACGGTCCCAAATAGTAAGCCATTACATTCTAAGTGGCAATACGTCTTGTTTGGAGAAAAAAATGAGTTAAAAAAAAATGAATTACAATGTATTCGACTTCGACTCCCAATTTTAAAGTCTTTTAATATTCAGACTGTCCTATTTACATTCCCTACCGACGAGAACAGCGTTACACACAAGATTGATTTGTAATGTAGAAACAATCCAGCTCTTAAAAATGAGGCACACTGAATTGAGACAAAGGTAATAATTATCTCAATCTAGAAGGATTTCTTTTTCACTGACCGAAGACGGAGATGGAGTGTAGTATCAGAACAGATACTACACATTACTCTTAGCCAAAAGGTCAAAATGTCTGTTGATTCTTCAAAAATAAAAAAATTCGACTTTGATTCCTACTCCTTACAAAAATTTCGACCCCAACTTTGACTCCACAATCCTAGTGGTTGGCTCTCTTTAAATTGCGTTCTTTCGGATAATTGACTTGATTGTCTTTCAAAGCATTACTACGATTAACAACATTAAAAAAAAAAAAGAAAAAAAAGAAAGAAACACACAAACACACACAAAAACAAAACAAAGAGTGACTCTTATAACGTATCTTCCCTAAGTTGTGCGGTAAAAAAAAAAAAAAAAAAAAAAAGAACAAAAACAAAAACAACAACTTTCGCTAATTCTGCCTAAAGGTAAACACAGATTGCATGAACAAAGCCTCTTTCCCAGAACTGCTCTTTCCCAGAACTGCCTGCCCGTGGAACACTATTCCGCTTGCTTGCTTCCCAGTTCGATACAACATATTAACTTTCAAATCCAATGTAAACAAGTTCTTGTTGAGCCGTCAGCATAAATAATCAAATTCTACCCAATTTACACCATTGACAATTACTATATTACCGCCTTACATTCATTAACCCTTATCCTCGAGTGGCCTTCGGGCCTTTAAAAATGGTGACTCCCTAGTAAAAAAAAAAATAAATAAAAAGAAAGAAAAAAGACAAAGTGATTCATGCAAAATGTCTCATCGGCAGCGGTGCTGGCTAATACGTTCGATCGCCTCCAACTACAGTTCGGTGCTGGTCCAGAATTCCCCTTATATTAAAAAACAAAAGTAAAGGAAATATGTATGATGTACGTACCCGTAACGGAAACGAAATATCGTACTCCCAAAATCATGTAAATGGATCAACTATTTATATTTTTTAATAAGAAAATCAAATTTTATGACTAAACTACGAGAGACGATCTCGCGGCGCCACCTTGAAAACAGACTGAAGGAAGAAGGGAGATATTTTTTAAATAATTCAAACTTGCGAGATTTTAAAAAGCTATTCTTAACACGAGTAGGGGGACATTGGGAAAACACAAATTCGCTTAAAAATGATTTTCTTTATAAAAATAAAACCACTTGATCAATTTTAGGGAATTAATTTCACCCATCCGAGGTCCTGTATTCGTCTAGTTTGTGTGTTGTTTTTTGTATAAAACTGTGTTGCATTTTTTTTGTTGCGAACAAACTGTGTATTTAATACCGTAACACAGTTTTTGATTTTATTTGATTGATTTATTTGCGTTAAATGTTCATATTATGCTGCATTATTAATGATGATTGTTGTGCGATACTTGACAGTACCGGTTCACCTATATACATAGGTTTAAATACAATCATGCCAATGAAAACAAAGTAACAACTCAGAAACAATGCAACTAAACATTTATTGGTTGTTAATCCAGCTATGAAGTTGTATCTATTCAAAGTGTGTACAAAGAAAGTCTGCTAATTATGTGTCCATGTGTAAGTAGAGGAAAGTCTAACATACCGAATAGAGTGCGTTTGTGTGGATCAAAATTTTTACTAAATGTTAGTCTACATAAAGAAAGAGATGGCCAGGGGAAATGTGTTCGTCGAGGTAACACCGGATGAAAAATAGAGCGACTTTTCCTGTGCGGCGTTTCTTATAATACCATTAGTAACACCTCCTGGTATTTCAAAAGAAGAGATAATCCGAATCTGAAAATTCCGCCCGTGTGTTTGAGAGAGGTAATTAATTCTACATTAGCATAGAATTGTTGATTCATCGAACCATTCTGTTTTTATGGATAATGATTATTTTTGTTACTTTAGTAACTTATCGATCATAACTAGACCAAACAGAATAAAGTGGATCATTTAATGTCATCTATTTTTTTATAAACTTGTTATGCTGGATTCATATTAGCGACATCAGATTCTGTAACTAAAGCAAATGCTTGGTGATTACATTGTTTACAAGGAAGTCATGACTTACCAAGGTCAGAAGGCCACTTGAGGATGAGGGTGCAGTGATAGAAATTGAGTAGAAATTGACTATTTAAGGGGGCGGCTCAACAAAAATTTGAAGACAACCGAGTTAGCTGGAAAGCAGGCTGGCGGAACAAAGTTCTAAATGTGTGCAGTTCTAGGAAAAAAGCTTTTGTTCATGGAATTCGCGTTTAGATTCATGCACAGATAGAGATTGGGAGAAATTGTTGATGGTGGTTGTATTGAAAAAAAAAAAAAATTCATAAAAGCAACGAAACTAGAAATGTTGAAACTACCGTTATTGCTTGACACACATGCGATGCATATAAAAATGCATCCAATTTTAATGCAATATTTCATTTCAATCACGTAATAAAAACATTGGTACATTGAAAAAAAGCGAATAAAAAATCCTTTTGTTCATGGAATTCGCGTTTAGATTCATGCACAGATAGAGATTGGGAAAAATTGTTTTTCTTTTTTTTTACACGGTGGTCACGACTTATCAAGGCCCGGAAGCCACTCAGGGATAAGGGTTATTGCAAGTACAGTACGTTAGTATGGAGATTTGATGAAGTGTTTACTTAAGGGGGCGGTTTATTAGGAATTTCTTTACGTTGGACTTGAACACATCCAAGTTGTAGTCAGGTGGGAAGCAGGCAGACGGAACAGAGTTCCACAGGCGTGCAGTTCTAAGAAAGAAGCTTTGTTCATGGAATCCACATTTTGATTTAGGCACAGATAAAGAGTGGGGGAAATGTTTCACAGTGGATTCAGCTAGACGGGTGTTTTTCGTAAAATATTGGCGAGGGGGGCCCAGAGATTGGAGTTCAGACGAGCACCTGCCATGGAAATAACGATAAAACAAGGATAGGCTCGCAACGTCTCTTCTGTGGGAGAGAGGTTGCAGGGTAGAGAAAAGGGCTTCCCCCACTAAGCCACGAAGTCTATTTTGTACTCTGTCAAGGCAGGATAGGCTGTTTTTAGCAGCTCCTGCCCAGATATGGCAGTAGTATTCCGTTTTTGGACGTACTTGATGGTGGTTGTATTGAAAAAAAAATCATAAAAGCAACGAAGCTAGAAATGTTTACACTACTATTATTTCTGGACACACACGCGATGCATGTAAAATGCATTCAATTTAACTTCAATCACTTTGAAAAAAAAAAAAAAAACATTGAAAAAAAATCCCCTCAAAAAACAAAAATAAAAACAACACAGTTACTATTAAAAAACATTGTTGCAAGCAAAAGTATCCTTTCAAAATCTAACAGAATAAATGCAGCTTTTCTAAATTCAATCTTACACCTTCGTACTTAAAAGCAGTTTATCTCCTTAAATTTTAAACTACACTTTTGACTATCTTAAAGCAGTTAGTAACCAAAAGTCTGCCATTTTTTATCGATTAGTTCTGTCTTGTTTTTAGCAAAATTTCGTCGTATTAAAAGATGATTTCTGAAACTATGTTCAATATTATGATGAAAATATTATGATGAAAAATATTGCAATTAAAAATTGCAATATTTTTTAAGTTCATTTGTAATAAATACTTCTTGATTTTATTACCCACTTCTTACATAATTACAATCAAAACACATCCGGACTGAGGAACTTTAGAATCACCCCCCCCCCCGCTTTTTTAAAACTTGTAAAAAATGAATCTTATTGATTAACTTATTCAAAGTTTTCGTTAGAGAGAAAAAAATGAACAAAACATACCATTCATTAACCCTACTGCAAACCCTAAATTCGGGTGTCTTCTCTCGAAAAAACAAACTCCTAAAATTAAACGAAAAAGAAAGAGAGTAGTTTATACCGGCTTGTATTTTTTAGGCGAGAGAGGGGGGTTGTAATCTGGCCTTAGGATCAGTAGTAGGATTAAGAAAAGGTCCTTGATTTTTGCATAAAGTTACTAAAAAGCTAAATTTAGTAAAGAATCGGGATATTTGCAAAATAATTTAAAAAAATGAAGTTGACAAAACGAAAAACAAATAAGAATCGACGGACGGACCAAGCCTTTATAAGAAATGCTAGGATGTATTTGACACACATTCATTCTTGTGATATTTGTTGAACTTTAATTGAAATATAAAAGTTAAATATTTACAATGTGGAGCACGATCTTGTATGCTCCGGTGGCACAATCGGTTAGCGCGCCGTACTTATAGACAGTACCTTCCCTGTGTTATCATTACACAGCGTGAGGAATGCGGAGGTTGTGAGTTCGAGCCTCACCCGGAGCAACGTTTTTTTTTCTTGCTAATAATTATTTTAAAGATATGATATAGTTTCAACTCATTAGTTTTCCCGTTTTACGGCTTATCAACACTTTTTAGATAATTTTAATGTATATCAAGCAACAAGTAGGTCAGAAGTTTAACTAATGAAAAGAATTATATGGAGATCTCCATAGTGACAGTGGGGTAGAATATAGATTATGTATCGTCTTATCCCTTGTCTTTGATTAACGACATGCTGTCCTATTAGGGAAGCTATCTATTTCTCGATCCTTGATTTGAGGACAGGATATTAGCAAGTCGCTATGGAGACAGCCGATCGCGTGAAAATGGAATTTGTTTGGTGAGGATTTCATTCTTCAGAAACTAGTGTGCTAATTGGCTTCAAGGATTAAAAATCTAACCTGCTTAGATCTTAAATATTATATCAGACATTTTCTTTTAATGAATTTTGATCAAAGTTTGAATAAGGATTCAAAGCATAAAGTTTAGTAAAATTAAATCTTGATTTTAATCTTTTATTGTTCGTAAAAGCAGTGCAAAAGTGTTCTGTTTGGGTTATTCATTTTACCTGTCCTAGGACGAGTATTCAGTTAGGTTTTGTTTTATTTGTCGTGTTTCTTTCTTTGTGAAGAAGAACTAACTGAATGTTTGACATCGTGACTCAGGTATACGCTGTACGGGTTCTTACGACCATGCTTGGTTGCTAGCATATTGATTGTTGATTAATGGAACCGGTTTGTTTTTATGGACAATGATGTTTTTTTTTTTTTTTGCTTTAGCAATTTATCGATCATAGCCAGTGGAAAAAGATTTAATTGGCTTACCTAATGTCGGTATTTCATAAACTTGTTATGTTGGATTCATATTAGTGACATCAGATTCTGTAATGAAAATAAAAATACAAAATCTAGATTAAGCTCAATACAATGAATGATATTCATAAAGAAAAATTAAATTATAAATAAATATACTAAACGACATTTAATAATTGTTGGACGAATACGATGTTTGTGAAAATGTTTTAAAAGTCTTCAAGTGTAATCAAAGTGTTATAAAAAAATTTGATTCGCCGAAAATAAGACACGGCTGAATGGGAAAATCCGTCCACTGGGGACTATGCAAACGACTTTTGCATTTTGAACATGCGCGCAAATGGTACAGGCACAAGCCGGAGGCAGTACTGGAAAATGAAAATGTCAGGTAAGAGGAGGTACAAACAAATAAACACATTAAAACAAGATGTTATGATAGTCAGCAAGAAGGAAAATCTGCAAAATCGTATGTACTAATTGGCCAGGCGTAGAGGTACTATCACAGGGACTCGTCTGAATTACCCAGTGGTTGACCTTGTTTCCTGACTAGGGCAATGAACGCCACTTTTCCTCGCTCCCGTCACATCCCATCCCTCTAAACTGGACACAGTGGGGTGCTTCAGTGCCATATATGTCGGTGCAGTTGGACTGGGCTGGCTTTGCCTAATGGATTGACGGTACCGGATTGACAGTTCCTGGCTGCTGGTTCCGACTGATAGTACAGGAGCCCTAACTCTTTGGTAGCGCTTAGAGCGGCTGCTCCATCAACAGTTGTATAATATCGGGATGTTTCTAGTGCCATATCGCGCATGGAAAGGGACCCTGCACTCATCCCCGGTGGGCTTTCCTGAGGCCACAATCCTGTGCGTGAAGACAGCTGAGGGTCTACTTGTATTGCATGTCTGGTATTCTGCACAACTACTTGTCCAGCACCCCTCACTCCCTCACTCACTCACCCTAACTGAAATTTTTAAATAAAATGAAATGACAGCTCAAGCAAAAGTTACGTTTAAACCAGGACAAAACTCAAAGAAAACCAACCTGCCTCCTCCCTTGAGGCTTACATTTACAAATATCTGCGGGCTTAGAACTAACTTAGATGATGTTGAGTCATTTCTCCTTGTAAACACCCCGGATATCTTAGCATTAAGTGAAACTAACCTTCACTCCTCCATTCCCTCTAAACACTTTAATATGCCTGGTTATTTCCCACTCTACCGTAAGGACCCGGACAGACATATGCATGTGCTTGGAGTCTATATTCGTAACACCCTCCCCCTGATCCGAGAAATAAAACTAGAATCAGACGACCAGGCCTTTATGTGCTTCAGACTAAATATGCAACACAATATTAGCTACTTGTATTTTCTCTACCGCTCTCCCTCAAACCAAGACGGTACCCTAATAAACAAAGTCTCAGACAGCATAGATATAGCACTCTCCCTCGATACTAGCGCACAAGTACATGTATTTGGTGACTTCAATGTCCACCACAGTAACTGGCTTGGATTCTCTAATCACACAGACGTAGCTGGTAGCGCAACACATAGCTTCTCTATATCCCATTCCCTATCTCAGTTGATTACATTTCCGACACATTTCCCAGACCAGCAAGATCAACATACCTCACTTCTAGATCTCTTTCTGACAACGGTTCCCGATGACTGTACAACAAATGCCCACAGCCCACTCGGGAATGCTGATCACGCTGTGATACTGGTAGAAATCACCCTAAATTCTCGCCCTAAAACTGAAGACCCACTACTCAAAATAACGAGGTATTACAAACAGGCTGATTGGGAAGCCATCAGGGAACTCATCAGAGATGCCCCATGACAAAATATCTTTACTCTTCCAGCGGAACAGTGTGCAAATGAGACCAGTGAATGGTTCAAAACTGCAATTGAAGCACATGTTCCCGCACGGATATTCTATAGCAAGCCCCACTCTCCCCAATGGTTTACTTCTGCTTGTGCAGCTGCCATTTGTCAAAGGCAGCATGCGTTCCGCAGATTCAACCGACATACTTCCAGCTCAAATAAACAGAAGTATATAGAAGCTATAAATAAGTGTAAGAGAGTGATAGAGACAGCTAAGACAGATTACTCTGAAACCACCAGAAAACGCATCGAAGCACAGAAATCAGGAACCCGGGATTTTTGGAAAATCTGCGACAGTGTAGTAAATAATGGACAGTCAACTATTCCCCCACTATCAAACAATCATGAGGTTGCTTGCACGGCAACTGACAAGGCTAATCTGCTTGCCAGTCGGTTTGCCTCAAACTCCACACTGAACCCGGTACACCACTCCCACCCTGATTTTCCTCTGCGAACAGACGCCACACTAGACGATTTGAAAATCACCCCTTCTCAGGTACATGCTATTATAAAAAACCTAGAACCTAAAAAGCATGTGGACCAGATCTCAACCTGGCTGTGCTATTAAAAAAATGCTCTGCCGAGGTGGCTCCAATTATCTCCAAACTTTACAATAAATGCCTTAACGAATCTTGCTTTTCCGACTGCTGGAAAACCGCTTCTATGGTACCAGTCTTAAAGAATTCTGGTGAAAGAACTGACCCACTAAATTATCGCCCCATTAGCCTCCTCCCGCTTTTCGCCAAAATATTTGAGTCCTTAGTTAGCTAAACTCCTGACTAACAAACAATATGGATTCAGGCAATCCCGTTCAACAGCAGATATCTTAACTGTAGTTTCTGAACGTATATACCGTTCATTGGACAAAACAGGGGAGGGTAGAACAGTAGCCCTTGATATATCTGAGGCTTTTGACAGGGTATGGCACGATGGTGTTCTAAGGAAAATGAGATCATATGGAATCACTGGAAGAATTCATAATGTAATTAAATCCTTCTTAAGTAAGAGAAAAATCCAAGTTGTCCTCGACAGTCGTACATCTAAACAATATGAAATAAATGCGGGAGTACCTCAGGGGTCTATCCTTGGACCTTTATTATTCCTGATATTCATAAATTACCTTCCTGATAAAATTGTTTGGGAGATGGGTATATTTGCCGATGACACCACTCTCTATAACAGATATGAGGGGAAAACAAATGAACACATATCCAAGGAAATGGCAGAAACACTAGAAGATGACCTCCAATCTGTAGTGGAATGGGGACAAAATGGATGGTCACATTCAATGCTGCTAAGACTAAGCTTGTTTCCTTCAATAACTACAAGAAACTTTCTCTACCACCAATAGCAATGGCCAAGAACACATTGACTGAAAGTATTTCTTTTAAACTCCTCGGCCTAACGTTTACAGGGAATATGAACTGGAATAGATACATTGAGAGCATTGCCAAGGCTGCTGCAAGGAAGGTTGGCTCCCTCTACCGTGCTAGAAAACTACTTACGCCTGAGAGTATCCTGTACCTCTATAAGGCCACCATTCGCCCATGTATGGAGTGCTGTTGTCACATCTGGGCTGGTGCATCTGCTGCTTGTCTCTCGCTCCTGGATAGGGTTCAAAAGAGAGTCGCCAACCTGATAGGTCCTGACCTGTCATCTAGGCTTCAGCCTCTGTCCCATCGACGAGATGTTGCATCGCTCTGCCTGTTCTACAATTACTTTAATGGTGAATGCTCTAACGAACTGCAAACACTTGCACCTCCCCGACGTAACTACCCCCGACAAACCCGACAAGCTCGTAAGTCTCATCCCTTTACAGTAGAGATCCCTAGGTGCTATAAAGCCTTTTACTCCAATAGTTTCTTCTCCAGAACTGCAGGTCTTTGGAACTCCCTTCCGGGATTAAGCTTCCCCAACTGTACTGATATGCAGAAGTTCAAGTGTAATGTGAACAAACATCTTTCTACTCATCTCCCTTTATAATGGCCCCTCTAATTAAGTCCCTGATAGTAGCCCCCCGCTTCAGGTGGCACTATGCCTTGTTTGGGGTGAAAATTGAATAATAATAATAAAAAAAAATTTACGAGAAGAAGAAAAAGAAGAAGAAGCAGAAGAAGAAAAATGAAGTAAATAGCTATCAGCGAAAAAAAAGGAATATGTCATATCAATTCAATAATTGTAGGAGCACTAAGAACAGCCCCGCAAAAAAAAAACACAAACAAACAAAAAACAAAACACACACACACACACACACACACACACACACACACACACACACACACACACACACACACACACACACACACACACACACACACTAAAAAAAAAAAGACTAGGCGACATTGGAATCAAAAGGAAGACGATATAAAGAACGGCAACGATGAAAAAAGCTGAAATCCACCCACATAAAATATAAACGCTATTGAAGGCGCAATAGATAGAAAAAAAAGAAAGAAGAAAAAACCCATACAAACCAAAGGGAACTGGAATCACAATAAATCTCATTAAAACAAAAAATCCGATGGTATTCTTCTCGGTTTATACGACACTAATGATTGTGAATCGTAAAAGGGGTTGGAGAAAACGAGAAAGTAGAACATTTATTAGAAAGGTGAGGAAGATAGTACTCGGACCCGATGGGAACTTATTGCCATCCAAATTTCAGATGATCATTGATTATTTCCAACAATAAATCAATGGTAAGCGACTGCTGTGATAACGCAGAATAATTTGCAATGGAAAAAGATGAAAATCTGGTGAGATTGTTGTCACTCGGATCCCAGGACACATCATCGGTTAATATCAGTGCCAAATCACTGAGAACCCGTAGGCGTTATTGCAAAAATAAATAAATAAATAAATAAATGAATAAATGAAAAAAAAAAAAAAGGAAAAAAATGAAAAAAAAAAAAAAAAAAAGTGAACCTGCTAAATATCCCCTAAATATCCAAATGCGTCCAAGGATGGAATACTGTTGCCATATCTGTGCAGGAGCTGCTAAAAACAGCCTATCCTGCCTTGACAGAGTACAAAATAGACTTCGTGCCTTAGTGGGGGATGCCCTTTTCTCTACCCTGCAACCTCTCTCCCACAGAAGAGACGTTGCGAGCCTATCCTTGTTTTATCGTTATTTCCATGGCAGGTGCTCGTCTGAACTCCAATCTCTGGCCCCCCCCTCGCCAATATTTCACGAAAAACACCCGTCTAGCTGAATCCACTGTGAAACATTTCCCCCACTCTATATCTGTGCCTAAATCAAAACGCGGATTCCATGAACAAAGCTCCTTTCTTAGAACTGCACGCCTGTGGAACTCTGTTCCGTCTGCCTGCTTCCCTCCGGACTACAACTTGGATGTGTTCAAGTCCAATGTTAACAAATTCCTAATGAACCGCCCCCTTAAGTAAACACTTCATCAAATCTCCACACTAACGTAATGTACTTGCAATAACCCTTATCCCTGAGTAGCTTCCGGGCCTTGATAAGTGGTGATCACTGTGTAAAAAAAAAAAAAAACTTCCCAAAAAACAACCCCCCCCCAAAAAACAGAAAACAGACGCTCACACAAAAACCGAGTAAAGAAGGTATAACCAGATTTCGACTGGAAGAATATGTCGAACACCCTTATGAAAGACGGCTAACAGTCGTTATCAGTTACAAATCAATGGTAAGCGGTTGTTTCTATAATGCAAAATGATTTGATCAAAAGAGGCGCCGAGTGCTCGAAATATGGAGATTTGTCACTCAAACTCTAAGCAAAACCACTTATTGATAATGGTTCGTATAAAAATTCTTTGTAAACTACTACTACTACTACTACTACTACTACTACTACTACAACTACTACAGCCTTTAAAAGGTTGCACAGTTTGGTAGCACAAAAAACTGGCCACAGAGTATTTGAGTGAATGGAAAGACTAAATACAAAATGCATCATCCAGAATTACATTGGGTTGAAACGAAAATTACTGACATATTGTGGAAACTTATTGTCGCTCAGATTACAACGGAAAACCAAAGATCGCTACCAGGGCGAAATCACTTTAATCAGTTTGTAAAACACGAGGTGAGTTAACATAATCTTCAATTAGTCCCAATTTTCTTGCTATCCCACGCTGGCAAAATTTGTCGTGTAATGTAATGTACCGAATATTCAAATATCCGACTTCCCCAAGTCGGAGTGCGGAGTGACTGGACTGGTTACTGGTAACTCTCGATATGTTTTGACTCAAAACTATAAAAATTGCCTCAGTCAAGAAAAATCTCTTTTCTTCTGATCGAGAATATAACAGATGCTGTACTCTGATTCCTGTTCAAATTTAAGACTGTGGTCCCTTTGATTCGTGTCTATGAATCAAATCTCGAAAGAAAGCACTTAGAGGTAGTCCTTTGCAAAAAGTAACTTTGTTACAAGAATTAAATTTTAAGAGTTCGCTCCCTTTAAGCTTTGCACTAACTGGTTAAATAAACAATTTTATGCGGGTTCTAAAGGGAAAGAACTCTAAAAGTTCAATTACTGAAACAGAGTTATTTTGCTTAGATCGACTTTGGCTTGATATTTACTTAGTTTACAGAATTCATTTGTTTAGTGTTGATTCATGTTATAATTCACATTTCTTCGTTTCACCATTACAGTTAAGTATGGTACAAGGATGACTCTATTATTACGCATAGGTATGAGAAAAAAAAAATAGGCCGATAAATCGTCTCTCCAGTTTTAAATATTTGATGGATGTCATGAAGGCTGATAATAATAACTGGAGTTGTCGTTGCAGATGACGGAGATTTATGTTACATTTTTCAAATAAAACAACACAACATTGAACAAACAAACAAACAAACAAACAAACAAACAAACAAACAAAACAAATAAACACCAAAACCAAAACCAAAACCACCCGAAAAACAAAAACAACAAAAAAGCAAAAAAAAAAAAAAAAAAAAAGGCGGCATTTTCTATCAAAATTAAGCGCCATTTTTTTTTTTACAACAGTTCACTTTACAGAGGGAGACAATTCTCTTTTAATAAGACATTGATATTGGAATTCCCTTCCTGATGCCTGCTTCCCTGGCTGTACTGATATGCAGAAGTTTAAATGTAACATAAACAATTATCTTGTTAATCGAACCAATGATATCTCAGCTGGAACATCTACCACTATTCTCACACTCTTAGACAGAGACCAAATAGAGTTTCAAATCTAATAAGTTTCACACTATCAGGCAAACTCCAATCCCTATCCTTCAAAGATTAAAAAATTCGACTTTGATTCCTACTCCTTACAAAAATTTCGACCCCAACTTTGCCGTCCTAGTGGTTGGCCCTCTTTAAATTGCGTTCTTTCGGATAATTGACTTGATTGTGTTTTTATGGATAATGATTATTTTTGTTACTTTAGTAATTCATCGATCATAACTAGACCAAAAAGAATAAAGTGTGTGGATCATTTAATGCCATCTATTTTTTATAAACTTGTTATGCTGGATTCGTATTAGCGACATCGGATTGTGTAACTAAAGCAAATGTTTGGTGATTAGTATAATATACATTGTTTACAAGGAAGTCATGACTTACAAAGGCCAGAAGGCCACTTGAGGATGAGGGTGCAGTGATAGAAATTGAGTAGAAATTGACTATTTAAGGGGCCGGCTCAACAAAAATTTGAAGTCAACTGAGTTAGCTGTAAAGCAGGCTGGCGGAACAAAGTTCTAAATGCGTGCAGTTCTAGGAAAAAAGCTTTTGTTCATGGAATTCGCGTTTAGATTCATGCACAGATAGAGATTGGGAGAAATTGTTGATGGTGGTTGTATTGAAAAAAAAAAAAATTCATAAAAGCAACGAAACTAGAAATGTTGAAACTACCGTTATTTAGGCACCGCCAAAAATGGCCGCAAAATCAAGTTGTTGTTGTTTTTTAAAACTAAATTACATTTATTACAATCCATTATTTCTGAGTAACTTTTTTTTTTCCAGAAAGATAAAACTCTGAATTTTATCATATAGAAAACAGAATAATGTAAAACTTTTTCTACTATTTTTAATTCAATTTTAAATGTTAAATTTTCCCAAAAAGTTAACAATTGATATTTTTTGTCTTGCACAAATAACGTACTTAAATATTTAAAAAAAAGGGGTTTTGAAATAATTTATTTATTCATTTATTGTCTAACTAAGATTTAGGATGATTTTCTAAGAGAATATGCAAAAATATTATAATATAAGTACCTGAATTTCAAATAATTCCACTTATTCATATAGGTAACCAGACATTTCGCGTCGCCGTAGAGTTCAGATCGACTCTGTTTACGTTTTCTTTTGATTGAGACGAAAACTATGGAAGACCAAACAGGCCAAAAAAACTTATTTTTCAGTGACGAAAATTTCAATGTATTATTAAGCTGAGGCTGGCCAGTACCAGATGGGTGACCATTTGTATGAGTTTGGTTTTTAATGTGTATGTGTGTGGGGGCCAGGCTCCCCAAAATGGGGGGAGGGGGCAATTTAAAGCAGAATAAAAAAAAATTATTTCAGCGCGTTTGGTCCACCGTAGTCGAAAGGCGGCAAACGTTTTCAAACGAGATCGAAAAAAATGATGCTATTTTTAACACAAAGGGCACAATATTTATCGAATTTTTTTTTTTTGTATCGATTATTCAAAGCATGCTCTGTTTAATAATGGTCATGCATTATTCGGCTCGCTAAAAAAAAATTGTTAATTTATTTATCAAAAATTTTAAAATGGCTTTTTTCGTATAAATATAAAAATTTTTTTTTTTTTTTTTTGCTTAACTTAAATTAATTATTTTACTTAACATATTCACCGACTTTCACACTTCAAAACTCAAAAGCGGGATAATTAAACACAATCGAAGTTCTGATATTCAGACGTCAAAATAAGGTATGCAAACAATGTTTTTTGTTTGTTTTTTTTTAAATCTATAATTCTGTCTCTTACAACAACACAATATGTTTTGTTCAGTTTCAGATGATTATTTTAAGCATATTTGTTCCCACTTCAAAACAAGGGGGGGTTTTGTAAGCAAAAAAAAAAAATATATATAAATATCGTTTATGAAAAATAAGTACACTGTTATAAAGTTCATTCTTCTCCTAATAATCGCTGAAAATTTCGTATTGATCGGATAATTACCTGATTTTTGGTAGATTTTTAAAAAGACGGTCCGTCAAAAAGTACTGACCTGCCCCCCCCCCCAGTTTTGGCGGTGCCTACCGTTATTGCTTGACACACATGCGATGCATATAAAATGCATCCAATTTTAATGCAATATTTCATTTCAATCACGTAAAAAAAACATTGGTACATTGAAAAAAAAAAAAAAAAAAAAAACGAATAAAAAATGAAAAAAAAAAAAATCCCCTAAGAAAAAAACAAAAATAAAAACAACGCAGTTACTATTAAAAAAACAAAAAGAAAACATTGTTGCAAGCAAAATTATCCTTCAAAAACTAACACAAAATAAATGTATATTATCTAAATTCAATCGTACACGTTCGCATTTAAAGACACAACAGTAAAAGCAGTTCATCTCCTTAAATATTGAACTACACTTTTGCCTATCTTAAAGCAGTTAGCAACCAAAAAGTCTGCCATTTTTTATCGATTAGTTTTGTCTGTTTTAAGCAAAATTTCGTCGTATAAAAAGATCATTTCTGAAGCTATGTTCAATATTATGATGCTTAAATTGCAATATTTTTCAAGTTCATTTGCAATAAATACTTCTTGATTTACAAGTTTAAAAAAAGCGTGGGGGGGTTGATTCTAAAGTTGCTCAGTCTGAATGTGTTTCGATTGTAATTTTGTAAGAAGCTTACAAAATTACAATCGAAACACATTCAGACTGAACAACTTCAGAACCACCTTCACCGCTATTTTTAAACTTGTAAAAAATGAATCCTATTTATTAACTTTTCTTTATTAAGTTTTCGTTAGAGAGGAAAAAAATAAAAAAAGCATACCATTCATTAACCCTAACGCCAACTCTAAATTCGGGTGTCTCCTCTCGAAAAAACAAACTCTTAAAATTAACCGAAAAAGAAAGAGAGTAGTTTATACCGGCTTGTATTTTTTAGGCGAGAGAGGGGGGGGGGCGTTGTAAACTGGCCTTAGGATTAGTAGTAGGATTAAGGGAAGGTTCATTTTTTTAAGCAAAAAGTTACTAAAAAGCTAATCTAGTAAAGAATCGGGATATTCACAAAATAATTTTAAAAAATGAAGTTGACAAAACGAAAAACAAATAAGAATCAACGGACGGACCAAGCCTTTATAAGAAATGCTAGGACGTATTTAACACACATTCATTCTTGTGATATTTGTTGAACTTTAATTGAAATATAAAAGTGAAATATTTACAATGTTGAGCACGTTCTTGTATGCTCCGGTGGCACAATCGGTTAGCGCGCCGTACTTATAGACAGTACCTTCCCTGTGTTATCATTACACAGCGTGAGGAATGCGGAGGTTGTGAGTTCGAGCCTCACCCGGAGCAACGTTTTTTTTTTCTAATTGTTACTTTTAATATATGATATGGTTTAAACTCATTAGTTTTCCCGTTTTACGGCTTATCAACACTTTTTAGATCATTTAATGCAGAAACAATATTTATCATAAACCATACATTGTTACGATTTATTAAATGAAAGTCGCTATTTTTATCCACATATGAAGGAGGGATTATGATTGCAAGTTCATGTCGGTTTCAATAATTTTAATGTATATCAAGCCACACGGTCAAAAGTTTAGCTAATGAACGGAATTAGATGGAGATCTCCATAGTAACAGTGGGATAGAAGAGAGATTATGTATCGTCTTATCCCTTGTCCTTGATTAACGACTTGCTGTCCTATTAGGGAAGCTACCTATTTCTCGATCCTTGATTTGAGGACAGGATATTAGAAAGACAGGAGACAGCCGATCGCGTGAAAATGGGATTTGTTTGCCATTTGGCAGTTTATCTATTCCATTTACCTTTGGTGAGGATTTCATTCTTCAGCAAATAGTGTGCTAATTTTCTTGGAGGATTAAAAATCTACCCTGCTTAGATCTTAAATATTATATCAGACATTTTCTTTTAATAAATTTTGATCAAAATTTGAATAAGGATTCAAGGCACAAGCTTTAGTAAAATTAAATCTTGATTTTAATCTTTTATTGTTCGTAAAAGTAGTGCAAAAGTGTTCTTTTTTTATTTTTTATTTTTTATTACATTTTCACCCCAAACAAGGCAAATTGCCACTTTGGTGTAGGGGGCTACTATCAGGGGCAACAACTACTGGGGTACTATGTAGGGATTTGGGCAGCAAGGTGTCGGTTCACGTTACACTTGAACTTCTGCACGTCAGTACTGTTGGGGAAGCAGGGACCTGGAATGGAATTCCAGAGTCTTGCGGTTCTGGGGAAGAAACTATTGGAGTAAAAAGATCTTTTACATCTAGGGACCTCTACAGTGTGGGGGTGGGATCTAGTAGCCTGTCGGGTTTGTCGAGGGTGCTCGCGTCGTGGGGGCACAAGTGATTGCAGTTCATCAGAGCATTCACCACTAAAATACTTGTAGAACAGGCAGAGGGATGCAACATTTCGTCGATGGGACAGAGGCTGAAGCTTAGATGCCAGTTCAGGGCCTATCAGATTTGCGACTCTCTTTTGAACCTTGTCAAGGAGCGAGAGACTAGTAGCAGATGCACCAGCCCAGATGTGGCAGCAATACTCCATACATGGGCGAATGGTGGCCTTATAGAGGTACAGGATACTTTCGGGTGTTAGTAGTTTTCTAGCACGGTAGAGAGAGCCTACCTTTCTTGCAGCGGCCCTGGCAATGCCTTCAATGTAATTGTTCCAACTCATGTTTCCTGTGAACGTTAGGCCAAGGAGTTTGAAAGATGGACTCTCAGATAAAGGGTCGTTGGCCATTGCTATTGGTGGTAGAGAGGGTTTCTTGTAATTATTGAATGAAACTAGTTTAGTCTTGGCAGCATTGAACGCGACCAACCACTTTTGTCCACATTCCACTACAGATTGGAGGTCTTCCTCTAGTGTTTCTGCCATTTCTTTAGAAATGTGTTCATTCGTCTTCCTGTCGTGTCTGCCATAGAGTGTAGTGTCATTAGCATATATACCCATCTCAGAGGCAATGTTGTCGGGGAGGTCATTTATGAATATCAGGAACAATAGAGGTCCAAGGATAGAACCCTGGGGCACTCCCGCATTTATATCATATTGTTTAGATGTGCGACCGTCGAGGACTACCTGGATTTTTCTCTTATCTAAGAAGGATTTAATTATGTTAAGTATTCTACCAGTGATACCGTAAGATCTAATCTTCCTGAGGAGACCCTCATGCCATACCCTGTCAAAAGCCTTAGATATATCTAGAGCTACCGCTCTGCCTTCCCCCGCTTTGTCCAGTGATTGGTATATACGTTCAGAGATCACGGTGAGGATGTCTGCTGTGGAAAGGGCTTGTCTGCTGTGGAACGGGCTTGTTCTGTTTGGGTAATTCATTTTACCTGTCCTAGGACGAGTATTCAGTGAGGTTTTGTTTTATTTATTGTGTTTCTTTCTTTGTAAAGAAGAACTAACTGAATGTTTGACATCGTGACTCAGGTATACGCTGTACGGGTTCTTACGACCATGCTTGGTTGCTAGCATATTGATTGTTGATTAATGGAACCGGTTTGTTTTTATGGACAATGATTTTTTTTTACTTAAGCAATTTATCGATCATGGCCAGTGGAAACAGAATTAATTGGCTAACCTTATGTCGATATTTCATAAACTTGTTATGCTGGATTCATATTAGCGACATCAGATTCTGTAATGAAAATAAAAACAAAAACCAGATTAAGCTCAATACAATGAATGATATTCATAAAAAAATTAAATTATAAATAAATACATGAAACGACATTTAATAATTGTTGGACGAATACGATGTTTGTGAAAATGTTTTAAAAATCTTCAAGTGTAATCAAATGTTTTATTTCAGTTGTGTTATAAAAAGATTTGATCCGTTGAAAATAAGACACGGTTGAATGGGGAAAACAGTCCACTGGGGACTATGCAAACGACTTTTTCATTTTGAACATATACATAAATGGTACAGGCACAAACCGGAGGCAGTACTGGAAAATGAAAATTGCAGATACAAAGAGGTACAAACATATAAACATATTAAAGCAAGATGTCATAATAGTCGGAATAGAAGGAAAAAAAAAACTGCTAAATCGTATGTTTCACAGTACTAGCACTTCACGAGAAGAAGAAAAAGAAAAAGAAGAGGAAGAAGATCGAAAATGAAGTAAATAGCTATCAGCGAAATAAAAGCAACATAAAGAAAGTTAATGTCATATCAATAATTGTAGGAGCACTAAGAACATATCAGATCAATAACAAAAATTCAACAAAAAACATTAGAAAAAAGGACTAGAATGAATTGGAATCAAAAGGAAGACGATATAAAGAACGGCAATGATGAAAACTGCTGACATCCATCCACATAAAATATAAACGCTATTGAAGGCGCTATAGATTGAAAAAAAAAAAAAGAAAAAACATTATACACACCAAAGAGAACTGGAATGACAATAAATGAAATGAACACATATCTAAAGAAATGGCAGAAACACTGGAGGATGACCTCCAATCTGTAGTGGAATGGGGACAAAAATGGATGGTCACATTCAATGCTGACAAGACTAAACTAGTTTCCTTCAATAATTACAAGAAACCTTTTCTACCACCAATAACAATGGTCAAAGACTCTTTATCTGAAAGTACATCAACTCCTCGGCCTAACGTTCACAGTAAACACGAGTTGGAACAATTACATTGAGAGCATTACCAGGACCGCTGCGAAGCAGGTAGGCTCTCCCTACCGTGCTAGAAAGCTACTAACGCCGGAAAGTATTCTGCACCTCTATAAGGCCACCATTCGGCCATGTATAGAGTATTGTTGTCATATTTAGGCTGGCACATCTGCTACTAGTCTCTCATTCCTAGACAAGGTTCAAAAGAGGGTCGTCAACCTGATAGGTCCCGAACTTTTATCTAAGCTTCAGCCTCTGTGTCATCGACAAAATATTGCACCGCTCTACCTGTTCTACAACTACCTTAACAGTGAATGCTCTGACGAACCGCAATCACTTTTGCCCTCACGACGTGAACACCCTCAAAAAACCCGACAGGCTGCTAAATCCCACCTCCACACAGTAGAGATCCCTAGATGTAAAAGATCATTCTACTTCAGTAGTTTCTTCCCCCAGAACCGCTAGACTTTGGAATTCCCTTCCGGATCCCTGCTTTCCCAACTGCACTGACATGCAGAAGTTCAAGTGTAACGTGAACCGACATCTTGCTGCCCAACTCCCTACATAATACCCCTGTAGCTTATGTCCCTGATAGTAGCCCCCTACATCAAAGTGGTAATGTGTTTTGTTTGGGGTGAAAATGTAATAAAAAAACAAAAAACAAAAAAAAAACTCATAAACGACCCCCCCCCCAAAAAAAAATACAAAAAGAAAACAAAACAAAAACAAAAACAAAACAAAAACAAAACAAAAACAAAAACAAAACAAAACAAAAAAGAAAACTAAACTTGTTTGGGGTGAAAATGTAATAAAAACACCCCCCCTAAACTTTGATGGCATTATTCTCGGTTGATACCATGTAAATGATTGTGAAAAGTAAAAGATGTTATAAAAAACGATTTGGTAGAACGCTGATTTGATTTCCATTGGAAAGGCGAGGATAGGACTTGAACCCGATGAAAACTTATTGTCATCCAAATTTCAGATGACCATTGATTATTTCCGACGAAAAATCAATGGTAAGCAACTGCTGTGATAACGCAGAATAATTGGCAATGGAAAGAAATGGAGATTAATGAAAATCTTGTAAGATTGTTGTCACTCAAATCCCAGGACACATTATCGCTTAATGTCAGTGCGCAATCACTGTGTGAGGACTCAGAGGCGTTATTGTAGAAAGAAAAAAAGAAAAAAAGAAAAAAAGAAAAGAAAAAGAAAGACATAAAAATCAACAAATAAACAAATAAAAAACGAACGTGAAACTGCTAAATATCCCCTTCCTTTACCACTCAACTAGGACGAAATCACTTGAAACAGTTTGTAAAACATGAGGTGAGTTAACACAATCTTTAATTCCCTAGTTTCTAGTTATCCCACTATGGCAAAATTTGTCGTTTTATAATTTCCTGGATATTCAAATATCCGACTTCCCCTAATGTGATATACTCGATATGTCAAAAAATAAACAAAAAATGGCCTCAGTCAAGAAAAATATCTTTTCTTCTGACCGAGGATATAACAGATGCTGTACTCTGGTTCCTGTTCGAATTTAAGGCTGTGGAGTCGCTTGAATTCGTGTCAATGAATCATTGAATCATGAATCAGATCTTGAAAACGCTTAAAATTACGCCCTTGCAACATTGTTACAGGAATTAAATTGTAAGAGTTTGCTCCCTTTAGGCTTGCCTTTTTTCTGTTGTTCTTGGCCTCCGGCCCGGGATGAAAGTGTAGTATCTGTTCTGCAGAGGCTGCACTTAAGATACTTTGTACCATGGAGCGGAAACCTCTATACTGGGACAATTATTATTTTTGGTAACCAGAGTGCCCCCTTTTTGCCTACTTTTAGGGGAGCTGGTTTTTACCCCACATTAAAAACGGCCTTGTGCCTAATTTGCTTTGGTGGGGAAGCAAATAAATACAAAAAACATACAAAAAACAAACAAAAAACAAACAAACCCAGTGTTATACAGGTTCTAAAGGGAGAGAACTCTAATTAACTTTAATTACTGTAACAAAGTTATTTTTCTTAGATGGACGTCCTCCTACTTTGGTTTGATATTTACAAAGTTTACAGAATTCAATTGTTTAGTGTTGATTCATGTTATAGTTCACATTTCTTTGTTTCACCATTATAGTTAAGTATGGTACAAGGACGACTCCATTATATTACATAATAATTAGGAAAAATAGGCCGAGAAGTTGTCTCTCCAGTTTTTAATATTTGACGGACATCATGAAGGCTGATAATAATAACTAGGGTTGTCGTGGCAGCACAAATGATGGAGAGTGATGTTACGTTTTTCAAATAAAACAACGCAACATTGGACCCCCCCCCCAAAAAAACAGCGGCATTTTCTATTAAAATAATTCGCTATTTTACAATAGTTCACTGTGAAGAGGGAGACAACTCTCTTTTACTAAAAGATTTGTTCATTTTTTTCATCTCATAATTTACGACGCTCGATTAACGATATTTTTTTTTATTAAATCAAAACATTAAAACATGAAAGCCGCGACGAATTATTTTAAAAGTAATAAAGTTGCCAACATTAATAATACAAAATGGAGTCTTTACGCGAATATTAAAAGAAAACCAACGAACTAATGATATTTTCATTAGATGAAAATATTTAAAAAGGAAGCTGTGGCAACTTTTTTCTTTTTGAATTAAGAAGTAAATGTTATGGCAAGGTTTTTAAAACAATTAGTATTTAACCTTAAAACAGACAAAAGAATGAAAATCTTTAATAAAACAAGAATTAAACTTTTAAAGCTGCGTTTACAATTCCTCTATAACTATTGTCGCATTTTCATTTTTTATAATGTTAAAAACGAGATGTTGGAGTTATTAATATTATGAAATTTGCTACAGTAAGAAGAAAAAAAAAAAAAAAAAAAAGAAAGAAAAAAGAAAAAAGTCGCCGAATTAAAAAAAAAATCATCCTTGTTTTATTAACGAGTTTTATTTAAAAAAAAAATTGATATAATAAAAAATATCGTTCGCACGAGCCTCCTAAATTATGAAATGAAAAAATGAACGAATCTCCTTGTACAAGATAGTTGTTTCTCTCTTCACAGTGAACTATTGTAAAATAGCGCCCTCATTTCTCAATCTGATGAGAGGAAAATACTCTTAGACCGAGGAAGTTTTATTTTTGTGTCAATCCCGAGTGGCCCTGTGAAAATATATTCCCCTTAAACATGAAAAACTAACCTTCTGTTTAACTTTGCCGTATTGTTGAGGTAAATTAAATAAAGACATATTGAAAGATGGACATAAAAAGCCGATGAGAGAAGATGGGTTGGGTTAACACAAGAAATGTAATTTGATTTAAGTAAACATCTGATTTTTTGCAACACCTGAATTTAAAAAGAAAATAAAAAAATAGGGATCACAAACTTAATAAATAAATGAATAAATAGGCTTTATACAAACACAAGTCGATAGCTTAAAATAATCCTTGAATGCCAGCACTAATCAATATAACTAACAAACACAAATCTATCACACACAATTTTACATGAAAAAAATAAAAAATATAAAAAGATCAACATATGTGTCCAAGGGAAGTGTAAACCGATAGAAATAAATTGCACTGATACCACCGCCAAAATACATATTACATCAGACCGGTTGGTACTACAAAAGCCTATCGGGAATGGTTTTAAAGGATTAAGGAGAAAGAACACCGACCAGACCTCCACTAGAAGAGTGCAAAAAGTATTGAAACATTGGTGCAATTCAAATTTCAGAAATGATTAACGGTCGTTTCCAGTAAGAAATACAAGGTAAACGGCTATTACGATAATGCAAAGATAATTCCAAAAGAAGTGGGGAGACTTGTTGTCACTCATCTACAAGGGAACACAACTGGTTACTGTCAGTGATACTGACTGATGTGGAACTTGCAAATAAGGAAAAAAAGTATAATAATTCAGAACACAGAAATATTGATCACAGCAGTGAGAGACACCACTAAGCAGAACAATGCAGGAAGCAATGAATCCAGAAGCAAAGAGACGAGAAAAGAAAAGTGGAAAGAGGACGAGCTACACGAGGTACTTATAACAATAACAAAAGAGAATCATAAAACAACTGGACATGTCTAAGAAAAGGGCACATAAACAGAGAAACAGAATATCTACTGACAGCTGCACAGAACAACGCGATTAGAACTAACCACATTAAAGTTCAAATATGTAAAATATGAGGAAACAGTAAATGCAGACTTTATGAACAAAAAGACGAAGGCGTGAATGTAGCAAACTATTCCCAAAAGAATATAAAGATAATCACGACTACATGGGGAAATAACTGCACTTAAAGCTCTGCAAAAGTCTGCACTTTAAACATGTGGACAAATAATACAATCGCATCCGAAAACAGTACTGGAAAACGAAAACCACAAAATAAATTTGGATATGGATGTACAAACAGATAAACTCATCCAAGCAATGAGACCGAAGTTCATAATAATTAACAAGAAAGAAAAAAATCTGTTAAATTGTAGATTTTGTCGCCCTAGCAGCCCACAGAATAAAAATCAAAGTGACAGAAACAAACTTGCCATAGAACTAAAAAAAAAAAAAATAAAAAAATGGAACACGAAAAAAATCTATACAATATCAATTATTATACAGGGTTGGCCAAAAGAAGGGTCTTATTTTTAAAGATTTAAAGATAGGACCCTTATTTTTGCCCACCCTGTAGAAGCGCTAGGAACAGTCTTAAAGAGCGTGAATAAAAAAGGAAGAGAAATCGGAATCAAGGGAAAGTCTGAGGCTACAAAGCAAACGTAAATGCTGAAAACAGCTGAAATTTAAAGGAAAATCCTCAAACTCGAAAACAAACCCAGTCGAGTCGGCAGCGATTGGCATTTCACCAAATAGGTGTGAAGGGTTAAGGAGGATGGAAAAGCCTAGATGAGAAAGTACGAACCAGAACGCCATTGGATATGCGCAAAAAGGGTTGGGACCTAAGAGATGATTGTTGCCACCCAAGTTCCAGTGAAAGCCAACGATCACTGCCAGTGAAATATCAATGTTAAGCGGTTGTTACGATAATGCAAATTCATTTGCAAAAGTTATCCAAAGAGGTGGAAAATACTGGGAATCCGAGAAGACTTGCTGTCGCCGAGACTCCAGGGAAAACTGCCGATTGTAAGTTCCCTCTCCTTCCCCCGAAAAAAGCGGCACAATATCTGTTTCTTGCTATCCAGATACGACACTATGGTCTCTTTCCCAAAATTACACACGTATTGTTATTAGAACTCTCTCTCTCTCTCTCTCTCTCTCTCTCTCTCTCTCTCTCTCTCTTTTCATGTTTATTGTTGCTAGTGGCTTTTTTAGTTTGTAGAAATAAAAGGTTTAAAGTTAAAAAAATAATATATGAAAAAATTATTTATATAATTAGAATATCAAGGGAAATAACTTAGGGTTAAGTAGAAACAGAATTGCTGCCCTTGCATTCGAAAAATGGAATTTAGTTTTAGAACGTTCGGATTGATATTAAAGTGTTGTATATGCTCATTTCTCAGTCACAGATGAAGAAATCCTGTTAGACTAAAGAAGTTTTGTTATTTTTGGTCCCAATCCAGCCCAGTGTCGCTTTAGGCGCTGTTTTACAATAGTTCACTGTGCAGAGGGAGATAACCCTCTTTTACTAAAAGATTTTTTAAAATTTTTTCATTAGGGTCCGCCGAACGATTGTGAAAAATGGACCGCTTTGGAGGAATTTTTGATACCCCTAACAGAAAACTGCGAATAAAATATAAAAAAAACTCGTTATTTTCTTTTTAAAGTGGGTTGTTTATTTTCTGTATGGAATATACTTCCAAAAAACTATTAAAGTTGTTAAAAAAAATAATAGAAATATATAAAAAAAAAACAGTGTTTACAAAATGTTTACAAAATGCTGGTGTGCCTTCATGCAACCATTTTTTACGTAATAAATTCAATAGAATTTTACGAGTTAAATATTTTTCAATTTTTAAACTTTAAAATATATCCAAATTTTTCTAGTGGTTCAATTTTTACGATATTTTCAGGGTCAATGTAAAATTTTATGCTCTTTCCAATAAGAGAAACGTTTTTTCAAATCCCCCCATTTTGAAATGTCTATTAAAATTTTAATAATTAATTTATGTGCCAAAATTTTATATATCAAAAATTGAAGATAAAAGATCAATAAAGAGAATATTCTAATTTAAAACAAAAAAGAATAGTTTTTTGGAAATTTACCTGTAAAGCCCAAAGTGTAAAACTTTTTTTAAAAACAACGTTGATTTTTTTTAATGAAAGGTCATGTTATGCTTACATCGTCAAGTAAATACCAGATGCTGATGGCAAATTTTTTCTATTTCATTGAATGTTTTCTTTTTTTTTAGATATTTAAAAAAAATTAGTCGATAAAGGAGTATTAAAATATATCAATCAAAAACTCGTGTATTTCATTAAAAGAATTAAAAAAAAAAATTCAGTGAAGCGGATTTTTTGTTCTAGGGGAAAAAGTGAATGTGCGTTTCGTTTTTAACTACGGAGGATGAAAAATACTAATTTTGGTTAACACACGCTATAAAAAAGAGACATTATTTATGCCCCTTGGACGAATCCGTATTTCATAAATTTCATTTTAACAGCAGCAGGTTATCTACGACCCTCGCTTTAAAAAATCCTTTTATTTAAAAAATACATGAATTTAAAATATAAATATGGATAAATTCTTAACAATGAAGAATGGAACTACCCATTTAATAGTATATATATATTTTTTAAGTAAGTGGTTTTTTGGCATTTATATATATACACATATATTTATAAGCAAGTCAAAATCTGCTGATTTTTCTTCATATCTTTTTTAAGGAAACCGCTTTAAAAAACAAATCTTGCATAATTTGCTATTAAACCTGTTATTTTTAAAACATTTGGTCTTTACGCCTTTAATTAAAACAAAATTAGGGTTTAAATGACATTTTACAAGTAGTTATAAGCTTCGAAAAATAGTAAGTTGAATTATTAAAGTTCTGATCATCATTTTTAATGGCCACTTTCTGAATGGACCGCATGTTTCTGTGACGTCAGATTTGTGTTAACTATACGAACTATGGAAAAGCACAAGCGACTTAATAATTTTTAAAAACCTTTGTTTATTTTCTTCAAACTGCAATTAATAATTAATCTTTGCTATAATTTTGTTAGGTTTTAAGATTTACACAATTTAACGATTAATAATATTATAAATGTTTGCATATTATATATGAAATACGGTTTTACTGAATTTTCATTTGGTTACCTACGGGGTTCCATATTTTGTTCGGTAAAAAGAGACAAACAAAATATGAGGGAGGCTACAAAATGCTTAATATTTGTGCAATAATATTTTCAAATTGGTTTTAATCTGGCGATAAAATAGCTGACAAGAGTCATGTTTATATTAAAACCTTATATTAGAAAAAAAATTCAAAGACAGTTAATTAAAAATCTATGTTGTAACGGAATATTTTTAAATAATGGAATTTTAATCGTTTTAATCTTTTAAAAATTAATTAATGTTTAGGAAGTTTTTTTTCCTTGGCAATTCAACTGATTATAGTATATAGTAATTCTAAAAAACGCTATTAAAGAAAAAACAATAATATTTAGTTTATATTAATTTTTTAATTGCAACTTCAAGGTAAATTTTTGTTCAATATGTGTACTTAAACTTTTTTTTTTACTTATTTGAACTCTTATGTTTCATAATAAATAGAAATTTGGATAGATTTAAATATATTTTGTTCAAATTTCGAAAAAATAAATATGGGGGGGGGGCACGCACTAAAAAAAATTTCCCCTCATATATTTTACGGAAATTGTATTTTATATGTAATTCCATTCTAAAATGGATAAGTATCGGAAATTTCACGAAAATCTGACCGTTCGTTGATTTTTGCTAGATTTATTAAACACGGGTATGTTTTCACGTTCGGAATGTCTACTACATGGGAACATTATTTTAAAATGCCAATTATGTAAACTCGATTTTCGTATCGCAATTTCATTATTTTCGAAAATATTATTGAAACATTTTTTAAAAAAAGTATTACTGGTTTATTTTGCCCTTCTTCTTTTAAATGGTACAAAAGTTATACTGATAATATTAATTTATAATAAGGTTACATCGTGTTACATATAGGGTGGGGTAATTCTGTGGTGAATTTTGGCAGTCCCTAGTTTTCATCTAATTCGTCGCTGCTTTCTTTCTTTCTTTTAATGTTTTGATTTAATAAAAAATATCGTTGCTCGAGCGTCCTAAATTATGAGATAAAAACAAAACAAAACAAAAAAACAAAACAAAACAAAACAAAAACGAACGAATCTCTCAGTAAAAGAGAGTTGCCTCTCTCTGCATAGTGAACTATTGTAAAATAACACCGCAATGAGCATATACAACACTTTGATCCTAATCCGAAGTCAAATTATCTGTATACCTATTTATCTTCCTTTTTCGGCGACTTTTTTCCGTGTTATTTTTTCTTCCTTGTTAAACTAAAGCTGTTTTGATTTGACAATTCCCTTTTTCAAATACAATACTCTGTTTCTACGAAACCATGAATTATCTCCTCCCCCCCTTTTTTTTAATGATCTGGTCATATAATTTGTAGTAACTTAAAATTCTTATATGCAAAAATATGACGCATATATACAAAGTAACAAATATATATATTATAGTAAAATAATAATTATGACAGCCCCTTTAAGAAATACGTTTCTTATCGTTGAGCACTTTCTGTTGAATTAAAAAGTCGGTCAATTTAGCTCTTATGCATAGATCATCGTATAACGATTTGATCACTGTCTGTCTGACGTAATGAACATTTAAATTAAAATGTTTAAAATTCAACGCTATTTCACACGATTAATGGTAGCCGAATGGATACGGCCTCCGCTAATCGAGCCAGAGATGTCTCGTGTCGCGGGGTTCGAATCGTTCGACTGGTAGTAAATGTGACACCCTGCACTGAAGAATCCCGAAAGGATGAAACACTAGTGTCTGTAGGTATTTAATTATTATAGTAAAAAAAATAATTATATATATATATATATATATATATATATATATATATATATATATATATATATATATATATATGGTGGATTCTCTCATCGAAAACGATGAATGAGGGGACAGTGTGCAATCTGCAGTAGCTCCTAAGCTCTGTGACACCGCATGTATAATTACAATCCTGTAGACGTCCGGCACACTCCTCCGCAGATGGTGAACTTGCATATGCTCGGCGGTCAAAAATGTCTTCTCTAGTGAACAGATATCTCTATTTGCTGCATGCTTTGAAATTATTCATTTTTTGCTGGATTTTTCTGGTGTTTTACCTTCAGATTTGTACGAAGGGCGTCCCTATGACCAATGCGGTTATGTTCAAATTCTTTGGTCCCTAGAAATACATCTTCCTCCATTCTCTGTAATCCCCTGCTGCACTCTCCCAGCAGCTTAGAGAAATTCCCCAACGTTTCAGGCTGTCTTTTTAGTTTATCCTTGTAACAAAGCAGAAGACACCCTATTGGGTGGCAGCAATTTGTCAGTTGCCCATAAAAACGTTGTTTAGCAACTCTTAAGTCATCCATTCTCACAAGGTGACCCGACCACAGCATTTCTATCCTTATCAAAATGATTAAATACCAGTTATTTCACATCTCAAGTAATTCACTATTTGGATCCTGCCATCCAACATTGCAAATAAAACGCAGGCATCTCATATGGAAGGAATCTAGCTGATTTATATGCTTGCGGTACAAGGTCCATGTTTCGGCACCATACAGAAGAGTAGGCAGAACAACAGATTTGTAGACAGCCACCTTAACTTTTAGAGATATATCGTGGCTGTTCCAGAGTCTGTGTCACAACCTACCAAATGCCTCACTAGCTTTATTAATTCTGCTTTGAACGTCCTTTTCAATTTTAGAATCATCAGACACGACAGATCCGAGGTATGTAAAAGAAGATACTGTTTTCAAATCTACACCATCAACATATACCACTGGTTGTAAAGAGGGCATAAGGTTTGGTTTTGGCTGGTGAATAATTTCAGACCGAACGCCTTATATGCACCAGAAAAGCTGTTGAGGATGTTCTGCATGTCATCAAGACTATGGGTGACAAGAGCACAGAAATCAGCATAAAGGAGATCAAGAACAGTCTACACAGAAGTCTCGGTTGTGGCCTTGAACCGTTGCTGGTTAAATAATCCTCCACTTGATCAATACTCCAACCCTACACCCCCTGAGGTGTTCTTGAAAGCTATCTCAAACATCACCGAAAAGAAAAAAGCAAATAGGATCGGGGCAAGGACACATCCTTGCTTAGTTCCATTTGACACTTTAAATGGTTCACTTTGTTCGAAGCCAGATCGTATTGTCACCATTATTTCTCTGTGAAAGGAGACAATCACGTTCAACATATTGTCTGGAATACCGAGCTTCCTCAAAACAGTCCACAAGGCATCCCTGGAGACGGTATCAAATGCCTCTGTGAAGTCCTTATTCTGCTCACTCGCTTTCTCCTGTAGTTGCCGAAGGCTGAAGATCATATCCACAGTGCCTCTTGCTGCCCTAAAACCACACTGGGTTTCTGGGAGCACAGTTTTACAAATTGAACCATTGAGTCTGTTTAAGATTACACGATCTAGAATGTTACCAGCAACAGATAAAAGAAAAATTCCTCTTTGGTTATCACACTCACACTTATTTCCTTTATGCTTAAACAGGTGAATAATTGACGCGTCTTTGAACTGTTGTGGCACAGTACCAAGTTCCCATATTAATAAAAATATGGCACTTAGTTTCCTGATTAGTAGTTGGCTTCCACATTTTTTATACTTCTGCGGGTATGCCGTCATCACCTGGAGCCTTACCATTCGAAAGTTGCCTTACAGGTCCATTCAATCTCCGACATGGATGGACTATCAGCAAGCGCCTCGATGTTTGGCCTCTGAGGAATATCATCAATCACTCCTCGATCCATTGTCGATTCTCTGTTTAAAAGATTTAAAAAGTGTCCAGCCCAGCGCTTAGTAAGTTCTTTCTTATCAGTGAGGAGAATGCCATCCGATGAAAATATTGGAGATACCCCCCTTGAAATAGGACCAAACACCCCCTTGAGGTTTTGGTAGAATGATTTAAAATCAAACCCATCCACCGCATCTTGTAAGGCCTTAGCTTTCAGCTCCTACCAGTTTTGTTTCATTTTCCAGAACCAAGATTGTGCCAACCTTTTGGTTTGGCCATTCTAAAAGCCTTGTATTTCACCGAAAATTTTTTGGCAGTAATATATATATATATATATATATATATATATATATATATATATATATATATATATATATATAGTGCCGCTAAAAAGAAAGTGCGCACTTGTTATTTAAAAAAAAAGCAACAACGCAAATTTAAGCTAAATTGAATGTAACTGTTTAAACAACCTATACTTCATTTGATTCGCTTTTTATTTCTCTATAATTTTATCTGTTCATATTTGACTTTTTATTGAAGTATCCTAGTGTTCATGTCAAGTTAAAATAATTTCAAATCAAAAAGGCAAAAAGAAACTCCGCACTATGGAAAATTGTTATTTAAATGTAACGTTAGAACATTAATGCAACACAAATACAAGAACACAATGAAGTTATTAATATTTAGTATCATAGGTCCTTCTGCAATTTGACAGCCTGCAATCTTTTGGGAATTTCTTGTATTAGACAGCAGCAATACCCCTGTTAAAGGGCATTCCACTTTTCTTTAATTTTTGTCCATGTTCTTCCAGATTTGAAATGTTATTATTGCGTAGCTGTTGCTTGATGTAATGCTATACGTTTTCGATAGTATTGAGGTCTGGAGATTTTGCAGGTCAATCCAAACACGGAATGTCTCTTCCAGGAACCTGTTGACATTACTGGCTGTGTGAATTGGAGCATTATCCTGCATGAAAGACGGAATTATCATCCAGATTCCGACCAAAGTAGGGTAGAAAATGCTCAGTCAATATATTAATCTACTTGGTCGAATAAATTCGACTTTGCTAGCGAACTATAAGCCCTAGACCATTGGTACTAATAATGCCCCACACCAAAATGATCCTCCACCATCCTGCAGTGTTCAAACTGAGCACCTAGGATTAAATTTTCATCTTTCCTCCAACGGACGTACTGCTTACCATCACTGCCTAGTCTATTGAACTTGCTTTCGTCTCTAAAAACACTTTTGACCAATATGAAGGGTCATGATCTGAATTGCATTTGGCGAAGTCTAGATGGCGCTTTCTGTTCTTTACAGAAATCATTGGCTTGCGTCTTGCAACATATTCTCGCAATATAAATTCCTTTAATCTGTTCTTGTCAGTAGAAAGAGAGCACTTTTTAACAAGATTGCACTGTTGTTAGATTTGGGGAGCCGGTTCAAATCTGTTTATTAGGCTGTGGATCTTGATATCATGTAAGAAGTAACTCTAGTACGACCAGATTTAGGGGCATCATGAACACTGCCGGTGTTTTGGTGCGTTTCCAAAGTTTTTCATACTATTTTCTCATCACATTTCAATCTGCAGCCGATTTCTCGATTGGATAAAACACACACACACACATATATATATATATATATATATATATATATATATATATATATATATATATATATATATATATATACTAACAATCGGTGCCCGGCGTTGCCCAGGTGTTTTGAAGTGTATGCTGAGGGGAAAAAAGATCAATGTTTTTAAACTTTGACCCCTATTATGACCTCTTAACATTTATTGTTTAGGGATCAAGTAAAGTTAATAAGTTAGATCCATGTCCAAGGAATCTATATATAAAATATCACGTGTTTAGACCCTAAATTGTAGGAGGAGTTTAGTAGAGTTCTCAAAGGTCAAATTGTTGAATATTGACCACTTAATCGCCAAATTTCTGTCGAAAACCTATCACATCGATTTTCCCAAATCTCAGTACCCTGTATATCAAATTTCGAATCTGTAGGCTTAAAATTGACAGAGTTTTAGCGTAGGGAAATGCACACAGACGCACAGACACACACAGACACTATCACTTATATATATATATATATATATATATATATATATATATATAAACATAAACATCATATATATAAGAATAATAGTACGCCATATATATATAACAAAAGACCATTATTTACTGAAGTGAAAGGAAAACCCGGGGGAACTTTACCCAAAAATAAATCTATATTTTTTTGTGTGTATTGATAGTCTTATCAACACCCCTTTTTTCTATTTATTTAAAAAGAAAATAAAACTTTGTTATCTATGAGTCGTGGAATTGCATTCATCTACAAAAGATCTAGCTAATGTGCATATTTTTTATCGTTTTTAATTAATTGCCTATTAGTTTTTTTTTCGGTTCTCTTATACGATGATCATCTTTATTTAACTATTACGTGTAATTATATTCATACAGATATTCTATATGATTTATATTTGCGTAATATTTGCGTAGAAATGAAGAAAATCAAATTTACTGTGTGTTTATCGTGTTGCCATAACAACGTGACGTAGCCAAGGACGGTAGTGGACGTGAGTGTGTGTGCGTGTGTGCGCGTGTTTTCGTGCTGTGTTTATATTATGCATATTGTTTCGTATCTTATCAACTTTTTCGAATCTATGTGTACAGTAATACAAACCCGTTTTTCGAGCTGAATAAATATGTTACATTGAATAAAAACACGAAAAATATATCCAGTTTGGTAGAAAAGTAACTTATCTTGCCTTTAATAACATTTATTTGTTATATATTTGTTTTTTGACAACTTTTTCGAATCTATGTGTACAGTAATACAAACCCGAAATGAAAAGACCACGAGTGAACGCGCGTTTTATATAAAATAAGTATTTTTAAATTTTATCTTTCTAGCTTTAAAAAAAAGTTTTAAAATTTTATCAGCCGGCATAATTTATTTTTAAATATTGAAAAATTTCAGGAAAATTAATTTTTGCTAGATTTTCGAAACATTGTTTTCTTGTTGTGTGTACGTGTCTGCGGCTAGCACCAGAATGGCGGCCGTGATGTCGTAGGTTGGATTGTTAGATTGTGTAAGTTTCGTATTTTTTAAATTTGTAAATAACAAGTTATGAAAAAATTAAACACTTCCAAGATGGACAATAAATACAGCCATAATATTTTATGGTAAAGGTAAGAGCGTAGGAACCATAGTTTTTTAGGAGATGTGATTATTGGATTAACCAATCAGAAATCGTCTGTGGCACACACATCTCTGTTTATATATATATATATATATATATATATATATATATATATATATATATATAGAGAGAGAGAGAGAGAGAGAGAGAGAACAGTGAATGGTACAACTTTAATCTTGGCATAATGCAACAAGTGAACAGAAACATACGGGTGTTGTACAACTGCGTGTTTTAGAGGAAGATGTGGACATTATTAATATTATTTCTTACCTCAGAATTTTCACACAGGTCAATACCAGTGATTGAGCACTGATACTAACTAATTTTGATCCCTGGAATCTGAGTGACAATAAGGTTCTTAAGATTTCCATGACTCTCCACTTCTTTTGGATAACCAATGCAGTCCACTTTGCATTATTACTACAGCCGTTTACTATTGATTTATTTCTGGAAACGCGCGCTTTTTTTTTCCTGAAATTTGAGCTGTAACAAGAAAGTCATGGACTCATGGACACTTCCAGTTAAGCTCTGGTCAGTGCTCTTCCTTCTTGGTCTTTTCATTCTCTTTGATCCTTCACGATAGTTTCGTATAGTATCAGGCCCGTTTGATATCATTATAGGCATGTGTTTATGACTAAAGGTGTTTTAGCGGGCGTAGGGGGTGCAGTACCAGTTTAATGCATTTCTAGCAGTTTTCATTTTTTTGAACTCATTCGTTATTTATATATATATATATATATATATATATATATGTATGTATATATATTTTCATTTAAAATTGTCTATGATAAATTTGTGTTTATTAGTTATGTTGGTTGTCTTCGTAACTCAATGATTTTCATAGTTATAGGCTGTTTTACTCATTATTCTTTGCTGTATGGTTTCAATGTCCCTTTTCATTCTGATTTCTCGTAGTTATTTTCTAGTGTTTTGGAGATGTTCGTAGTGCTCCTAAAATTATTTGATTCATGTTACATATTCCTTTCAGTTTTCTGGCAAGTTCTAAGTATTTGCTTCGCTTTTTTATCTTCTTGATCTTCACCCTATGATTTGGTGGAACGATGAAATATACAATTTCGCAGGAAATTTCCCTTTTTTGGTCTGTCACACCTTTTCTATTTGCTCCGATGAGTTTGTCCGATTGTACTTATATGCATGAGAGAATTTTGAAATTTTAATTTTCCAATACTGCCTCTGGTTAGTGCCTCTACTATTTGTATATATATTCAAAGTGCAGTCGTTTGTATAGTTCCCAGTGGACTGCCTTTTCCACACAGTCATGTCTGTTTTTTTTGTATTCTTTTGCAGTTAGTTTGTACCCTCACTCCCCAACGAGGTCCAGCGAGTGATGCTACCCAGCTTGTCTGCTCTGGTCTAAGGTGGTCGCTGGAACTATGCTGTCTTTTTGGAGAGGGTCCTGGTTAATAAGACGATTCGGTCGCGTACGTTGCCACTCTTCCCACGTCGCTTTTGATAGAGTGTGCAATCCGTTCAACTCTGGTCTCCAAAGTCGTGGTCACTACAAAGTAGAGGTCATTTCAAAACAAAGGAAGAGAAGAAAGACAACTAAGCTTGTTGTATAACAAAAACAAGATAATTATCCAGGAGTAGTTACAAATTCTGACCGTTTCTGACTCCTGATATAAATACTCGGGGACTGCTGGCTTTTGTTAGTAAAGTAGAGGCGACCAACCCTAATTCTGAACTTTATTTCAATATTCTCCATAAACCAATCTCAAAAAGGATGATACTTCTCAGCTTTGAGGGACTTTTTCCTTTTCTTCTCTCTAAATCCACACCTCTCATCATTACTAAAATAGGAGGGACCCCAATGTCTTCACCCCCACTCCCATTAAATCTTTAACTTTTTTCTATCACTTGTGAGATGGTTTTCCAAGGCCATCTGTATAAGGTAGAATAAATGAATCTGTCACCATAGTTGACCTTCTTTCCAAAATGATTTCACGGTCAATCCAATAATTAAAATCCATTCACAATTTATCAACTTGACTTGATTTTCTGGTGGTCCCTCAAATAAAACTTAAGTGCCAATCTTCACAGCCTGGAAAATATCTTATGATCTCAACTTAGATCCTTCAGCTATCCAGCTTGTGGGGGGGGGAGTCATTTTGATTATCTGATAAAACAGATGAGCCCAAAATGAGGGCGAAACTCAAGTCTTGAACTTCCGGTTTGTTTGCTTTCATGGCTCGTGTGAACCGCGATGTAGTTTGGCTGTACAAATAATTATATCATCTCCCATTCTGAAAATTCTTTGTGACATAAAATTTAATCAAAGTTTTAAAATGATAAATGGAGTCATAGAAAATTAAAAGACAGCAAGTCTGGGAAAAATAAAAAGAACACGTTTTCCTAAATTTAATAGCCGAAAAATTATTCGACTAAAATTATAAAGGGTACAAAAAATTATTCGACTATAAAAGATGAGGAAACTATAACTCGAGGCACCTTTCAACCGATCCATCTTCAAGAGTTAAACGTCGGCGGATAACATTTAAAATAAATAAATAGCTTCATAATTTCCCAACTGTATTATAATAAAAATTTATATCGTCTCAGAAACGACCGTACTCTGATTCTTGCACTTTCAGCCTAAGTCATATCAACTCTTGCTTTTATCTATCTATCTATCTATCTATCTATCTATCTATCTATCTATCTATCTATCTATCTATCTATCTATCTATAATTGTTTTTAGACATGTCTAATGTATTCACGTTGGGATTACAGCCACTTTTAATTAGCCAGCGTTGCGTGAGACAAAAGAGACAAAAATGTAACACATTTTCTCTAAACAACTTGTCTTTTACTCACCCCTCTCGCCACCCCCTTTTTCTTTTCTGGCCAGCCCAACCCCCTGATTGCTTTAGTTTTAGAGTTTTTGCTAGACATGATCACATACAATTTTGCTTTATATCATAGAGGGCCATTCCTTCCGCTATTCAGTTGTTTTGTCGGTTTGTGGCATTTAAGTTCAGAATAACATTTTCATCGATATGCGCGCAAATCGAATTGAAAAGTCTTAAGAGAATACTTAAAATTCCGTGAATCATGCTCCCATGTTTTGTGCCATTTTATAAAACATTACGAGTCATGTCCAAAACTTGTATAAATACACAAGTGAGAATCGTATCTACGCACTTGATATTATCTGATGACACATGACTATCTAGAAGTAAAACAAATAAATTCTCCGAAAGAAATTACAAAAAAACAAATCAAAACGTTCGAGTTGTTTTCTCATTACTGCGTTAAGAGTATTGATCGATGAAGTTTATCATACGGTCAGAAAAGGACAAATAACCTCCGTACGAGCCGACCTATAGTAGCGACACCAGATCCTGATTCAACAGCCAATGAGAAGAGAAGTCAGAGTAAGAACGTTTTTTATTTGTTTTTTTTTGTTTTTTAATTTTAAGAGATTCACAAAGCGCGAGTAAAAACGTAAGTGAATGTGATTAGCTTAATCGATATTGTCGCCGATCAATCTAGAATCTCTGCAGATCTTTAGCGTGAGCAATGGCACGGATGTGATAGATAATAACCGGCTGTCCAGTGTAACACGGCTTTCACCGACAAGAAAAGGAAAACATAAAGAAAAGACGCGTGATGGAAGCGATAACAACAAAAGGCAGAGGAACTCAAGTGCATACTACATATAGAGTGTTTTTACTCATGAGAATAAAACACGTAACTAGAAAAGGGTTGTTGGGGTAGATGCTGCTGCTGCTGCTAAGGGCAAGGTCGAGAACTGCTGCTAGTCATAGAGGATAATACCGCTATTGCTTGTTGCAAATAGGAAAGAAACGTTTGTTGTTGTTGATAATGATGGTGATGATGGGGATGATGATGACGAGAAGGAGAATACGGGCAGAATCGTGAGGTTAAGATCGCTGCCACTAGTTGCAAATGGGAACAAAACGTTTCTGCTATTGTTATTCGTGACTGGGCTTAAAACACCATCAAGCGATGCCGGATAGGTACAGCTAGTATCTAAGAAAGGATCGTGCTTTTTGGTTTCATGATATATTATTTTGTTTAATGGCATAGTATTTTGTTTAATGGTATACTATTTTGTTTAATGGCATAATATTTTGTTTAATGGCATAATATTTTGTTTAATGGCATACTATTTTGTTTAATCACTATTTTGTTTAATGGCATAATGAGTCAAAAAACGGGCACCAACTTTAATTAGGCCCCGTTTCTTAGTGTTTTGTCCAAATGAAATGAAACTTTGGTCATAACTAGTTTATTATATTCAAAACATCACATCAAAACACAAGGGGGTTTTGGCCTTTTTTCTCCGTTCTACAGCATATGTCCTAGATGGCCTCCATTTAGCTTTTGTTTTTTTTTGGGTCACGCTGTATACGATTAAACAAATTGATAAACCTTTACGATGATTTAATGCAGGGAACTATTTTTCTGAACAGAATTTTTTTTTACCTTTGTGTAGGAACTGTAAGAAGAGCAGTAGTTGTACTATTTAACACATAAATTAGGGGCTAGATGTCTATTCACATTACACTTGAACTCCTGCATGTCAGTACAGCCAGGAAAGCAGAGACCCAGGAGGGAATTCCAAAATCTAGCAGTTCTAGGGAAGAAACTATTTGAGTATAAGATTTTTCGGCATCTTTGGATCTCTACAGTGTATGCGTGGAATTTTGCTGCTTGTCAGGTTAGTTGGGGGTATTTACGTCAAAGAGATGCAAAAGCTTTGAGTTTGATAAAGCACATTCCATTAAATACTTTTACAACATTTCGACGATGGGACAGAGGTTGGAGTTTGGTTGCTAGTGCGGGGCCTATTATTTTTTTAAACTCTGTCCGAGAAATTAGTGGCAGACGCACCAGCCCAGATGTGGCAAAAATACTCCATGAATAAACGAATAGTGGCTTTGTAGAGGTACAGGGTAATCTATCCCCGTAGAGAGAGCCCACCTTCTTCTTTGCAGCCTCGGCAATGACCTCAATATATTTGTTCCAATTCATGTTGCGTGTAATGTTAAGCAGATAAGTTTGAACGAAGTACTTTCAGGTAGTTTTAATCATGTACATTATTAGACCCCCATCATACTATCATACATTTTTATATACGTCATTCGTTTTTGTGACGTCATTCAGTGTGAACGTTGACAAAATACAAGCAAACAAATATACAAACAACCAATACAAAAACGTCCATGGAATTTTAGTAATGTACTAGAAAAACCAAGGGTCTAGACGGTTCGTTTACAAAAGACACATGATCCGAAGAGTTACAAGTCGTCTAGATAAAACATAAATAATCTTCTCCCATTTCTCTTTGGTTCCATGGCTGACCTTATCATTTGTGACGTCACCATTTTGTGATTCTTCAAGGTTGTCCCATTTGTTTTAATAGATGACCATTCTTTTGTTTGTTTATTATCTGTTTTTCTTCTGATACAATGAATGACGTCATCCTTTTGTGACGTCATCCACTGTACGAAGAGTAACAAGATGATAAACATTTTTTAAAAGAATACTATACCAATTTGATGGCATAACCACGTGGACGCACCGGTTCTCGTTAGGTCACCGACGTTAAGCAGCGTTGAGTCTAGTCATTACCAGATGGGTAACAATTTGGAAATATCAGGTGTTGTATGTTGGAGGGCGTCGATACCTCTCTGCAAGAACAGCAACAACTAATATAATTATCTCTGCTGCTGATGATATATAAGGGAATGGGGACCGCTTGTGAATTTGATATTCCCACGAATCTTCATCCTTTGGAAGAAGCCAGTTTACTCTATATATGATGAGTACCGCTTCGGTTCGATTTGATGGAATAGATCAGTAGTGACGATTTCCGTTTATTCGGCAAGTCAGATCTACCTCTAAGTTCCATGTTTAAAACGATGCGTCCTCTATAGTATCAGACCTGACGGAATGATTAATTTTAGGTATAGACTGATTCATACCCTCCAAAAAATTCCAGCAAAAACCTAACAGCCAGCCATGGTTCTCCCCAAAATGTGCTGCTGCCATTACGCACGGAAATATCTTTTTCCATAGATATCAACGTTATAGATGTACTAAGATTAAAGCCGCTTTCAGGACTGCCAACAACCACTGTAAAAGAGTAATAAAAATGCAAGAGAGTTAGATGTTAAGTCCGTTAAATCCAAAGTAACTGAGCAGCAACCTGGTTCCCTCCAGTTTTGACAAATAGCAAACAGGATCGTGAATAGAAGCGTGTGTTCTATCCCAACCATCATCAATGGACCTGAGGTCATCTCGTCAGCATCGGACAAGGCCAAACTATTTGCCGAGAACTTTGCAGCTAATTTTACCCTATGCGACCGAGGCCATCACCCTCTCCGTATTCTTCCTATAAACAACACACTATGCGACATACAAATATCTGTGTGTGATGTCGCCAAGCTAATCAAGAACCTTGATTCCAGTAATGCAACTGGCCCTGACGGCATTTCAAAGTGCTAAAAAAGCTTCAACCGGAACTTGTTCCAATACTTGCAAAACTGTTTAAGCGTTGTCTTAAGGAGAAGTTCTTCCCAACACCCTAAAAACCTCATCAGTATACCCTGTATTTAAGAATTCAGGTGATAGATCATCTGTCTCTTAGTACAGACAAATAAGTCTCCTGAGCGCAATGAGTAAGTTGCTGGAGTCCATATTAAATAAAGAAGTAGTCAAGCCCCCAACAGAAATAACCTCCTTAGTGACATGCAATATGGTTTCCGTTCTGCTAGATCTACAACAGATCTGCTAACGGTTTTATCTCATAGGATTAGTAAATCTCTCGACAATGGCTTCCATCTTTTTGACTTCTCAATGATAAAATCATTTCTCTCTAATAGATTCATATGAGTAGTGGTTGATGAGCAGAAATTAGAAGCTCACAGTATTAATGCTGGAGATCCTAAGGGTCCATCCTGGGCCCAACTCTCTTCCCGATCTACATCAATGGTGATCCCTGTTGTGGTGGCACGCATTCATTTGCATATGTGGATAGTAATTACACATAAATAGGAAGACTCAGTTAGTCTGAGTGTGTGTTCACCAGAAGCCACCGAAGGCCGCCGAGAGCAGATATGTTTCTCCAACAAAGACTCTCTTATTTGACACCATTATGTAAATATCCTGTAAATATACATTTTCCTAATACACTTCTTATTTGATCTACCTTTGTTTGTTGTCGTCATTTGTATTGCTTTCTACGTTACTTGTTTCAACCTGCAAACTTAACAGTGACGACGAGGATGAACGTCAAATATAACAGTTTGACGAAGAAATGGAAAGAACTCACTAAAAAAAAGTACAATGCAACGGTTGACCTTTCTAAGGAATACAAGTTTTGACGAACGAAATAATCGTAAAAACGGATTTTACGCTAAAGAGAAGTTCGACTCAAGCGGAAAAAATGAATAATTCAGCGAACATTGGAAAACTGTAAAATATTTTCCTCGCAAAGTACAACACTAAAAGAAAGAAACGGTTGTTTCCCAAATTTCAAGAACAAAAACTACATTCAGGTTAAAAAAAAGTAACCTCGATTAATAGTATTTTATTTACTAAAATACTAGTCGGAAAAAAAGAGACAAACCAAAACCTTTAATTGCAGTCTCAAAGAAAAAAACTCGAACATGGCAAAAAAAAAAGCGACGATTTACGCCGTTTCCCGTGGAATCCATCTTAAAAAAATAACAAACTGTAAAAGTGAATTTTTGTAAAATGACAAACAGATTGGTATTACTAAAGTACGAAGAACAAATTCGTATTACTAAATTACAAGGAAGTAGCATACGAAGAAAAAACAGTTCACCAGTGGATTTCCTAAATTGCTGTAAATACCAACTAAAGACTTTTTGGTAAACCAAATTTCTCATTTCGGTATTTAAAAAAAAATACCACAGTTAAACTAAATTCAAGGAAATATTTTTTAAAACTAAAAGTTGTCACTGGATAACGGATATAAGACAGTAAAACGTCACGCAAAAAAAAAAAAATTAAATGTAGTCCATACATTTTATTTTTTTCAATTGTGACTCGAGTTGAAAAATTTTTTTTTTCTATGGAAAGAGTTGTACTTAAGTTCGGCTATTATTTATTAGGAAATGCCTAAAACGGAAAAGTAAATCGTATTTTGTGGTTTCAGCAAAAGCCTCAGTTCTTATGTTGTGGTTGGATGAGCTTGACTCGCTAGCGAAGTGAGAAAATATTATTCGAGCAGCGATATTACTATTGAAAACAAGAACTATACAAATAAAAGCAGTCAAAACGGAACGAGATATTCCAAATATAATAATTATAATTATAGTAAAGAATATAACAAGTCTCTTCCTAGATATAACTGTAAGAGATGCGCAGAAAGACATTGGGAATCGGATTGCCCTTATAAGAAGAAAAAATGCTACATTTGCAAGAAAGTCGGACACAAAAGCGATTGTTGCAGATATAATGATTTCACCAGAAGGAGAGTACAGCAAACAAAATCAAATGAAAAGTTAGACAAAAATCGGCGAAAATACATAAAAGCGGTGATATTTAAAACGCCAATAAAATTACAACTGGATTCAGGATCCGATATTTCTATAATAAACTTGAATACATGGAAAAAGTTGGGTAAACCAACCATGATGAAAACAAGTAAATCAGCTCGGACGGTAACTGGTGGTGAGATAAAATTTGAAGGAGAAGTTATCCTTCCGATAAAATTAAAAAGGATTACGAAGAAATTAAAAATGTTCGTATTGAAAAATAGCGAAAACCTGTTTGGAATAGATTTAATTGAGAAATTTGGACTCTGGGATAAGCCAATTAATACATTCTGTAAAAAAATAGAATGTACTACTACAAACAACAGAAAATATAAAAGAGGACTTAAAAAAATTATTCCCTGATGTATTTATGACTAAATTAGGTCGTCGCAATAAATTTAAGGCCTCGTTTGAACTTAAAGAAAACACCAGCCCAATTCTTAGAAAAAAGCGAAACGTTCCGTTTGCTGGGTGGGAAAAGATTAATAAAGAATTAGACAGATTGGAACAGACAGGAATACTATCAAAAATAGAACATAGCGACTGGGCAGCCCCTGTCACCCCCTTCAGCCGGTCGGTTGAGACGATCGTCGACCTCAGAACTCTTCCACTCCAATTATGGCAGCCTGAAAACGACCCGACTTTGGCGGTTTGCAGCTCACTATTTTCGTCCTTCCAGTGACCACTGCCGGTGATAATTCTTAGCCGTTTTAATGTTGCTGGTATGGGGTAGTGACAGAATTATCAGTTGATCGTCTAAATTTATACTCCGGACCTGTCGTTGTGTACCCGCTTACCGGCGAACATCGCCGATAAGAGAGCCGTGGATTTTAGTGTGGTGAAAAAGGAAATTAAAAACGATTCCACACACGAATAAACAATTAATCTGGGTTTATTCACAATAACAATGGTCTAATAATATTTCAGAGTTTGAAGGAAGTTGGCTGTAGCTATTTTAAAACGGTAGCTTGTGACTCGAGTTCGGATAAGTTTTTCGGCCATTGGAGATACATGTTTTAAGTCAAAAGCCCTCTCTGCCCGACTTTAACACCATCTGAATTCGCCAAAATCGAATTCTCTCTTCTCCTTCTCTTCTCCTCTTTTTTCCTGTTTACTGTGTTCGAGGAATATATACATATCCATCAATGCCCTTTAAACATCACGAGTTTGTATTTGTTTACAACAAGAAAACTTGCCTGTCATCAGCTTTCAAACCTTGTTTTCTAAAATAAACAACCGCCTGTCATTTCATCTCGAATTCTGTGTTTCAAAATAAACAGCCAGCTCACTCCAAACTCTGACCGTTACAACAATAAGTATCTCTTGACATACTTTTTCCTTTGTTTGTTCTAACCACAGAGTCATTTGATCGTCCTATTTTTCGTTCTTTTTGCTCTTTCTCTACAACGGCATATCAACCCCATAACTTGGTTATACCCCCACCGTATATGTAAAGAAAAAGAAGGTGAAATCAGCGTTTGATAAACTATTGCCAAGACAGGCAATTGTTCGAAACACTACACACATGATAAGAAAGAAATATAACTCGGGAGATCGAGTATATTTCAAGTGCTACAGGAATAACACTTCTTACTGGGATTGTGGAGTAGTGGATAAACGCATTGGCGATTGTACATACATGATTAAAGGTCCACAAAATATACATAAAAGGCACCTGAACCAAATAAAAAAACGCCACATTCAAGATGGTGATTATACAACAGCAGTCGTAGAGGAGGAAACAATGGACATCATATACGAATCCTTTAATTTGGAACCGCCTCAATATACACCTGAACTCCGAAGATCAGGTAGAAAAAGAAAGTGTAATGAACCATTAATGTTAAATCCCAAGAGAAAAAAGATATTGAAATCTGTGCGACTAAAATCTTGGGAGTAGGGTGTTGTGGTAGCACACATTCATTTTCATATGTGGATAGTAATTACACATAAATAGGAAGACTCAGTTAGTCTGAGTGTATGTTCACCAGAAGCTACCGAAGGCCGACGAGAGCAGATATGTTTCTCCAGCAAAGACTCTCTTATTTGACACCATTATGTAAATATCCTGTAAATATACCTTTTCCTAATACACTTCTTATTTGATCTACCTTTGTTTGTTGAGTCGTCATTTGTATTGCTTTCTACGTTACTTGTTTCAACCTGCAAACTTAACAATCCCCAAATACATAGATCATTAATTGACATTTATGCTGACGACACTACCATCTATGGCAACACATCAAAGTCTGTAAATGACCAAATCCTCTCTGATTCTCTCGCCTCTGATCTTGAGCGCGTGGTACAATGGGAGAAGAGGTGGCTGGTTATTTTTACATCATCAATTGAAATGGGGGGGGCTCTCGTGTTGGAGAAGCCTCATGTTTTGAGGAGCTTCTGGGCTTGATCTTTACTCCTGATCTGGAATGGAACACGTATATAAAATCTGTTGGCAAGGTTTCTGGAAAAGTGGTGGGATCGTTGTACCACTCCAGTAGATATCTCACTGCTGATGCAATTCTCTATCTATATAAAAGCCAAGTCCGTCCAAGAATATATTGTTGCCACATCTGGGCAGGAACTGCTAGAAGCAGCTTATCCTGCCTTGACAGAGTACAAAATAGGCTCCGTAGTGGGGGATGCCATTTTCTCTTCCCTACAATCTTTTTCCCGCAGAAGGGATGTTGCGAGCCTGCCTTTGTTTTATCGTTATTTCCATGGCAAATTCTCCTCTGAGCTCCAATCTCTATCCCCCTCGTCAATCTTTTACGAAAAACGCTCGTCTATCTGAAGCCATTCAATAATTTTCCCCACTCTTTGACTGTGCCTCAAAACGTAAATTCCATGAACAAAGTTTCTTTCTTAGATCTACACGCCTGTGGAACTCTGTTCCGTTTGCCTGTTTCCCAGCTGACTACAACTTAGTTGTCTTCAAGTCCAACATAAACAAATTCTTGATGAATCGCCCCTTTAAGTAATCCAATTTACCAGCTTTCCATTACTAAAGATTACTACGATATTATCCTATTGATTACTGTACACTCAATATACCTTATCCTCGAATGGCCTTCGGGCCTTGATAAGTGGTAACTCCTATGTAAAAAGGGGAGGCTTTTACGCGACTTAAAAAAATTTGTTAACTATTATTCAATTACGTCGGAATAGCGTAAAATAAAATGAAATCTCACGAAATTAAACCCAGCGAAATGCATTTAGACTTTTTCGTAAACAAGTCAGCCATTTTAATCTTTGCTTAACAGTTGACAAAAAATAATGAATTATTTCGCGATCCATTTCGCACATTGGGTAGTTTTAACAGTGGCGGCTCGTGCCTGAGATTAGTGGGGTGTTGCTTCAAAAATTTTACGTATTTTTTTAATATCGTGTAAAGGAATTCGAATATATAAATAAATATTTAATCAAATAATAAACAAACATTCAAATAAATATTCAAATATATAACAAAGACAAATAATCAATCAGAAATGGATAATACGCAAAAACTTTTTTATTAAAAAGATTTTTTAAAAATTATGTACACTTTACAGAATAAAAATAATATATATATTTATACCTTTTAAACTTTTCAGATTAAATAAAAGTTTGCGTTTTTTTTTGCTAACAAACGAAAAACATTTTTAAAAATAACTTATTTTTTATAAAAACAAAAAAGAAAAACTTTGAAATTTACCTGCCTCCCTACGAGGGTTAATTTAGGAGTTTACTATTTGAAAATAGCGTTTTATTTAATAACAGTTTTATTTACAAAATTTATTTTTAAAGATGTATTTATAACAAAACGTATTTGTAAATAAAATGCAAAATAAAAAAGTTTACATTTTTATATAGTAAGCAAACAAACAAAAACATTTAAAGATACAAAATTTTATTTACAAATCTTTTAACAACTTGCTTTTTATATAAAAAGAACAAACTTGGCTATTTACTGACCTTCCCATGCCGGTTAATATCGACATAAAGTGGAGATTTATTATAAGAAAATAGGATGTTATATATAAGCATTATAAAACATCGAATTTTAATGTAGCTTTCTTTCCTAAAAAACAAAGAATTAAAATTGTCTCAGTCCAGAATGATTTCTAATTACTTTTTTTAATGCGTATTATCTAACCCATCTACTAACAAATTCAATGTAAAGTTTAAAAATGCATAATTATAAAAAAGTGAGTTTTTTTTTTTTTTTTTTTTTTTACTTACAAACACATATTAATTAAAAAATCTTGTGTAAAAAGTCCATTTTTCAAAGTGTAAAACTTCTAAAATGGTCTTTGTCGGAGGCAAATAAATGCTAATTTTTTTATATCTGAAACATACACGTTAAAAAGATTTCTAACTAAAATGTATTTTCTACATAAACTGTTTCCTCGCGTTTTTGCTTCTAGGAAAAATGTAAACAGTTTTTTTTGTAAAGTTTAGTTGTTGCAAAATAAATAGCATTTAAAACTACTTTAAAGAAACAAACAAAAAGGCAGGTAGATGGAAAAGTAACTTTATTTTTATGGTAAGATTTATTTATTGTATATTTGGTTTTTACTCTTGGCCGCGTGTTAGCTTCACTGCTAAATTCCCGAATACTTTTAATAAATAAAAATAAACAGTTTCTGCATATTATATATTTCCGTCTGCTACCGACTTAAATCGCAACGCTAAAAGTGTGCGTATTAAAAAACAAATAGCACAATATTTTATGTACAAGAACACGTTACGTGCATAATAATAATAATAATTTAAAAAAATATAAGTAAACCTCCTTTTTTTTCAATAACAATGTTATCATATCTATACAGGCGCACACTCTAAGCAAACAACGAATTTCACGACACGGAGCTGCGCCAAGCAACAGTTCTTCAAGAGGCTTTCATCGGCTGTCTAAAGCGTCTAATCCGCGCATGCGTACAAGAGAATTTCATTAAGAAAGTGTAACTGTGAATTTCACAGCTCCAAGCCAGTTTTATTTTTGTTATTATATGAATTTGGAGATACCGACATTAAAGTTAATGATTTTATAATGTACACATAGAAAAAATAAAATAATAATAATAATAATAATAATAATAATAATAATAATAATAATAATAATAATAATAATAATAATAATAAACAAACGTATTATTTTTAATTTTATCATTAATATTGTGTAGAAATAACTTGGGTGGGGTGCTGCAATCCCACAGCTCCATGCAGGAGCCGCCACTGAGTTTTAATCTAACTTTCAAAAAAAGTGAAATCTAAGACTTTCAGGTAACGTCGGGTTAGGTAAGATATTACTCAATAAAACAAGTCTTCATCGAATCGTTTACAATATATATATATATATATATATATATATATATATATATATATATATATATATATATATATATATTAAAGAAAACAAAGGGATGTAGTTTTTACCTGATATACGCAATGGTAAACTTCAAACTAATATAAATTTTCCAATCGGATTATCTGCATCGTCACGCTGGACTTATTTTGGAATATATTCTAACTAAAGAACTATTTTGCATTTTGGATTCACTCTAGAGGACTTTCATTCAAGTTGAAATATTATGCGCGGTTTGTTTTTATGTTATTTTTTTTACATATCCAATATTTTTTCACTTTTTTATTTGGCAATTTATAACTACAATAAATTGCGGTTTCACTTAATGCCGTAACTAGCAAATTCTAGCATTGTTACAAATATAATTTGCTGATTTCTTTATACCCTCTGATGAGAAGAATAATAAGAATAGCATTCTTTGAAACGCCGCAGAATAAGGACTTTGTAAATTTATTTTTGGAGCATTCAGTCGAACAATAAATTTTGATTGTGAAGTTTTCATTTTCTTTATCTTATATATATATATATATATATATATATATATATATATATATATATATATATATAGTAAGTTATAAAATGTATATGGCGATTAAGCTACACTGAATATTTCGCGTTTCATCCACTCTAGGATTCTTCAGGCTTATGCGCGAATTCTTTGGTTGTTTGTCGTTTTTATATGCGCATCTTCTATTGAAGTTTTAGTTAGCCAATCAGCTTCCTAGTATCTACCGCGCCCTTCCTATCAGCCAATGAGAATGCATTTATCGGACAAAGGCCTATTTGACCTCTGGTTGACCTGTTCCTTTGTGTGTGCTCTACTTAGTCTGGATATTTAGCTTCTTGATCTGTTTTAAATCTAGGTTAGTATTCAAAAATTTTTTTTTTATTAATGTTAGTTTATATATAAATATATATATGTGTACACACATATATGCATATATATATACATATATGTGTGATCGTTTATGTATATTCATGTTTATTTAATTTATTTATTTGTTTATTTTCTATTGTTTTTGTTAGTTTTAAAACTATTTTGTATCGCTATCCTAGAGTAAATTTTATCTTGTGAACACAGTTGTTTGCTATTTTTCTTCTACAGTTTAATAGATGTTGGGGTTCTTTAAAGTACAGGATAGCAAATTTTTCATGAAGGCATAATCTACATGGGTCGTCTAGGTCCCTACACGTGGTAGCTTGTCTTATTATTTTCCATTCGACTACCGGCGAATTTCCGCTTTCCTTGAGTTCCCAGTATTTATTCACTAGTGTTGTTTCAATAGAATATGCGCATATAAAAACGACAAACAACCACAGAATTCGCGCATAAGCCTGAAGAATCCTAAAGTGGATGAAACGCGGAATATTCAGTGTAGCTTAATCGCCATATACATTTTATAACTTACTAACTAGCTCTACCTACGTATTGAGCACTTTTGAAGTAAATACTTAAAGTTTACGCATAAATCTGTACTTTCGTATATTAATTTTATGTGAGTAAATTAAGTAGTTATATATATGTGTGTGTGTATGTGTGTGTGTGTGTGTGTGTATATATATATAGTGTGTATAGAAGAGAGCGTCGATGTACAACAAACGTTTATAAATAAAAATTAATAAATATTTAGTAATGAAAAAATCAACAAGCCACAGTATTTCTCCATATGTACACATGTTTCAGAAAATTTTAGTATTTTTACTATTACACCAGGTAAAACTTGACGAATTCGTGAATTTCACCTATAACATATATTCTATTTCATTTCTAATTCAGATAATTTCAAATTGAAATATTGGCAAGCAGTTCAAAAACTTAACAAAGTCTGGAACGATGGATGCAGCATTATTTTTATAGTGCCAGGTCAAATAGGCGAGGTTTACGTAAAGTCGAAAACATATTTTAGGATGGGATTTATTCAATATATTTGAGACCCAGGTCACAGCAGGTAAGATATACTTGTATATTATTGATTAAACACACGTATTTTAGCACATTATTTATTACCTCAATAAAAACAAACGTTAAAGGTTCTCATCTCTTGCTAGGCACAGCTGAAAAGGAAAGAAATAAAACGCTAACATAGACACACAGTCGCACACTGAGATACAAAGATAAAATTGAAGCAAAGAAAGTACACGTAATCGGATTAGCTGTAGTATAAGAGAAGGTTGGTCGGTCAATCACCTCGCATTCTCATTGGCTGATTACATATGCTTTCGAGAAATTCATAACAGCGACACCAGTTGAAGAGGAATGTTCGATGCGAACGTTCACCTTTCTCTCGGAAGATTTTTTTTTTTTTTTTTTTGTAAATCAATGGTGGTTGGTACTAGTGAAGCCATTTTTTTATACGCTTACCTCCCCACGAGAACAAGCATACACGAGGTGGATTATTAACGTCGTTTATCAGCTACTCGTTCAAAGGAATAATGTGTATATTTGACCAACATTCAACCCCAGTAGAATAAGACACATTTTTTGACACTGCATTTTAAAAAATTATTTTTATTACATTTTCACCCCAAACAAGGCACATTGTCACTTTGGTGTAGGGGGCTACTATCAGGGGAAACATCTACTGGGGTACTATGTAGGGATTTGGGCAGCGAGATGTTGGTTCACGTTGCACTTGAACTTATGCATGTCAGTACAGTTGGGGAAGCAGTGACCCGGAAAAGTCTAGCAGTTCTGGGGAAGAAACTACTGGAGTAGAAAGATCTTTTACATCTAGGGATCTCTACAGTGTGGGGGTGGGATTTTGCAGCTTGTCGGGTCTGTCGAGGGTGTTTACGTCGTGGAGGCACACGTGCTTGCAGTTCATCAGAGCATTCACCATTATAATACTTGTAGAACAGGCAGAGGGATGGAACGTTTCGTCGATGTGACAGAGGCTGAAGCTTTGATGCCAGTTGTGTTGGAACGATTAATCGGTATCAGAATCATAAAAACCTGGTGTCTATTTTCCGATGCCCAAAACGATTCTTTTAATTGTCTTTATTTTGTTTATGTCGAGTAAAGCTTAATTTTTCACTGCTCGTCTTAATGATGAAATATTGGCTATTTATTGATCTTAAACTACCAGTAAAACTTAAATCCATACATAGATGTCAGCACAAGTGTATTTTTACCGTAGCGAAAATATATGCACGTATTCCATTTTTTTTACGGTAATCAGAAAATTAAAAGAAAGAAAACTCTATAGCCAAATATTTAGAGATTTAAAATGAATCGGAATCGGTAATTGCATCGGAATCGGGAATTTAGAACAGAATCGGTAATTGTATCGGAATCGAGGGAAACATTAGAATCGCCCCATCACTACTTCAAGATACAGACGGATACGTCATTGACAATCAGATAGTTGTTCCGCTGTGGTACCTGCTCTGTCAGTATGAGATATTTTTCTGACATGACTATCAGGTTCACCTTCCAAGACTCAATTTTCTTTGGTTCTTTGGTTGGTTTATCGCTAAGGCGTTCTTACCAGAGACTGCTCAAGCAATTTTTGTGGGGCCGAAATACACTGCATGTGATGCGCTGACCTTTCCCCCCCGCTTCCGGCCTTTTTCTCAGTCATCTTACTGTTAAAGAGGGAAGGGGATTAATGCCAAAATACGATTCAAGATCAAGTATATATAACTAATAAAGAAAATGAAAATAAATTATATTTTAAAAAACTTTCATCGATTGTACCCCAAATCTCGACGAACAGAAAAATGAAATTAGTAAAAGAATGACAAATTTTTAATTCTAAAAAATTGAAGTTGAATAACATTAAAAAACAAACACTCACTTGAAACAATGAATGCATTGAATAAATCCTTTCATATAAATGTTCATTGAACGGTTTCATTATGGCCAGTTCGCATAGCGCTTTTGAACTGGAAACTCAAGATCCCTGGTTCAATTCTGGGTTACAGGACTGTGTTTCTTTTCATTGTTATTGATCGAATATTTATGTATTTATTTTTACAAAGGAGTTATCACTTATTAAGGCCCAAAGGTCACTCGAGGATAGGGTTAATGAGTGTACAGTAGTCAATAGAACAATATCGTAGTGATCGTTAGTCGGGTAAATTTGATGGGTTGGATTATTTAAAGAGACGATTCAACAAGAACTTGTTTACGTTGGACTTGAAGACGACCATTTTGTAATTAGCAGGAAAGCAGGAAAATGGAAGAGAGTTCTAGACGAGTGTTTTTCGTGAAAGTTTGGCGAAGGGGACATAGATTGGAGCTCAGACAAGCACTTGCCATGAAAATAACGATAAAGCAGAAACAGACTTGCAACGTCTTTTCTGTGGGAAAGACGTTGCAGGGAAGAGAAAAAGGGCATTCTCTACAAGGCTACGAAGTCTATTTTGAACTCTGTCAAGGCAGGATATGATCTTTCCAACAGCTCCTGGCCAGATGTGGCAACGGTACTCCATCCTTGGATGTACTTGGCTCTCATACAAATCTAAAAATATGTAATTTATGATGTGGATATACAATCATCTATTTTGGGTCAGACAAATCAACTGCGTCACTCATATCTGCTAAATAGACAATTAAATAACATAAATAACACAAGCATTCCATTAAATAATTAAATTACCCCAAAGTCTTCAAGCAACATGCAGTAAAGTCTGAGAAGAAAGGTTCAACCTGAAGGACGCGACGAAAGGGCAAACGTTCAACTCTACAAATAAACCCACACCAAACATCCAATAAGCACCATATTTCAAATGGGATGTCATTAAAAGTAGGGAAAAACTCTAATAAAGAAAGTAAGTTATTGGCCTTTTAAAAATTCTAGAAAAAGAACTGAAGAGTTCCAAAGGAGGCAAAAGGTGTACAGTATGGCGGCTGGGCTAACATATGCATATCGTTCTGTAAATAATTAATGTTTCTGCCGTGAATAAATTGTATTTAACTTAACAGGAGCTTGTTGACTTATTACTCGAACATTTCATTATTTAAACAAGCATTTCTCCGGACACAACCAAGACCGTCTTAAAAGACAAGATGGCCGGTGGGCAAAAATAATTTAATCTGCTGACGTCATCATGGATAGTCCTTACCGGTGACACTCGTAACGTCTTGGAGTCAGTGTAATATTTCTTTTTTTATTAAAATGCCTTCACGGTGCATCGTTCCAAATTGCTGAGGAAATTATCATAAAGGACCAAAAAGTGACGGTATTTTCATTTCCGAAAGATAAAGAACTATAATGCAGTAAAAAAAGGGTTTGTATTACTGTACACATAGATTCGAAAAAGTTGTCAAAAAACAAATATATAACAAATAAATGTTATCAAAGGCAAGATAAGTTACTTTTCTACCAAACTGGATATATTTTTCGTGTTTTTATTCAATGTAACATGTTTATTCAGCTCGAAAACCATACAGTGTTTACCGATGTATTGGAACATTCAAGATGGCGTCTGATTCTCTCTTTAACACGGTAAGTGTGGGAAAAGATGTTATAAATAAAAAACCGGATAAAATACTGTTAAAAACTCGCTCAATATATGTTACCGTGACATAGGTTGACATATATTCGGCGGGTTTTTAATAGTATTTTGAATAGTTTTTTTTATTTATAACACCTTTTTCCAAACTTATAGCGTTAAAGAGAGTGTGAGACGCCATCTTGAATTTTCGAATACATCGGTAAACACTGTGTGTTTTTCGAGCTGAATAAACATGTTACATTGAATAAAAACACAAAAAATATATCCAGTTTGGCAGAAAAGTAACTTATCTTGCCTTTGATAACATTTATTTGTTATATATTTGCTTTTTGACAACTTTTTCGAATCTATGTGTACAGTAATACAAACCCACGTATTTTAACAAACTGAAAATATGGATATAAAAAAATGATTTTGCATGTTATTTTTGTTATGTGATGAAATAATCTTAAATAAGAAACATGATTTTTTCTTTAGGTTAATTATTTTTTTACTGTGCAATATTTCATGAATTTATTAAAAATATTGTTTTTGATTTTGAAAAAATATTGTGGTTCATTTTGATTAAAAAATATTCATTTTGATTAAAAAATATTCATTTTGATTAAAAAAAAATATTGTTCATTTTGATTAAAAAAATATTCATTTTGATTTTAAAAAAAGTTTAATTTTAATATTTGTTTATTGTCTTAACTCATATCAAATGTTTTGCTTGTGTTCTGCTTCAAATATTCATAATCTTACATGCATAATTTTCATTTAATTATATTAAATAAACTTCAAGTTTATTTCAAATCAAATCGTGTTCCTTCACTTTTTAAAATGTAATTTATAAGTAATTAAAGAACGCATTCTAATCTTTAAAATCTATAATACAACGAAATATTCAATTGCTAATATACTTAAACAAATAACTTGTGTTTTTTAAAATTATTTTTTTATTATTAATATTAGATGAGTTTCAGTATAAATCATCGTGTTCTTTCTTTATTTCTTTATTTTAATCCAATTTTGAAGTTTTGTAACGCTGTCTGTATAAATTACTGTTCATTATTGACAGTCTAAGAGTTCCACATATCTTGCTTGTTGGGACCTCGGCGATGACGTCATTTTTTCAGCTGGCCGGCCATCTTTATAACGAAGGCCACGACACAACGCACCTGTTCTTTTTTGCTGGATTATTTTGATTATCAATTATCGATATTTATCGACGAAATTCTGATACAAAACATTTAAAAACACTGCCAGACACATCAAGTACCATTTTGTAAAACTTCATAAAAATCGGCCCAATCGTTTCGGAGTCCATAGGGAATCAACACACACACACACACACACACACACACACACACACACACACACACACACACACACACACACACACACACACAAAAGTTTATTTATATAATTGTAGAGATTCTTTGTAAATTTCAATTCACAAAATTTCCAGTTAAAATATTCGCAATCACTTTCTAATCAAAACGAACTCAGGAAGGATGAATGCAGCATTTTTGTTTTATAAGTACAGGTCACACGAGCAAGCATTACATTAAGTTGAAATCACATTTTTGGATGAAATCCATTTTACCTAACAACGATTTGCTTCGAAACGGTTTGTAATCTATTTTGCTCCAACAAACAAAACATACTGATCTGAGAAAACAAAACAAAACAAACAAACAATTACAAATTAAGAGATTAATTTAGTTTACATGGAATACTGTCTCGTACGTATATAAAGGTATTTTAAAGAAGGTAATAAAATGCAGAAGTATAATGGATCGATACAAACTGATATCTCAAAGTCTCAATATCTGCAACACAGAGATGAAATGTTCAGGTCATAAATGCATGAGTTCAGCCACCATAACAATGCGATTTGCAATCTCTTCTGATCTATTATGGCTAAATAAAAAATAGGGGACATTACTTTTGACGCATCCTCTCGTGGGTGTATATATATATATATATATATATATATATATATATATATATACTTGTTTATTGTTATATAAACATGCTCACATCCCGCTGCTACAAATAGCCACTTGTTTCAATCAAACAACAGATATCATCAGGCAGCGACTTGACTATTCAAAAGTTCAATGAATAATGGATTTTTATTTTAGGTAGGAACTCTTTAGAAGTTGGAGTTAAAAAACTTAAAACACAGGACTTTAATTAAATAAAAATGTAAAAAGGGAGAGGCAATTTAAATAAAGTTAAAAAAATTTCAATGGGGAGAGAGTGATTGAGAAGAGAAAAAAGGAATAGAGACAGAAATAGAGAAAGAAAATATAGAGAAAACAAAATAGAGAAAAAAAGAAGAGAAAATATATATATATATATATATATACATACATATATATATATATATATATATATATATATATGGAGAAGAAAAGAAAAAAGAAATAAATGGTTATAATAAAGAGAATAAGAACTAGAAGGAAAAGGAAAGAATAATGAGATCTAGTTAAATAGGGAAAGAGAGAAAGTAAGAATTTGACAGTATATAGAAAAAGAAAAAGAAAAAGAAAAAAAAAAAGAAAAAATCTGCGTGTCAACCACTTTATGAACAATTATACAATTCAGTAATGAAACATATTATTACAAATACAAACAGAAGATACAATCCAAGCGTCAGAAATGAACGTGTCAAAAAAGGCAGTGAATGTATTCGGCTAGCATATTTATCCTCTTACATACGTCCACGAGTAAAATCAACGCAATTCAAACATACGTCTACCATCAATTAGGCCCTTTATGCTAAATGATATAAGTTTAAAGTTTTCGCGTTTTTATTAGATAAATATATGAATAAAAGAAGAAAATAATGATAAAACAATATAAAATTATTATTAATAACAATAAACATAATAGAAATGATAAAAATAATAATAATAATAATAATAATAATAATAATAAAAATAATAATAATTATAATAATAATAATAATAATAATAATAATAATAATAAAAACAGAATAAAATTAATATTTATTATCTTTTTAATATAATATATTTAGCCATAAGAGGGGATTAAATAAATTAAATAGGTCCAATAATTATAAATAAAACACTACTAATATTTATGTATATAAAAAGAATACAATACAAATATATATATATATATACACACACACATATATATACCCAAATATACACACACATACACACACACATATATATATACATATATATATATATACACATATACATGCACATAAGTAAAGGTCTAACTATACTATTAAGTTGGAAGTTTAAGCTATTTAAGTATAGATATAAAGTCATATTAAATCACAAAATAATACATTCAATACCAGATTACTAATAACACAGATACAAGTACACTTACCTATAAATATATTCAGGCAAAAGAAGTAATTAAATCAACGAAATACTCAAAAATAGCAACGCACAGGTAGATAGTACCCAAATTAAAAATAATAAGATACATATGTATATACTCACAGAGAACCAACCGACATACTAATAAGCACATATATACATATATATATATACATATATATATATATATATATATATATATATATATATATACATACATATATATATACACACATATATACATATACATATATATATATATAATCTTATGTATACACATACATACAAAAAATACACAAATATATGCACACAATCATATACTAATAAACAACAACGCACACACACATATATATACTCACACATAAATATGTATAATTTACATAAATTATATATATAGAAATACATAAGAATACAAATAATTTGGCAAGGGTACAGATAGATGCATACACACATAGAAACATACAAATGGATTGAATAAACATGGGAGGGTATACCAAATAATATAGAAATATATAGATCTAAGTACACACGGTCATAAAATAAATACATAGACACATACATATACACATAGACACACAGGTATATAAGATAGGAGAAGGAAAGAATGAAATCAGGAGAGGAGAAAGTATATTAATAGAATATTAATAAATTATAGAAATCAGTGACAATTTTTAATTTATTTAAATTTTATATCTAAACTAAATTACTTAAAAGATGGGTTTTATAATGTTTGCAATTAATTGAATTTTCGTGCTTCTTATTTAATAATTTATCTCTTTCTCTAAAAGTAAGTATAAATAATTTCTCATAAAGACATAGGTAGCAAGGCGAGTTTAAAGATGAACAGGTTTTCGCTTTCTTTAAAATTTTCCAATTTACTATTGGGAGTAACCTTGCTCTACTAGTTCATTGTAATATTTAGACAAGGAAGTTATATTTTTGTACTCATTATTTTCAAAAGAGCACTTGTGACCGGTAAATCTTTCTTTAAAATTGTTATTTGTCATTCCTATGTAATATTTTTTTTCATTCGGATTTTCCTTAGTAGAAATAGTTGCTTGGTACACTACAGAAGTAATTTGACAATTTCCTTTAAGAGGGCATTTTGATTTAATTCTACAGTTACAACTTTCGGTAGCAATGGGTGTGCTATTTTTGTTTAATATTTTGTTATTATGTTTTTTAATTATTTTTTCAAGGTTTTCATTACAGCTATAACTAAGTTTTATTGTATTTTTATTGAAAATTTTATGTAGTATATTATTAATAGGGAAGTGCTTTTTAATTAAGTTTAAGAATTTCATTCCTAGATTTGTTTTAAGTTTCAGATTAAAAGGGGGATTGTACCACAGGATTTTTCTCTTACGGTTTCTATTTGTATTTGTGTTTGGGTGTGTTGGTTCTATGAACTCAATTTGGGTGTTTTTGTATCCACTATCCTTAAGGGCCCTGTTATAGAAATATTTATGTTTATTAAATGTTTCAAGATTGGAAGAATTGTCACTGATTCTTTTACTAATGGATTTGGGGATATGCCTAATGATAGATTTTGGGTGATTTGATAGGGGGTGTACATAAATTGGGTTTGAGTTTTCCTTCCTATATGGTTGGTAGATGCCTTTCCTTAAATCAAAGTTCACATCCAAAAAATTTACAGTTTTAACATCTGATACAATATCCACTTTTAATTTAATTCTACGGAATTCATTTAAGATAATCTTTTTGGTTCTTTCACATTTAGGGCCGTTGGATTCCTTGATGATCATCAGTCCATCATCACGATACAAGCCTATATCCATGACATTGATGTCTTTGGTTAAGTTGTATAGTATGAATAGACCTACTAAGTCTGTCATTTCAGCCGAATCCAAAGACCCCATGGAAATGTCAAACAGGTCATTTTGATCTTTTTTCAACCACTGATCATTTCCACTAATTAATGTAGTATTTCTACATGTCCGTACAATTTCAATTTCAGTGTCTTTTATATCAGACAGGAGTTTAGCAAACTCCATCACCTCTTCCAATAGTTCCTTAGATATGGAGGGATAGTAATTCACAATATCGAATTGTAAAAAAGTACAATTCTTTTTATTATGTATATTGGAAAACCATTTAATGGTATCCGCTGTGTTAATCCATAGATTTAGCTTATATGTTGATTTAATTTGATAGTTAACTCTTTCTAGTATATTTTTACTTAATTTACCAATTTCGGGTTTCGTAGGAGTTTTCGAATGAAAAAAAAATATTACATAGGAATGACAAATAACAATTTTAAAGAAAGATTTACCGGTCACAAGTGCTCTTTTGAAAATAATGAGTACAAAAATAGAACTTCCTTGTCTAAATATTACAATGAACTAGTAGAGCAAGGTTACTCCCCAATAGTAAATTGGAAAATTTTAAAGAAAGCGAAAACCTGTTCATCTTTAAACTCGCCTTGCTACCTATGTCTTTATGAGAAATTATTTATACTTACTTTTAGAGAAAGAGATAAATTATTAAATAAGAAGCACGAAAATTCAATTAATTGCAAACATTATAAAACCCATCTTTTAAGTAATTTAGTTTAGATATAAAATTTAAATAAATTAAAAATTGTCACTGATTTCTATAATTTATTAATATTCTATTAATATACTTTCTCCTCTCCTGATTTCATTCTTTCCTTCTCCTATCTTATATACCTGTGTGTCTATGTGTATATGTATGTGTCTATGTATTTATTTTATGACCGTGTGTACTTAGATCTATATATTTCTATATTATTTGGTATACCCTCCCATGTTTATTCAATCCATTTGTATGTTTCTATGTGTGTATGCATCTATCTGTACCCTTGCCAAATTATTTGTATTCTTATGTATTTCTATATATATAATTTATGTAAATTATACATATTTATGTGTGAGTATATATATGTGTGTGTGCGTTGTTGTTTATTAGTATATGATTGTGTGCATATATTTGTGTATTTTTTGTATGTATGTGTATACATAAGATTATATATATATATGTATATGTATATATGTGTGTATATATATATGTATGTATATATATATATATATATATATATATGTATATATATATGTATATATGTGCTTATTAGTATGTCGGTTGGTTCTCTGTGAGTATATACATATGTATCTTATTATTTTTAATTTGGGTACTATCTACCTGTGCGTCGCTATTTTTGAGTATTTCGTTGATTTAATTACTTCTTTTGCCTGAATATATTTATAGGTAAGTGTACTTGTATCTGTGTTATTAGTAATCTGGTATTGAATGTATTATTTTGTGATTTAATATGACTTTATATCTATACTTAAATAGCTTAAACTTCCAACTTAATAGTATAGTTAGACCTTTACTTATGTGCATTTATATGTGTATATATATATATATGTATGTATATATATATGTGTGTGTATGTGTGTGTATATTTGGGTATATATATGTGTGTGTGTATATATATATATTTGTATTGTATTCTTTTTATATACATAAATATTAGTAGTTTTTTATTTATAATTATTGGACCTATTTAATTTATTTAATCCCCTCTTATGGCTAAATATATTATATTAAAAAGATAATAAATATTAATTTTATTCTGTTTTTATTATTATTATTATTATTATTATTATTATTATTATTATTATTATTATAATTATTATTATTTTTATTATTATTATTATTATTATTATTATTTTTATCATTACTATTATGTTTATTGTTATTAATAATAATTTTATATTGTTTTATCATTATTTTCTTCTTTTATTCATATATTTATCTAATAAAAACGCGAAAACTTTAAACTTATATCATTTAGCATAAAGGGCCTAATTGATGGTAGACGTATGTTTGAATTGCGTTGATTTTACTCGTGGACGTATGTAAGAGGATAAATATGCTAGCCGAATACATTCACTGCCTTTTTTGACACGTTCATTTCTGACGCTTGGATTGTATCTTCTGTTTGTATTTGTAATAATATGTTTCATTACTGAATTGTATAATTGTTCATAAAGTGGTTGACACGCAGATTTTTTCTTTTTTTTTTCTTTTTCTTTTTCTTTTTCTATATACTGTCAAATTCTTACTTTCTCTCTTTCCCTATTTAACTAGATCTCATTATTCTTTCCTTTTCCTTCTAGTTCTTATTCTCTTTATTATAACCATTTATTTCTTTTTTCTTTTCTTCTCCATATATATATATATATATATATATATATATATATATGTATGTATATATATATATATATATATATATATATATATATATATATATATATATATATATGTATGTATATATATATATATATTTTTTTTCTCTCTTCTTTTTTTCTCTATTTTGTTTTCTCTATATTTTCTTTCTCTATTTCTGTCTCTATTCCTTTTTTCTCTTCTCAATCACTTTCTCCCCATTGAAATTTTTTTAAACTTTATTTAAATTGCCTCTCCCTTTTTACTTTTTTATTTAATTAAAGTCCTGTGTTTTAAGTTTTTTAACACCAACTTCTAAAGAGTTCCTACCTAAAATAAAAATCCATTATTCATTGAACTTTTGAATAGTCAAGTCGCTGCCTGATGATATCTGTTGTTTGATTGAAACAAGTGGCTATTTGTAGCAGCGGGATGTGAGCATGTTTATATAACAATAAACAAGTATTATCAGCTCTTTTTATTGAGCACTATCTAACAACCTCGTTGAATTCATTAGTCCATTACTTTTGAAAATAAAAACCCCGAGTATATATATATATATATATATATATATAACTACTTAATTTACTCACATAAAATTAATATACGAAAGTATAGATTTATGCGTAAACTTTAAGTATTTACTTCAAAAGTGCTCAATACGTAGGTAGAGCTAGTTAGTAATTTATAAAATATATATGGCGATTAAGCTACACTGAATATTCCGCGTTTCATCCACTCTAGGATTCCTCAGGCTTATGCGCGAATTCTGTGGTTGTTTATCGTTTTTATATGCACCTCTTCTATTGAGATTTTAATTGATTGCTTACTTCTATTGAGATTTTAATTGATTGCTAACTTCTATTGAGATTTTAATTGATTGGCTAACTAAAGCATATAAAAACGATAAACAACCACAGAATTCGCGCATAAGCCTGAGGAGTCCTAGAGTAGATGAAACGCGGAATATTCAGTATAGCCTAATCGCCATATATATTTTATAAATTACTATATATATATATATATATATATATATATATATATATATATATATATATATATATATATATATCATTATTAATATCTTTAAGAGTATTTAAAGTTGAGCACTTAATGGAAAATAAAACCAAAAAAGCAGTCAACTAGCGTTTATGCAAAATTCTGTTCGTTTAAACCCTTTCGATCGTTTACTGTTGTGCCCGGGTTTAGCATTCATAGGCGTTAAATTTCCATAAATCATTGTGGCAATTGTTAGTGGCCCAGAGTTAATGTTTTAGCAAGTGGAGTCAAAGTTGACTTTTTAGCTGGGGTTGAATTCCTCAGCCAGTAGGTATTGTCACTTCCTACACTGATGGTTGCTAAAGCATAAAACATTAGTCTCGATAGGTATAAAACAAATATTATTTATATATATATATGTATATATATATATATTCATAATTGTTTTCAAATTGCTAGAGTATCAAAAGAATTCTTGAAGTTAGCAGCATCACCACCACAAATATCCCGGTCCTCGTAGAAACGCAGAAGTTACGCAACACTGAGCCAGCTGGAACTTCCATGGAAAACGTTTATTTGCTAAAACATTACTGCAGGACTACTTTTCTGTTGATTACAACTTAATCGCGTCTAAATCCAAGTTTAACAAATTCTTGTCCTAAATCGCCCATTGAGTTAATTTTAGTACTCCAATAGCGTTCGGTTGACAATAATATTGTTTCATTTATTCTCAAGGGCTTCGATAAGCGATAACCCAAAAGTACAAAAAACAAAAACAAAAACAAAATCTTTGATAAGGAAGCAATTCATCTGATGGTTAATAAGTATTATAATACTGACAGCGAAAAACAATTTTTTTCTGGAGAGTCATCGCTTATCAAGTCCTAAAGGCCACTCGAGGATAAAGGTTCATAAATGTCAGGTGGCCGGTCAGAACACCGTGATGATCACTAATGGTGAAAACTGTGCAGAATATGATTATTTAAGAGGACGGCACAACACGAACTTGTTTACATTGGACTCAAAAACCATGTTATAGTCAGCTAATGGGTAGTTCTAAGAAAGAAACTTTGCTCATGGAATGCGTTTAGCTTTAGGCACAGATAGTGAGTAGTGGAAACTCTTGGCAGTGCTTGTAGCTAGACGAGTGCTTGTTGTGGATGTTTTACCGGAGCGATTATAGATTGAAGCTCTGTCGAGTTCACTTGCAATTTTACTATGCGATTTAAAATAGTTTCTTGTGACGTTGTACATGATAACATGAAAACAATAAAAACAGTTTTATAATATTTTAAAAACCGTTTAAATTTTATTAGCATTAGCTGAGAAGACCAGCGAAGGTGTAGCCAATCACATCGTGTTTATTGTAAGAAAACATGTTGACTAGGATGGCGTATTCTTTTTAAGCGTTCGTCCATCGCGGTTTTCTGTTTTGCTGCTGCTCCTCCTGATGTTTGTTGCATTGAAACTGTTGTCGCTAGTTTTGCATCGATGGCCGCCAGAGAATAATTTTTGTTACTTTTGGCAGCTCACCTTTTAAACAATGAGAATCAGATGATAAAAACAATTCTATCAACAGAGCCAACGTTATAAACATCATAACACGTGCAAGAGGAAACGTGGAAATAGATGGTTTTAAAAACGCTTTGGAGGCCTCCAAAGTTTTATTTTGATCCTCACATGAAACGTTATTGGTAAAATTTATATAGTGTCACGGGTGTAGGAGAACCTGTCATTAATGAAAAAAAAAAAAAAAAAAAGAGTGTCGTCCCAACATCATTAATAATAATTCTGCCAGTTATACACATTTATACACATACTCAAGAATTACCATTGTTAATCATGCCTACACATACGTCGGGTTAGGGTTAGATTAGGTCTAGGGTTTAGGCTGTGCAAAATACAAAATAAACGCCACCGTGGAACGCATCGCGGAATAGTGGGCAGTTATCTATGTGACTTCACGTGGTAATATAAAGGAAACGATCTTTTTATGTAACTCTTCAATTCACTTGAATTATTTTTTTTAATCATTGTTACAATCTGATTTTTATTTGTTTCATTCTTTTAAAAGGTAGTTTTAGTGATGGGATGAATCTCCCCTTAAAGTAATCCAATTTACCAAATTTCCATTACTAACGATTACTACGATATTATCCCTTTTGCGTAGGTAATAAAATCCTATTTTGCTTTGTTAACTACAAATCGCATTTTGTCTGCTTTTTCGGATGGTGGTTGTATGGACGACCCCCCCCCCAGTTATTCTTAACGGTTCACAGCATATAAAAAAGCGAAGAAACTATTTCAGATTATTTGCACATTGTTGATATGGACACAACAAAGTCACACACTTGTAAAGAATTGCATGTCAAAGTTGTAAAAAAGAATAAAAATACCAAATTTCAAGAAATTCTTTTATTTTAATGACGTTTCCACGATTCCACTCGCAGTCAAATTCGTGCATTATTTTAGAGTCTACTATTTCTTCTGGTGCTACATTTAATAATTCTATCCTCGTTCAGTAAAGGAGAAATCTTTCTAAACTAAGATAATTTTGATTTTTGTTCTAATCCAGAGTGCCCTATTTTGAATAGCTGGACCCCCCCAAAAAACTGACCTTGATTCACACGTTGTCCATGTCGTGAGGCAAATACATAGCAACGCAATCTCGATTAAATATGTTTCAATTCTGATTGAATTTTTCATTATATAAACTCACGAAGAGTACTCACGTACTCACACAGGTCATTGTCAGTGATTGCTTTTAGTGTTTCCTGCAGCCTGAGTGACAACAATTTCCCCAGATTTTCAGTACTTTCCAACTCTTTCGATAACAATTACAATTGACTTTGCGTTATCTTAACCGAAGCTTAGCTTGATTTCTTGCAGGTAACGACCATTATTTTGGGGTGAAATTTGGGCAGGAATAAGTCAGTTTTAGGTCTCATTACTCTCCTCACTCATTTAATGAACATCTGGTTAGCACTCTCCCTCTGCGGTATTTCCATCCTTCTTGACCTCTCACGGCTATTTTGTGCTATAGTATCAGCTAAGATTGGTACCATAACGAGTAGGGCAGTTAATGAAAATTCTAGCAGTCTTAGTTCTCTTGAGTTCATATGGATGCGTTCGTCCAATGTTTTTTTTAAATATAATTTATTTCTATTGCAAATTCCATGTGAATGATTATCATTTGCAGTTTACGTGGGGTGCTTTTTCATTCAAGGATTTCCTTAAGATTTCAGCTATTTTCATTATTGTCTCCCCTGTAGAGTCCCAGTCTTTCAATTGATTCCAATTTCTCACAGCCCTTTTTCCAGATTTTCCAGGACTGTTCATAATGCCACTACGAGTATTGGTATATTGAATGCATTTCTCCAATTCCTTTTTTATACTCATATAATTACTTCATTTAATCACATAAATTAATATACGAAGATATAATTTTATGCGTAAATTTTCAGTATTTACGTCAACAATGCTCAATACATAGGTAGAACGAGGTACTAAGTGATGAAAATATATCTGGCAATTAAGCTACACAGAATATTCCGCGTTTCATTCTCGTGAGAATTCGTCAGGCGCATAATATTCTGTGTAGCTTAATTGCCATATATATTTTCATAACTTACTATATATATATAAATCTAACTTTCATAACTTACTATATATATTTAAATCCCCGAAACAGTGTTTCATGGTAAACAACTGATGATCCCTTAAAAAATATAAAAATTGGTATTATAGTAAATTTGAGAGTTGATGCAGTGATTGCAGGTGATTAAATGACTTACTGACTAGATGTTTTTTTTTAATGAATGATAAAAAATAATTTTTTGTGTGGTTTCAAATGTTAAAAACTTCAAAGACTATATATATATATATATATATATATATATATATATATATATATATATATATAAAGGAGAACACCTTTATGTTTGTGTGCATATCTGTCTCTAAAACGGAAGTCATATTAAGGAATGTGCATACAAACACAAGCATATTCACATATGCAATTTGTATGTAAATATAATGGAAGAAGTTCTGCGTCTCTAGCTTCCCCTTAAAGGACGCTTTTATAACATGTTAGATAATGAAATTATTCTATTGATACTCATTAGGTTATTAGCATATATTCCAATAACTCAGTGGATAAGACACGTAGCTGCAAACATTAAGATTGCTGTAAATATGACGCTGCATATGATGTTATCTTACACTCTAACCCGGGCAACGCCGGTTGACCTTACCGTACATGAACAGAATATACACGTACCCGCATCTTTAAGTTACTCATGGTTGCAGAACCCTTTTTAATACTCCGAATATATATACCCGATTTCAATGAAAATTAAACCATAAGCACGAAATCTAAATCTAAAACTTTTCCCACATTTCACATACTTCTTACTATGGTTGTCGGAATAACGTTGGGGGGGGGGGGGTAGTAAAAACAAAGAATGTAATATGGTTTTATAAGCACAGTGGAAAAGTACGTAATAGTAATTCTCACTCAATTCCGAGCAACGCCGGGTCTTCTACTAGTATCTATATTATATTTCTCTTAGTTTGTCTGTCTGTGTGTCTGTCCGTTACATCTTTTCTCGGAAACTTCTAAGCTGATCTGGTTGAAATTTTATAGGGAACTTATGTTATGATGAGGTTCAACAAAGTATTATGGTATCTGTTTGATGCGCATTAAATATTAACAGGAAGTAGTATGTAAAAAATTAGCAGAATTTTAACCATATTCAACCATCACTTAGCATAAAGCCCTCATTCTAAGTCAACTGGATATAACTTTTACGCCTTTTAACGAGCTAAAAAAAAACTAGATATATAATGGCATACACTGAATCAAAAGTTTTCAATGAGAGAGAGAGAGAGAGAGAGTAAGAGGGAGAGAGAGAGAGAGAGAGAGGGGGAGAGAAGAGAGAAAGAGAGCGAAGGAGAGAGAAGGTGGACAGCCAGCCCGATTACTACAGACTTTGCTAGCATAATAAGCCTTTCTCCTTCTTCACAGCAGCGACATCAGTTGAAAGTTGCCTGTTGACTTGTTTGGTGTGTTGTTGAATTCTGTGTCAAGTTGGTTTCGGATGTTTTTGCCGGTTTGTTTTTTTGTATTGTCTGTTTCACATTATCATTGTTTTATCGTATCTATATATATACCTTTAGTTGGTCGATTCCACAAAATTTTGATCTTAACATTTGTCTTTAAGTTTGTCATTCACTTTGACGTTGTAAATCGATTGCTTAAAAGTTGATTCCCTTTTTATGTACTAGCTCGAAACCCGATATAGCCCTGGATTAATTGAAGATCAACGTTCCACACTTCCAATACTTTTATTGACATCGAAATCGGTGAATTCACCCATTTTACAATCAATTCGATTGATTACCTTCTCTAGTTGGAGATCCATCGCGGTGCACCGTAAAGAAGCTTCACCACCCCGCAGTGCGCAGTGACTTAGTCCACAATGCATTGTATTCTACATTGCACTGTAGAGATCCTACTGTTGATTTTATAAAACTATTTTTATATAATGGCTCAAATTAAAGTTTAAAATGCAAAAGTCAAGTATCATGGTACAGTTGTGTTCTAAACAGAAACATTTATTTCGAACGCGCCTCTGTCATATCAAAGAACATACTGTTGATTTTATATGCCTGACCTTTCTGCCTGTGCTGTGATAGTGGCTTGAATTTCAGTTTAAAATGAAAAGGTCAAATATCATTGTTCAAGTGTGTTTTAAACAGAGACATTTATTTCGAACGCACATTGTCATATCAAATAACTTACTGTTAATTTTATATGTCTGACCTTTCTGCTTGTGCTGTAATAAAACTTCTCAAACACTTGTGATGCTAAGCTGTGTAAGGTGCTAACTATGTTCCAAATCGCCTGTTCCTTCTTTCATAGGATTTTTTTCAATTATCGATTATCGATTATCGATACTTGTCGAAAACATTCCGATACAAAACCCATCGAAGAACACTGTTAGATGTATAAAGTACATTTATGTGAAATTAAAAAAAAAAAAGAAAAAATCCGCCTAACCGTTTCGGAGTCCATAGCGAACTCTCTATCTCTTACTCAGACACACAAAGTTCCTTATATATAATAGTGGAGTGTTTTTTATTCAATAAATCTGAATAAGGCTGTTCTTGTGAAAATTTTCAAACGACATAATGTTTGAATTTGTCTGAATAGTCTTGAAACAATTGTAACTAACGATGAAATACACTATTCGTTGCTATCAATCTATTCCTTGATGTCTTGATTTTGCTAAAACAATATATATATATATATATATATATATATATATATATGTATATATATATAAATATATATATATATATATATATAAATATATATATATATATATATATATATATATATATATATATATATATAAATTCTTATGATAAAGAGTGATACAAAATGTCTCTGTTTTATTTCTGAAAAAAGCAGCAAAGCATTTAGCCTGGTGGATTCCTTTAGGAATGAATCACAATTATCTCTGCCAAAAATATTTTTGATACTACAACTACTAAGATATACTAGTGTATTGAACACTCTTAAATTAAATACTGAAACAATAAATAAGTACCTAGTAAGTAATATAAGAACTTGCCATATTTGCAAGCGTTTTCGACTCGCGCGAGTCGGCATTAGGCAAGTGGTGAGGTTATAAAATTAAAACTAGTGAATTCATAATGAGTCGATTTTTCTTTTTTAATATACCATCTTCCGTGCAGCTTGATCAGTGCTTAGTTCGTCGGAATATTTGAATAATAGAAAGAATGTTATCGAAGCGGATAAAGTATTTAAAGATAAAATAATACCAGAAATTTAACTTGGCGAAAAGAAATGTTAGTTTTCATAACTACCATAAACAAAATTATGTGAACAAAGATGGTGTGATTGTTCTTTTGATTACTTGTCACGTGGTCAGAGAGAAGAAAGATTTAATTTAGAGATATATGTAGAGAGTTAGCGAACAGACGGAGGTCTTCGTCTCCAGGGTTTGGATTTAACGGCTGTGGAAGTCTAAGGAACAAAGTAGCAAAATGTAGACTTGTCCGAAGTGTGCCTAACTCCGATGAAGTATAAAAATAAATAATTATATCCAAATATAATTCACGTCTTGGCGTTTCCCTTTTCGAAAGAAAAGCATCTTTAATTGAAGAAAGCACAAAAAAAACTTTGTAAAAGTATGCGACTTTTGCTACTGTCTCCTCGGGCAATGTTATCCGTCCCTTTGGTAAAGATTGTCTGTAGAAGTTGTCATTGTCCATAGTTGTTTTAAAATGTCCACACACATGAACACTAGACACAACCAATAGACGCTATACGCTCATTGAAGAAACTAGACGACCACAACATGTTAAAATACGTTTATATACATATATCGATGCGTCATAACGTAAAAGAGACATCCTTTAAATAGACTCTGTTTATAATAATACACTCACGACTATGGAACATTCCTATCGAGTTCGGTTAGTGATGAGTTTTCGTGTTTGAATGAATAAGGCGTCGATGATGAAAAGGGCAAGGTTAAAATGTCGAACAACAAAGATTTCAACGTTTTTTGGTGATATATTTCAGGTAGTGGCGTACCTATGTAAAATGGCGCCCATGGTAAAATTTGAATGTGCGCCCCTTCTTAATAATTTATACCTTAGATATATCTAACTACTAATTTTAATTTTTGTCAAGCAATTTTTGCGCCCATGTCAGAGTGGCGCCCATGGCACGGGCCATGCCTGCCATACCCTAGATACGCCACTGATTTCAGGAGTCTTTTTTGAAAATGTCGGCTTCTATTCGATGTTGGTCGTTGGTGAGATAGCGTGTTAGAGCAGAGAGATACTGTTCCTTGTCATGCCAATTGATTAATTTCTATCTGATTAAGCATGTATCGAGTCAAAAATGCGACACAACAATAGAAAGGTATATATAAGTAAATACCGGTTTGCACGACAAAACAGAAATGATTTTTTTTGTTTCGTATTACATTTGTAAAATAACTTTTTTAAATAATTAAATATTGAAGAATGAGTTTTATTTTGCTTTGGAAATCGATTCTTGTAAGAATCGATCTAAACTATATGACATAAATTTATAGTACACACACACACACACGCATATATATATATATATATATATATATATATATATATATATATATACATTACTTTTAAATAAATATTAAGTATTTTTATGCTTACGTAACAATCAGTGTCAGTAGTGATAAGTAATGCTGCTCTGAAGATTCGAGCCCAGTCATAAAGTCACAATTGACTTCATAGGCTAACATCGTACAACATTAGCACAACAATTAAAGGAAATTAAGTACCTATAAATACCAAATCGCCGGGTATGTATATATATAGTAAACGATCAGAGAGTATTCGACGACTGGAAGTCAGAATGTGGCCTTTGCAATATATATATATTGAAAATTGAAAATAATTACGTATATAAAATGACTACTGCATTTAATCACATAAATTAATATACGAAAGTATAATTTTATGCGTAAACTGCGTGAAGTATTTACTTCAACGGTGCTCAATACATAGGTAGAGCTAGGTTGTAAGTTATAAAAATATATATGGCAATTAAGCTACACAGAATATCCCGCGTTGCATCCACGCTAGGATTCGTCAGGCTTATGCCAGACAAACCTAGCGTGGATGAAGCCTGACGAATCCTAGCGTGGATGAAACTCGGAATATTCTGTGTAGCTTAATTGCCATAAATATGATATAGATCACAGATTAGAAATCAAGAGAATTTTCCTATTTATGGATACCAGACTGGAAAAAGACTTTTTCCGAATGTTTATCAATCCAAGACCTGCTGAATTCGGGGATTCTCGTTCTCTATTTGCATATATGGTTTAACGTATAAAGCTATGGAGATCTACACACCCGTATACGTATTGTAATTATCGACGGTAATATGTGCAATGGAATTGAATATTTATCTACAATTTGATGCAATATCTCCGCACCCCCAAAGACTCTGGGTTTGTTCTGAGCCTCAACATCAACGGATCTTTACATCGCTGAAGAGGATGACCATCTCATATGCCCTTCGAAATCACAGTATAGGATCATCAAATATTCTGGATATCACCTCAGATTTGGAACATACTTCAAATCTATCGGATTACTCGATCATCTCTGATTTTCCCCTTGGAGTACTGCTCGTTCGACCTGGCCGTAATATCCCGGAAACTATTGAACTCATTCTGATATTGGACTGCCCAGGTTGTATGACTTTTAAGCACCATTTAAATAACTTTTAAATAACATTTTCAATACATGTACTGATAAGCAAAATATTCGTTTATTCATAGCTGAATATTTTGCTAATTGCATTTCATTTCCTCGGATTATATGAGCCATTATTGAAAATCTATGGATTAAGGAAATAAGTATAATTCTTCTCCATATATTCCTTGTTTCAAACAATACATTCTTACCTTGAATATTTTTTAACCTACAGGCTTTAAGTTTAATCATTACACTTGTATATTGTTTTTAAAATATAATTATCCACTGACACGTGTTTCGTCGTCTACGACTCATCAGTGGTTTAATCTAGCGAGATTCGAAATCGGGACCCGTGATAAGAAGCCTAAACCTCTTCCACTGAGCTATCTCGCACGACTACTAATGTGTCGCTTTTTTACGTAGATGTTGTTTATTTGCTTTTGTTAGCGATTTAATGTTGTGACCTTTTGGGCTGTGATCATAGCGTAGTATCTGTGTTAACTGTAGTAAACAAGGTCAAGGGTCAAAACATTATTATTATTATTATTATTATTATTATTATTATTATTATTATTATTATTAACTGATTCGAGCGACGGCGGATCGCTTGATCAATTATTATAATTAGAAAAATAAACAATTTAATTGATAAAAATGATTGACATATGATATAATAATATGGCAAAAGGAATGTGAAAATAGAAAATAGATGTAAACATTATTTTTGGTCTGCATAAACAAATAACTAGATTGAGGTTACATCAGCTGTTGGTTTGAGACATGTGATGAAATGTAGAGTTGGGAAGATTCTAGCGAGTTGGTAGCTGGACATCAGAGAGAACAGACGGTTCAAAAAGGCCCTCTCCATGGTGCAGGGGGGGGGCATGATTTCAGGTAGCCAAGATGTAAAAACATATAATCTCTGAAGATGCCGGCCGGATCATGAAAATAAATGTTCGTAAATAATTCAGGTATGTGTTGTGTTATTTACATATGTTAAAAAGAACTGTTTGTCTACAACTGCTTCGATACGTCCACGTCAATCGTTTCCAGTTAGAACTGTTGCATAAATGTTTAAATATACACACTAGACGATCAACTAAATGATACGACGTATATACATACACATACACATGCATAAATATATAGATAAAATATAAAACCCAAGTATTAACATGTATGTCGTTATATACATATTCATATACGCATTATACAACAGGACTTTTTTGGTAAACATAATATAACAGTGATACTTCTTAAAATTAATTAAATTATTTATATTAAAGTGCATTTTTACCTAAATGCGAGTTTGCAATAATTTTCCCTTTGACCAATTTGGTACCCCCAAATGGGGAGCTGCATATGTATTGTTTTTTTTTTAAAAGTGGATAATTATATCTTAAAAACAATACATATGCCGCTCCCCATTTGTGGGTATTAAATTGGGTAAAGGGAAAATTATTGATCAAAAAGTAAATCTTTTACAAAGCAAAACTTATCAAGATAAGGAAAGCATAACGCTATTTACAAGAGCGAACAATAATATTAAATGGAAGATGAGGAGCAAAAGTTATAACTTTATTATATCATCAGAATAATCAGGAAAAGTTAAGGAGAAAAATTAAGAAAAACCTCTTTAGGCCATGGCATTTCAAAGCTATATACGTCTCATCAGAAGAGAAGGGTCAGAACTATACAAAATGCAAATTTGAAAGTACTTTTTTTAAACTCCTTCGCCTAACGTTTACAGGGAATATGAACTGGAATAAATACATTGAGAGCATTGCCAAGGCTGCTACAAGGAAGGTGGGCCATCTCTACTGTGCTTGAAAATTACTTACGCCTGAAAGTATCCTGTATCTCTATAAGGCCACCATTCGCCCATGTATGGAGTACTGTTGTCACATTTGGGCTGGTGCATTTGCTGCTTGTCTCTCGCTCCTGGACAGGGTTAAAAAAAGAGACGCCAACCTGATAGGTCCTGAACTGGCATCTAAGCGTCAGCCTCTGTCCCATCGACGAGATGTTGCATCCCTCTGTCTGTTATACAAATACTTTAATGGAGAATGCTCTGACGAACTGTAAACACTTGTACCTTCTTAACGTAACTACCCTCGACAAACCCGACAAGCAATTGAGTCCCACCCCTTTACAGTAGCGATCCCTAGGTGCAAGAAAGCCTTTTACTCAAATAGTTTCTTCATCAGAACTGCAAGTCTTTGGAACTCCATTCCGGGCTTCTACTTTCCAAACTGTACTGATATGCAGACGTTCAAGTGCAATGTAAACAAACATCTTTCTACTCATCTCCCTTCATAATGCCCCCGCAAATTATGTCCCTGATAGTAGCTCCCTACTTCCAAGTGGCACTGTGCCTTGTTTGGGGTGAAAATTGAATAAAAAAATAATAATAAAAAAATGGCTTAAGAACATTTAGATATGAAATGAGGACGAAACAATAGGATATGTTATATAGTAATTAAAAGTAGGTACAACATAAAAGGCTAAATGGAAAGGGTAGTATATATGAAATTAAGAACAGCCCACAACAAAAGAAGAAAAATAGGGAAGCGGTGAAAACAAGGGAGATAGAAACAGTGAATAGGGGCTACAGAAACACGTATAAATAGATAAAAAATAATAAATAACAGTAAGAATAAAACAGTTTGTAAGTGAAGAAAATAGGATTTTATATTATTTTATATTATTTTATTTATTATTTAATATCATTTTTATTATTTTATATCATTTATATTATTTTATATTATTTTATATTATTTTTATCATTTTATATCATTTTATATTATTTTATATCAGTTTACATTATTGTATATCATTTTAGATTATTTTATATTATTTTTTATTATTTTTTATCGTTTTCTATAATTTTCTATAATTTTATACTATTTTATATTATTTTTTATTATTTTATATCATTTTATATTATTTTTATTATTTTATATTATTTTATATTATCTTATATAATTTTATATTATTTTATATTATTTTATATCATTTTATATTATTTTATATCATTTTATATCATTTTACATTATTTATATCATTTTATATTATTTTTTATTATTTTATATTATCTTTTATTATTTTATATTATTTTATATCATTTCATATTATTTTATATCATTTTATATCATTTAATATTATTTTCTATAATTTTATATTATTTTATATTATTTTATATTATTTTCTATCATTTTCTATAATTTTCTATAATTTTCTACTCTTTTATATTATTTTTTATTATTTTCTATTATTTTATATTACTTTATATCATTTCATATCATTTTATATTATTTTATATCATTTTATATGATTTTATATCATTTTATATAATTTTATATCATTTTATATCATTTTTTTATTATTTTATATCATTTTATCTTATTTTATATTATTTTTATTATTTTATATCATTTTATATTATTTTTTATTATTTCATATTATTTCATTTTATTTTATATCATTTATATTATTCTATATTATTTTTTATTATTTTATATCATTGTATATTATTTTATATTATTTTATATCATTTCATATTATTTTATATTATTTTCTATCATTTTATATTATTTTATACATTTTATATTATTTTATTTCATTTTATATTATTATTATATATAATTTTATATTATTTTATGTTGTTTTATATTTCTTTTATCATTTTATATAATTTTATATCATTTTATATTATTTTTATTATTTTATATCATTTTATATTATTTTATATTATTTTATATCATTTTTTACTATTTTATATCATTTCACATTATTTTATATTAGTTATTATTATTTTATATCATTTTGTGTTTCTTTTTTATCATTTTATGTTATTTTATATTATTTTATATCATTTTATATTATTTTATATGATTTTTTATTATTTTATATTATTTTTTATTATTTATATAATTTTATATCATTTTATATTATTTTTTATCATTTTATATCATTTTTTTATTATTTTATATTATTTTATTTTGTTTTTAAACCTATTTTGAACATTTTTTAAATTCTATTTTTCTTCATTTTAAGATCGTTTTATCTATTATTTTTTATCTATTTATAAATGTATTTCCCTATCCCTCATTTACTGTTTCTATCTTCTCTCCTTCTCTTTCCACTTTTTCTTCTCTGTTCCCTATTTTTTCTTTCTTTTTATGTTGACTCCTCTTTAATAACCCCAATTATTTCAAAGTGGCCTATATTTTTTTTACTATTACCTACATATATACTACTCTTCCGATTTACCCTTAAATGTTATACCTGCTTTTAATTACTATTTACCATATTAACCCATGCCTTCATTCTCAACTTATATGTAAATATCTTGAAGCCAATTTTTCTATATTTGCATTTTGTATAATTCTGGTCCTTCTTCTCATGAGAAGCATTTAGTTTCGAAATGTTGTGGCCTAAAGAGGCTTTTCTTAATTTTCATTTTAACTTTTTCTTATTCTTGTGATCATCTAATAAAGTTATACATAACTGTTATTCCCCCCCTCTCTCTCTCTCTCTCTCTCTCTCTCTATATATATATATATATATATATATATATAACGAGAGAGGGAGGAAGAGAATAAGAGAGAGAGAGAGAGAGACAGACAGACTGACAGACAGACAGAAAGAAAGAGAGAGGGGTGACAAGACATAAACAGAACTTTTTAAATTTGTTCTCGAACCTTTTCCTATGTAGTTGGACCACGAAAAAATAGACCTTATATTAACCTTTCGTGGGCTGGGCGTTTAAAATTATCTAGAAGATTAATGGGATCCACACGGACCCCATTTTTTTTAGTGTATAAACTCAGAATTGCCAAACTTTACATGTGTATTCTTCATGCCTTTTGAAATAGAATGCTATACGGGTTTTCTATAAATTGTAAACGTTTTTTTTCTTTCTCTTATATGTGATAGAAATGAAAAATATTGAAAAATGCCTTTGTTTGAAAAAAAAAATACGTTTCTTCTCAGTTAAACTAAATATAATTAACTAAATGTAAAAAAAAACAAAACAAAACAAGCGAACATGCTATTGATTTAAATTTGATTAGCAATCTTTGAAAACAACGTTTTAGAATTGTACCAAAACAAAAAAGAAATAAAGAAACCCAGTGGGGTTTTCTGAAGTTATATTTTTTGGTTATAATTAATTGAAAGTTATTTACACAATATCCATAAACCTGTGATGATTTAATTCAATGGTTATTTTTCTCAGTAAACAGTGAAAGATATTTAATATCACACGGCGCACTACTCTACTAATTCACGAAAGGGTTAATGACGTATAAGCGAATTCCGAAAAAGTACAAAAAAAAAAAAAAGAATTGTTAACCCAGATTTGTCGAGTAGGGATGAACTTTTTGTCGACCATGTACATTTTCAATTGGTGTCGCTGTGGTGGATATAAACTATTCTTCATACTAGAATATTCAACAAGCAAAAAAGCACGTCATTATTATCAACCAATCAAAAACAGGTTAATTACAAACATTTTCCCCCTTCCAAATAGATTTTTGTTTACTCCAGTTGTGTGAGAAATTTATTTTATTCATTAAAAATTAATTTCATTTTACAAAAAATCTATTATTAGTTCACAGTTGCAAGCAATCTATATACTCTTATTATTTATTACTAGCAGGACCTGTTAACCGGCGTTACCCGGTGGAAGCCTGCCCCTCCCCCGCAAAAAAGTTGTTGTTGGTGTCCACTGTCGTCCCTGAAAAATTGCGGACAATGGCGGCCGTAGCTGAATTGAAATAATCTGGCTTTCACTGGCGATTAGTGTTGGTTTGAAATGATAGCGTAAAGGTACTGCTGGAATTACAAAAAAAGCAATCAAGAGAATGAGTAAATCAATATGAATTAATAAAATTACGAAAAATGGTCCATTAGAATTATAATGGAAAGTAAAAATAGAAGTTTTAGAAGTTAGGAATTCTCACGTATATGAACTGTTCAGAGTGATCGAAATCAGTGGTAGCAATCCTAGCTGTTTCCGTTTGTTGTTATTCCTCTTCTTTTTAACTCGTCCACCAGTATTAAATTAAATTCCAGTTTTATGTTGTCTTTTTTAACGTGTAAAACAAAACAAAAAAAAAATTTCACTATTGTCATGTTAAGAACGGTGTTTAGAATAGACATCCCAAACTCCCCATGTTAAGAATGGTTTTCGGAAAGTACACAATCAACCTCACCATCTAAAGAACGGCGTTCGGAATAGACACCCCCAACATTCCCATGTAAAGAACGGCTTTCATAGTAGACAACCTCTTTTTGTTTTTTTTTGGGGGGGAATAATTCCCCCAAATTTAACCGTGATAATCGTTGTCAGCAAAACAAACCCAAAATAACAACAAAAAAAAACAATTGAAAAGTGGCAGTGTTGGTAGGAGGGAAGTAGATTTGTTTATCGCGTGTGAATACAAACATGGCAGCCAGTGAATTACAGTGAATAATACGGATCTTTATATCTCTACAAGTACTTGTTTCCGCAAAATTTGAATGAAACTTTTTAATCAGCATTGTCAAAAACCTATATTCTAAAGAAACCGTCACTCTAAAGAAAACTGTGGAGATGAACCTAATGTACAAATTTACCCCCACCCATAAAAAGTTAACATTGTCGAGAATCCAGTAGATGATATTACCTAAATATTTATTTTTAATTCGGCGATGATAATAGAGTGTACAAGTTTAAAATACTATATATACTGTATATTTAAGTAAAGTACATAAAAACGTAACTATGTCTGAAAAAATATAATTAATTGGAACAAATGTACAAAGCGAGCGAGCGAGATAGAGAGGAAATAAATATTTGTTGTTTTTTCTTCGGAATCGTCGTAAAGAAATGTAAAAAGCGAGCAAGAGAGCAAGAGAGAGAAAACAAATGCAAACTTACGCCGTTAAATATAAGAAAATGGATGCAACAATTTACTCACAGGGCAAAAGTAGATATCATTGTGACGATTATTTGAATGGTACATTAATGTTTGTTTAACATACGAATACTATATATCTGGAATATAGGAATGGCCAGAGGTCAGCCAATCAGATTGAGCGGAATTAGTCTGTGGGGGGGGGTATTATTTTTGAATCGGAAAATGGAAAGATTATGTTATGTTTACGATCCAGTTACAAAGGGTGAACCCCCATATCTGTCGAAGATGCAGAATTCCTCCCGATGATGACTGGGGGCGGTAGGAGGACTTGATATTTAGAGGGAAAAATAGGGACTAATTCCTCTAAACATGGTTGCGATTGTAATGATGTTGCTCCTAGGATGAAATGTAGGATTTTATTATAACGATTAGCTCTGTCTAAAATGGCGGTCTAAGGGTACATAAGATAGTGGCTAATAGTCATAATAATAAATTTATATGTGGCATCTGTTGTTGCAAACCTGCGGTACTTTGGTCAAGAAGGGAATTTCTGCGATCAAAATATTATAGATGGATGCAAACTAGCAGAGGTACCAGGTGTTGTTCGACGTAATATAAATTTAAATAGAAGTGAAATTATGTGTAATATTTTTTATATTATAATTTCTATCTCTCCCCCTTTCTCTTTCCAACAGTCTCTTTATGTTTCTCTCTTTTCCTCCTCATTTTAGCGTCCTTCTTTGTAAGCCTTTTAGTATGTTTCGTCTTACTCACTCCTCTCTCTTATTTTAACTGTATTAAAAAATATATTTCAAATGCTGGAGTAATCTTTTTCAAATAAATTACACATAACTATTACTGTATATAATATACAAGTAACTTTATCTGCATGTTTGAGGAACAGCCTCTGCTAAACTACTCTGTCAATTTTTGGTTTACAGATATAAAACTTCATATATAGGAGATCCAGACATGTGGAACAAAAGCGATTTGGTTTTTAGCCGTATAAATATCTGCTAAGGGGTCAAAAAAGAAAAAAATTGGAACTTGGCTGACATAAGTCGACTTAATGTGTATTCTCTACGCATGCGAAAATATACACATATATACGCTTAAGTGCGTTAATTTTTAAAGTTTGATATTCATGTGTCTTTAGCTGGGGATCTGCATGTTTTGGTTTCGATTCTAGCTGATAGAACTCAAGTCATATATTTTTAAACTTTTGAAATCACTTCTCCATATTGGATACAATGCAATAATCAACAGCGAATTGGCTTTATAATAATAAATACGAAATTTCCATAAATTAAGATATTACATTTAAGCGCATTTTACGACCAGGTAACGCCAGAAGCCTTGCTAGTATCTGTAAATAAGAGTGTATGTTCTATTTTGTTTTAAAACTCCACCTTAGCTCTCTCTATTCCTCTAAATAAATAATGAAGTAAAATATCCGGTTTCGTATTATTGAAGCAGTCTTGACGAAACTGTGATGCAAGTGATATTATCATTGTAAAGAAAAAATAAACTGCCCATATATATTGTTACCTGCGATTGACGCTAACATAGACGAATCAGGAAATATGTTTTTTGGTGGGAAAGCACTGTAAAGTAATATAAGTATTTGTTCTTAAAACGCCGATATATAAAGCGAATTTGATTTTAATGGTTGCAATTGCTTTTATTTATTGGAATCCATACCTCTACTTATATATATAGCGACTTTGTGTGTGCGTGTGTGTGTAGGACAGAGACAGTGTGTGTCTGTGTGTGTGTGTGTGTGTGTGTGTGTGTAGGACAGAGACAGAGTGTGTGTGTGTGTAGGACAGAGACAGAGTGTGTGTGTGTGTGTGTGTGAGAGAGAGAGAGAGAGAGAGAGAGAGAGAGAGAGAGAGAGAGAGAGAGTTTTCTATGATTTCCAAAATGACTGGATCGATTTTTATAACATTTCACACAAATGTTCTTTATGTGTCTGGGAATGCTCTTATATAGGTTAAGTATCGGGATAACTCTGCTGAACGTCAAAAATCGATAAAAAAATCTATAAAAAAAGGAACGTGGCGATTTTGACTAAAGGTAACATTTTTATACAGCCTAACGTCACAAATTCATTTGAGAAGTTGTATGAATGCACCAACCAAAGGATCAAATGTATAAAATTGATAGTACATTCCTTCATAAGACAGAGGTGCGTTTGAAATGAATGTTTCTGTTTAGAGCACAATTGAATAATGATACTTGTCTTTTGCATTTTAAACTTTTAATTCAAGTCATCATATAAGAATAATTTCATAAAATTAATAGTAGGTTCTCTGTAGTGTAATGTAGACTACAATTTATTGTGGACTAAGTCACAGCGGAGGGGGGCATGTGAAGCTTCCTTCAGGTTCACCGCGATGGGTTTACATCTAGAGCAGGCAATCGATCGATTTGGTTTATGAACGAGCGATTTCATTATACAATATACGATGACAATAAAAGTAATGGAAGTGTGTAATATTTGTTGATCCTCATTCAATCCCGAGCAACGTCGATCCTGCTTGCTAGTATGTCAAGAAAGACGGCGTGAACGAAACTGTGATAAGTGCAGCATTTTTATTTTTGTATATTTATCAAATTATGGTGTTAATAGATGAATGTTAATTTTTTAAAAAGGCCGAGTTATGAGTTGGAGTTTCTTTTGATTTCATTTGATAAAAAGTCGAACTTATCAGTGAAATTTGTTGCAAATGTGTTTAATGTTTATTTATAACGAAAACAAAGCGTAAATAACATTTTAAAGAAGGCCAAATTATGAGCGAAATTAAATTTTGATAAAGTTAAAAAATGATTCCTGTTCGATAGTTTTGGTATTGTTTGAAGTGCAAATCGGAATATCTTACCGCTGCCATTGTCGGTCAGTATCTCAGAAGTGGGACCACGCTCAAGGAAGATACTTTCCAGCTCAAGGATAACTGCGGCCGAGTGCCGCCACAATGCAAATCTGGACGGTCCGCAATCGATGAGCGTCAAAAAATGCTCGCCGTTGTGGTGAGTTACGTCCATTGCGAGCCTGTTCCAATTTCCTCTCCCACTCAGTTTTCCCTTCTTCCACAACAAATTTCACGTGCCTCTTTGACACATAGGGATCGATCAGCTTGGCGAAGTAAAGGGTTCGGTTTACACTGGGTGCCCGCTTTGGAAATGGATATCAGCAACATGGCCCGGTCTAAGCCGACGCCCCAACGCGGCGTAATTCACAGGTGCCGGTTCGTCCACTTCTTTTGGCAGGTCCAGCCAACGGCGTGGCACTGGCCAGGCGATCCGCGCGATTCTGACATGACTGCACCAGTGTTACATCTACGGCCAGGTCGAATTCCTTGATGATCTCGGTCAGGGTAGCAAGTCGTCTCCGTATTAGCATTTCGACCGATGCCTTCGTTGTCAACCGTACTTTCCCACTCAAGGCATCGGGAGTCTGAGACGATGTGTAGCACTCTGGCCGGCCACTGAAGCGCCAGATTTACCCCTTTGAGTGTAGCATCAAGCTCAGCCAGGTTTATGTGCCCGGCGTTATTTTCCGGCCGAAACCAGCAGGGATCTTCTACGATAAATCTGTCGACCGCCAGAGCAACGCCAAGGCGAGTGAGCTGGTATCCACCCAAACTGTAAACTCGCTCCCGTCGACGCACCAGCTCCCTCGCACGGGGTTGTCTTCGGTCACTCTGGCCACAGCTTCCACCAGCATGCTTGACAGGGCGGAATCGTACACCTCATCGTCCCATCTCGTAGACATGGAAGTCGCACGTCGCTTTATGGTCGTCACCGCACCCGGAGCCACCCACACACGAGGAAGTGGCCCACCAGTTTTCTGCAGACGGAAAAAACGCGCCGACGCGTAATGTTGGATGGAACTTCTGGGATGTCACCACCTTCCCCAGTGGAGCACGTCTGCGCTGCCGCTCACATGCAAGTCAAGAACTTCGCTCCATCTTGCAGGCGCTCTGGCTCCTTACACGATAGCCTGAAACTCTCAAAGTGTTCTTTCACCATCTGGTCAGACATGAGGCTCTTGTTTACGAAAATGTCGTCAATATACGACGACGTCGCCTGTCACACAGCTTCATCCTGACGCCAGATCGCCTGCATAATCGCTGTCATAATGTTCGGGGCCATGTTCAGGCCGAACCTCAGCCTAGTCAAACAATAGCGAGTCCCTTTGATCTCGACCGTCTGGAACGGCCACAGCGATTTCTCGACCCGTATCTGTAGGTAGGCTCTTCGCAGGTCCAGGATTACCGTGTGCGGTCCCTGCTGCCGCCACTCCCTCAGTTTATGTGTGCAGACATCAGCCACCGTGGTGTGTGGGTTGACGTGTTCATTGATTTCCCGGTAATCCATGACGGGTCGGATCTTCTGTTTATTCTCTTGCCTGACGGCCATCAGGGGGATCAGCCCCCTTGGTGACCCGAGCCCATCCTCTGGGTACGGAACGAGCCAGCCATTATCCATCCAAACTTGGAGTTCTGCCTCGTACTGCCCCCCCCCCCCTGAGCCACATATACTCCGTCAACCGATTTCGCAAGGACACTGGTGGCTGGTCGCCCGACCACTTCCAGGACGCGGTCCACAAATTTGTGGCCTTGTCGTATTCCGCATGGAACTCGGGTTATGAAGAGTGATTGCCACGCTGACCTTTTTCTCGCGTTGGGAAAATCTCAATCACTGGCGCCGTCCACACTGATTCAATCAAGCTGTGTAATAGTGTCCATTCCAAGAAGAAGGTCGTATCCAAGAAGCTCCCTGTCGCCTTCCTAGCCACTGGGGGGGGACATCGCCAAAGCTTATATGGACAATACTCACCCCCACAACACACCAGTGAGCCTCCGCCAACGGTTAATACTGGGACCTTCTATTTCGTCCATGCGGTGCAACATTTCTTTTGTGTGAAGGTTTAGGTGCATCTGGTGTCAACAAGCGCTGAGCGCCTACATCCATCAACTCGCACTTTAACTACAGGAAGCGCCTTGTTTAGTGTTACTTTCGGGAGGGTGCTGGTGCCGCGACTTCCTCCCCTTGCCCGTTTCCCGGATAATTCCATGCTACGTGGCCTGGCTTGTCGCATCAGTGACAACGTCCTTTTTCCGTGCTCTATAGTCCGGGGTGCGCTTCGCAACGCTTCTGCAGTCTCTGGCGAAGTGGTTGGGGCGGCCACATTTGTAGCACTGTGGGCACTCTGTAGGCGATTCCAGTACGTCAACCGCTGCCGAGACCTGCTTCACATCGACCTTTAGGAGGTTTCGAGCTCTAGCCAATAACTCCTCCAACCCAAGCTCATTGAGTTTCGACGACGCCCGCAACAGCCGACTGGCGTCATCCGGGAGCCCAGACAAAAAGGCACATGCCAATATTCGATTGCTTGAACGCCGAAGGGAGCAGGAAGCTTCTTCAGGTCGGCCAGGTAGATGTCCACAGTTTCCCCTGACCCAAGCTAACGCTCAGAGAATTGCCTCCAGGCAACAAAAGGTCCCGCACCGAATGCTCCGTAAATGCTTGTTTTATCTGCTCCATTGTCGCCTCATCCCGAGCTGCTGGTACACGCCATTAACCCCTTTAGTGAGCCTCAATGGGATGACCATAGCTGATCCTTAATTTTGCACAACCGGCAAACGCGCTCGGCCTCCTCCAGCCATTCAACCACCGAAGGACCAGCCGGGGACCCGTCAAACTCTGGTATCAGCTTCAAGTCAAATCTGTCCATGGTAAAAATGTACGCCGATATAGCTTGTTGCAAATAAAAAAGAGTACACAAAACCTCAGCTCACTGCAGCAGCGTCGTCCGTCGGTACTTTCCATAGACTCGCTTTCATATCTGTCCCATCTGCTCCAGTGGCTTGTTTTTATAAAATACAGAGTCCTCCAAATTTGCATATGTGCGCGAGAGCACACGAGATTCTGCGAGACTTCATTGTTATATAAGGCCGCAGGCGCCATCTTGGACAATTTGCAGCATCATGACGCTGCGTCGGCAAAGCGCACACCGAGGCCGTTTAAGAGGTAAGCCTGCGTCCTCACAATTTTCGCTACACTCTCCCCTGATATCATTATCACAGATGGGGCAGGGACGCGGTGGCCTTTTTTTCAGGTGCTACTCCGGAGAGGGGGGCCGGGGGCTTCGTCCTCGCCTGTGCTTTCGTTCTCGGTTTCAAGGTCGGTGAACCTAAGGCTGCGTTCCCACAATTTTCGCCACAGAATAATATAAAACTTTTTCTACTATTTTTTTATAGAATTTTAAATTTAAAATTATCCAAAACACACCATTCACCGCCATATTTTGCCTCGATCGATAAAACATTTAAATATTTTTGAAAAAGCTTTTGAACGAATTAATTTTTTTTTCGTCTAAATAAGATTTAGGATGATTTGCTATAAGAACTTCTATTTTATCTGCGTAGCGAAATTAAAAAAAAATGATAGTTTAAAATTAACGACGGAGGCCTGGAGGCAACTAAATAAACTACATTTAGCCATGTATTTTTAACATTTGATTTGACGATTTTCTTCTTTTTTCATAAGCAATATGTGTGTGTGTATGTGTGCGGTTGTGTGTGTGTGTGTGTGTGTGCGTGTGTGTGTGTGTGTGGTAGGGTGTGTGGTTGTGTGTGTGTTGCTCACATAACTCCTGAAATTAAGCAATGCCATTTTGGGAATGCTAGGCGTCGTATGTGTTGAAAACAACTCCTGAATCTAGTATCACGCTTGGTCCACCGTAGGTGAATAAACAAGAAATTGCAAAAAGAAATGTGCAGCTGCCATTGCTTAAAGGCAGTTTGCATACCGCAGATTTAACCGACATTCTTCCAGTTCAAATAGACAGAAGTAATTGCAAGCGAGAAATAGTGACAGCTAAGAGAGAATACACTGAAATCACTAGCAAACGCATCGAAGCAAAAAAATTAGGAACCCGGGATTTTTAGAAAATCTACAACAGTGTAGTAAATAATGGGCAGTTAACAATTCCCCCACTATAAAACAATCATGAGGTTGTTGGCACGGCAAACGAGAAGGCTAACCTGCCTGCCAGTCGGTTTGCCTCTAACTCCACATTGGATCCGGTACACCACTCCCTCCCTGACTTCCCATGCGGAGAGACGCCACACGAGATGATCTGAAAATCACCACTTCTCAGATACATGCCATCATAAAAACCTTGACACCTCAAAAGCATGTGGACCCGATCTTATCCTCGCTGTGCTATTAAAAAATTCTCCGCTGAGGTTGCTCTAGTCCTCTCCAAACTTTACAACAAATGCCTCAACGAATCTTGCTTTCCTGACTGCTGGAAAACCGCTTATGTGGTACCAGTTTTCAATAATTCTGGCGAAAGAACTGACCTATTAAATTATCGCCCCATTAACCTCCCGCTTTTCGCCCAAATATTTGAGTCATTAATTAATCAAGTTCTAGTCGATCACCGTACAGCTTATAAATTCGTGACCGACAATCTGAACGTATATACGGTTTACTGGACAAAACAGGGGAGGGTAGAGCGGTAGCCCTCAATATATCTAAGGCTTTTTACAGGGTCTGACATGATGGTCTTCTAAGGAAAATTGGATCATATGGTATCATAGGAAGAATACATAACATAATTAAATCCTTCTTAAGCAAGAGAAAAATCCAGGCTGTCCTCGACGATCGTATATCTTAACAATATGATATAAATTATAAATATGGGAGTACCTCAGCGGCATATCTTTGGACCTTTATTATTCTTGATATTCATAAATGAGCTCCCCGATAAAATTGTTTCTGAGCTGGGTATATATAGTGACACCACTCTCTATAAAAGGCACGAAAGGAAAACAAATGAACACATATCTAAGTATATGGCAGAAACACTAGAGGATGACCTCCAATCTGTAGTGGAATGGGGGACAAAAATGGAGGGTCACATTTAATGCTGCCAAGACTAAGCTTGTTTCCTTCAATAATTTCAAGAAACCTTCTCAATCACCAATAACACTGACCATGAACACATTACCCGAAAGTACTTCCTTTAAACTCCTCGACCTAACGTTTACAGGGAACATGAACTGGAATAGATACATCGAGAGCATTGCCAAGGCTGCCGCAAAGAAGGTGGGCTCTCTCTACCGTGCTAGAAAACTACTTACTCCTGAAAGTATCCTGTACCCCTATGAGGCCACAATTCGCCCATGTATGGAGTACTGTTGTCACATTTGGGCTGGTGCATCTTCTACTTGTCTCTCACTCCTGGACAGGGTTCAAAAGAGAGTCGTAAACCTGATAGGTCTTGAACAGTCATCTAGGTTTCGGCCTCTGTCCCATCGACGAAATGTTGCATCCTTCTGCCTGTTCTACAAATACTTTAGTGGTGAATGCTCTGACGAACTACAAGCACTTGTACCTCTTCGACGTGGACACCCCGAACAAACATGACAAATCCCACCCTTCACAGTAGATATCCCTAGGTGTAAGAAAGCCTTCTATTCCAATAGTTTCTTCCCCAGAACTGCTAGACTTTGGAACTCCCTTCCGAGATTCTGCTTTCCCAACTGTACTGACATACAGAAGTTCAAGTGAAATATGAACAATCATCTTGCTACTTATCTCCCTTCATAATACCCCTGCAACTTATCTCCCCCTACTTCAAAGTGGCACTGTGTCTTGTTTGGAGTGAAAATTGAATGAAAAACAAAACGTATTTTTTTTTAGCAAAATGCGCATTTTTTCTTTTTTGGTATCAATTCTTGAAAGCATTTTCTATTTAATGGTATATTAGCAATATTGGGCTCACCAAAAGGAATTTAATAATTTTTTTTCTCTAAGATTATTTTTCGCAAAAATAATGAAAATATATAATTTTTATTTACTAATATAATAATAAGAAAATAATTTTTATTAACGTATACAACGAATTTCACACAAGATGACAAATAAAACACATTCAAAATTCGGATTTTCAGTTAGTTTTTGTTTTATTTGT